>NW_027182289.1:0-79387 GCF_029961685.1 Aristolochia californica | reverse complement strand
GGGAGAGTGAAGCCGGGGAAGGGATTGGTAGGATGGAGAGGGTAACAGAAACGGGTGCGATCATACCAGCACTAATGCACCGGATCCCATCAGAACTCCGAAGTTAAGCGCGCTTGGGCGAGAGTAGTACTAGGATGGGTGACCTCCTGGGAAGTCCTCGTGTTGCACCCCTTTTTTTTTTTTTGCCCTTTGTTCCTGTGCTGCCTGCTAATTTGCCCCTCACAAGGCCGCGGTTAGGGGCGGCGAAACACGTTTTTGCACATACAGTTTGTTTTATGTTTTTTAAGGGTTCGAATCGTTCGGGTAGAAGAGCAGGAGGAAAAAGGAAAAAAAAAAAAAGTATGATTTTGATTTGTTTAACCCGTCATGAATGCAGTTCGGTTCAGTTTTATTGTTTAATGGCGCTCATTGTCAAAATTTTTTATATATCTCGATTTTTGCGTGAGTTGGATTTTAATTTTCTATTTTATTTGATGTAGGAATGTGGAAAAGAACGTGGGGGAGAGTGAAGCCGGGGAAGGGATTGGTAGGATGGAGAGGGTAACAGAAACGGGTGCGATCATACCAGCACTAATGCACCGGATCCCATCAGAACTCCGAAGTTAAGCGCGCTTGGGCGAGAGTAGTACTAGGATGGGTGACCTCCTGGGAAGTCCTCGTGTTGCACCCCTTTTTTTTTTTTTGCCCTTTGTTCCTGTGCTGCCTGCTAATTTGCCCCTCACAAGGCCGCGGTTAGGGGCGGCGAAACACGTTTTTGCACATACAGTTTGTTTTATGTTTTTTAAGGGTTCGAATCGTTCGGGTAGAAGAGCAGGAGGAAAAAGGAAAAAAAAAAAAAGTATGATTTTGATTTGTTTAACCCGTCATGAATGCAGTTCGGTTCAGTTTTATTGTTTAATGGCGCTCATTGTCAAAATTTTTTATATATCTCGATTTTTGCGTGAGTTGGATTTTAATTTTCTATTTTATTTGATGTAGGAATGTGGAAAAGAACGTGGGGGAGAGTGAAGCCGGGGAAGGGATTGGTAGGATGGAGAGGGTAACAGAAACGGGTGCGATCATACCAGCACTAATGCACCGGATCCCATCAGAACTCCGAAGTTAAGCGCGCTTGGGCGAGAGTAGTACTAGGATGGGTGACCTCCTGGGAAGTCCTCGTGTTGCACCCCTTTTTTTTTTTTTGCCCTTTGTTCCTGTGCTGCCTGCTAATTTGCCCCTCACAAGGCCGCGGTTAGGGGCGGCGAAACACGTTTTTGCACATACAGTTTGTTTTATGTTTTTTAAGGGTTCGAATCGTTCGGGTAGAAGAGCAGGAGGAAAAAGGAAAAAAAAAAAAAGTATGATTTTGATTTGTTTAACCCGTCATGAATGCAGTTCGGTTCAGTTTTATTGTTTAATGGCGCTCATTGTCAAAATTTTTTATATATCTCGATTTTTGCGTGAGTTGGATTTTAATTTTCTATTTTATTTGATGTAGGAATGTGGAAAAGAACGTGGGGGAGAGTGAAGCCGGGGAAGGGATTGGTAGGATGGAGAGGGTAACAGAAACGGGTGCGATCATACCAGCACTAATGCACCGGATCCCATCAGAACTCCGAAGTTAAGCGCGCTTGGGCGAGAGTAGTACTAGGATGGGTGACCTCCTGGGAAGTCCTCGTGTTGCACCCCTTTTTTTTTTTTTGCCCTTTGTTCCTGTGCTGCCTGCTAATTTGCCCCTCACAAGGCCGCGGTTAGGGGCGGCGAAACACGTTTTTGCACATACAGTTTGTTTTATGTTTTTTAAGGGTTCGAATCGTTCGGGTAGAAGAGCAGGAGGAAAAAGGAAAAAAAAAAAAAGTATGATTTTGATTTGTTTAACCCGTCATGAATGCAGTTCGGTTCAGTTTTATTGTTTAATGGCGCTCATTGTCAAAATTTTTTATATATCTCGATTTTTGCGTGAGTTGGATTTTAATTTTCTATTTTATTTGATGTAGGAATGTGGAAAAGAACGTGGGGGAGAGTGAAGCCGGGGAAGGGATTGGTAGGATGGAGAGGGTAACAGAAACGGGTGCGATCATACCAGCACTAATGCACCGGATCCCATCAGAACTCCGAAGTTAAGCGCGCTTGGGCGAGAGTAGTACTAGGATGGGTGACCTCCTGGGAAGTCCTCGTGTTGCACCCCTTTTTTTTTTTTTGCCCTTTGTTCCTGTGCTGCCTGCTAATTTGCCCCTCACAAGGCCGCGGTTAGGGGCGGCGAAACACGTTTTTGCACATACAGTTTGTTTTATGTTTTTTAAGGGTTCGAATCGTTCGGGTAGAAGAGCAGGAGGAAAAAGGAAAAAAAAAAAAAGTATGATTTTGATTTGTTTAACCCGTCATGAATGCAGTTCGGTTCAGTTTTATTGTTTAATGGCGCTCATTGTCAAAATTTTTTATATATCTCGATTTTTGCGTGAGTTGGATTTTAATTTTCTATTTTATTTGATGTAGGAATGTGGAAAAGAACGTGGGGGAGAGTGAAGCCGGGGAAGGGATTGGTAGGATGGAGAGGGTAACAGAAACGGGTGCGATCATACCAGCACTAATGCACCGGATCCCATCAGAACTCCGAAGTTAAGCGCGCTTGGGCGAGAGTAGTACTAGGATGGGTGACCTCCTGGGAAGTCCTCGTGTTGCACCCCTTTTTTTTTTTTTGCCCTTTGTTCCTGTGCTGCCTGCTAATTTGCCCCTCACAAGGCCGCGGTTAGGGGCGGCGAAACACGTTTTTGCACATACAGTTTGTTTTATGTTTTTTAAGGGTTCGAATCGTTCGGGTAGAAGAGCAGGAGGAAAAAGGAAAAAAAAAAAAAGTATGATTTTGATTTGTTTAACCCGTCATGAATGCAGTTCGGTTCAGTTTTATTGTTTAATGGCGCTCATTGTCAAAATTTTTTATATATCTCGATTTTTGCGTGAGTTGGATTTTAATTTTCTATTTTATTTGATGTAGGAATGTGGAAAAGAACGTGGGGGAGAGTGAAGCCGGGGAAGGGATTGGTAGGATGGAGAGGGTAACAGAAACGGGTGCGATCATACCAGCACTAATGCACCGGATCCCATCAGAACTCCGAAGTTAAGCGCGCTTGGGCGAGAGTAGTACTAGGATGGGTGACCTCCTGGGAAGTCCTCGTGTTGCACCCCTTTTTTTTTTTTTGCCCTTTGTTCCTGTGCTGCCTGCTAATTTGCCCCTCACAAGGCCGCGGTTAGGGGCGGCGAAACACGTTTTTGCACATACAGTTTGTTTTATGTTTTTTAAGGGTTCGAATCGTTCGGGTAGAAGAGCAGGAGGAAAAAGGAAAAAAAAAAAAAGTATGATTTTGATTTGTTTAACCCGTCATGAATGCAGTTCGGTTCAGTTTTATTGTTTAATGGCGCTCATTGTCAAAATTTTTTATATATCTCGATTTTTGCGTGAGTTGGATTTTAATTTTCTATTTTATTTGATGTAGGAATGTGGAAAAGAACGTGGGGGAGAGTGAAGCCGGGGAAGGGATTGGTAGGATGGAGAGGGTAACAGAAACGGGTGCGATCATACCAGCACTAATGCACCGGATCCCATCAGAACTCCGAAGTTAAGCGCGCTTGGGCGAGAGTAGTACTAGGATGGGTGACCTCCTGGGAAGTCCTCGTGTTGCACCCCTTTTTTTTTTTTTGCCCTTTGTTCCTGTGCTGCCTGCTAATTTGCCCCTCACAAGGCCGCGGTTAGGGGCGGCGAAACACGTTTTTGCACATACAGTTTGTTTTATGTTTTTTAAGGGTTCGAATCGTTCGGGTAGAAGAGCAGGAGGAAAAAGGAAAAAAAAAAAAAGTATGATTTTGATTTGTTTAACCCGTCATGAATGCAGTTCGGTTCAGTTTTATTGTTTAATGGCGCTCATTGTCAAAATTTTTTATATATCTCGATTTTTGCGTGAGTTGGATTTTAATTTTCTATTTTATTTGATGTAGGAATGTGGAAAAGAACGTGGGGGAGAGTGAAGCCGGGGAAGGGATTGGTAGGATGGAGAGGGTAACAGAAACGGGTGCGATCATACCAGCACTAATGCACCGGATCCCATCAGAACTCCGAAGTTAAGCGCGCTTGGGCGAGAGTAGTACTAGGATGGGTGACCTCCTGGGAAGTCCTCGTGTTGCACCCCTTTTTTTTTTTTTGCCCTTTGTTCCTGTGCTGCCTGCTAATTTGCCCCTCACAAGGCCGCGGTTAGGGGCGGCGAAACACGTTTTTGCACATACAGTTTGTTTTATGTTTTTTAAGGGTTCGAATCGTTCGGGTAGAAGAGCAGGAGGAAAAAGGAAAAAAAAAAAAAGTATGATTTTGATTTGTTTAACCCGTCATGAATGCAGTTCGGTTCAGTTTTATTGTTTAATGGCGCTCATTGTCAAAATTTTTTATATATCTCGATTTTTGCGTGAGTTGGATTTTAATTTTCTATTTTATTTGATGTAGGAATGTGGAAAAGAACGTGGGGGAGAGTGAAGCCGGGGAAGGGATTGGTAGGATGGAGAGGGTAACAGAAACGGGTGCGATCATACCAGCACTAATGCACCGGATCCCATCAGAACTCCGAAGTTAAGCGCGCTTGGGCGAGAGTAGTACTAGGATGGGTGACCTCCTGGGAAGTCCTCGTGTTGCACCCCTTTTTTTTTTTTTGCCCTTTGTTCCTGTGCTGCCTGCTAATTTGCCCCTCACAAGGCCGCGGTTAGGGGCGGCGAAACACGTTTTTGCACATACAGTTTGTTTTATGTTTTTTAAGGGTTCGAATCGTTCGGGTAGAAGAGCAGGAGGAAAAAGGAAAAAAAAAAAAAGTATGATTTTGATTTGTTTAACCCGTCATGAATGCAGTTCGGTTCAGTTTTATTGTTTAATGGCGCTCATTGTCAAAATTTTTTATATATCTCGATTTTTGCGTGAGTTGGATTTTAATTTTCTATTTTATTTGATGTAGGAATGTGGAAAAGAACGTGGGGGAGAGTGAAGCCGGGGAAGGGATTGGTAGGATGGAGAGGGTAACAGAAACGGGTGCGATCATACCAGCACTAATGCACCGGATCCCATCAGAACTCCGAAGTTAAGCGCGCTTGGGCGAGAGTAGTACTAGGATGGGTGACCTCCTGGGAAGTCCTCGTGTTGCACCCCTTTTTTTTTTTTTGCCCTTTGTTCCTGTGCTGCCTGCTAATTTGCCCCTCACAAGGCCGCGGTTAGGGGCGGCGAAACACGTTTTTGCACATACAGTTTGTTTTATGTTTTTTAAGGGTTCGAATCGTTCGGGTAGAAGAGCAGGAGGAAAAAGGAAAAAAAAAAAAAGTATGATTTTGATTTGTTTAACCCGTCATGAATGCAGTTCGGTTCAGTTTTATTGTTTAATGGCGCTCATTGTCAAAATTTTTTATATATCTCGATTTTTGCGTGAGTTGGATTTTAATTTTCTATTTTATTTGATGTAGGAATGTGGAAAAGAACGTGGGGGAGAGTGAAGCCGGGGAAGGGATTGGTAGGATGGAGAGGGTAACAGAAACGGGTGCGATCATACCAGCACTAATGCACCGGATCCCATCAGAACTCCGAAGTTAAGCGCGCTTGGGCGAGAGTAGTACTAGGATGGGTGACCTCCTGGGAAGTCCTCGTGTTGCACCCCTTTTTTTTTTTTTGCCCTTTGTTCCTGTGCTGCCTGCTAATTTGCCCCTCACAAGGCCGCGGTTAGGGGCGGCGAAACACGTTTTTGCACATACAGTTTGTTTTATGTTTTTTAAGGGTTCGAATCGTTCGGGTAGAAGAGCAGGAGGAAAAAGGAAAAAAAAAAAAAGTATGATTTTGATTTGTTTAACCCGTCATGAATGCAGTTCGGTTCAGTTTTATTGTTTAATGGCGCTCATTGTCAAAATTTTTTATATATCTCGATTTTTGCGTGAGTTGGATTTTAATTTTCTATTTTATTTGATGTAGGAATGTGGAAAAGAACGTGGGGGAGAGTGAAGCCGGGGAAGGGATTGGTAGGATGGAGAGGGTAACAGAAACGGGTGCGATCATACCAGCACTAATGCACCGGATCCCATCAGAACTCCGAAGTTAAGCGCGCTTGGGCGAGAGTAGTACTAGGATGGGTGACCTCCTGGGAAGTCCTCGTGTTGCACCCCTTTTTTTTTTTTTGCCCTTTGTTCCTGTGCTGCCTGCTAATTTGCCCCTCACAAGGCCGCGGTTAGGGGCGGCGAAACACGTTTTTGCACATACAGTTTGTTTTATGTTTTTTAAGGGTTCGAATCGTTCGGGTAGAAGAGCAGGAGGAAAAAGGAAAAAAAAAAAAAGTATGATTTTGATTTGTTTAACCCGTCATGAATGCAGTTCGGTTCAGTTTTATTGTTTAATGGCGCTCATTGTCAAAATTTTTTATATATCTCGATTTTTGCGTGAGTTGGATTTTAATTTTCTATTTTATTTGATGTAGGAATGTGGAAAAGAACGTGGGGGAGAGTGAAGCCGGGGAAGGGATTGGTAGGATGGAGAGGGTAACAGAAACGGGTGCGATCATACCAGCACTAATGCACCGGATCCCATCAGAACTCCGAAGTTAAGCGCGCTTGGGCGAGAGTAGTACTAGGATGGGTGACCTCCTGGGAAGTCCTCGTGTTGCACCCCTTTTTTTTTTTTTGCCCTTTGTTCCTGTGCTGCCTGCTAATTTGCCCCTCACAAGGCCGCGGTTAGGGGCGGCGAAACACGTTTTTGCACATACAGTTTGTTTTATGTTTTTTAAGGGTTCGAATCGTTCGGGTAGAAGAGCAGGAGGAAAAAGGAAAAAAAAAAAAAGTATGATTTTGATTTGTTTAACCCGTCATGAATGCAGTTCGGTTCAGTTTTATTGTTTAATGGCGCTCATTGTCAAAATTTTTTATATATCTCGATTTTTGCGTGAGTTGGATTTTAATTTTCTATTTTATTTGATGTAGGAATGTGGAAAAGAACGTGGGGGAGAGTGAAGCCGGGGAAGGGATTGGTAGGATGGAGAGGGTAACAGAAACGGGTGCGATCATACCAGCACTAATGCACCGGATCCCATCAGAACTCCGAAGTTAAGCGCGCTTGGGCGAGAGTAGTACTAGGATGGGTGACCTCCTGGGAAGTCCTCGTGTTGCACCCCTTTTTTTTTTTTTGCCCTTTGTTCCTGTGCTGCCTGCTAATTTGCCCCTCACAAGGCCGCGGTTAGGGGCGGCGAAACACGTTTTTGCACATACAGTTTGTTTTATGTTTTTTAAGGGTTCGAATCGTTCGGGTAGAAGAGCAGGAGGAAAAAGGAAAAAAAAAAAAAGTATGATTTTGATTTGTTTAACCCGTCATGAATGCAGTTCGGTTCAGTTTTATTGTTTAATGGCGCTCATTGTCAAAATTTTTTATATATCTCGATTTTTGCGTGAGTTGGATTTTAATTTTCTATTTTATTTGATGTAGGAATGTGGAAAAGAACGTGGGGGAGAGTGAAGCCGGGGAAGGGATTGGTAGGATGGAGAGGGTAACAGAAACGGGTGCGATCATACCAGCACTAATGCACCGGATCCCATCAGAACTCCGAAGTTAAGCGCGCTTGGGCGAGAGTAGTACTAGGATGGGTGACCTCCTGGGAAGTCCTCGTGTTGCACCCCTTTTTTTTTTTTTGCCCTTTGTTCCTGTGCTGCCTGCTAATTTGCCCCTCACAAGGCCGCGGTTAGGGGCGGCGAAACACGTTTTTGCACATACAGTTTGTTTTATGTTTTTTAAGGGTTCGAATCGTTCGGGTAGAAGAGCAGGAGGAAAAAGGAAAAAAAAAAAAAGTATGATTTTGATTTGTTTAACCCGTCATGAATGCAGTTCGGTTCAGTTTTATTGTTTAATGGCGCTCATTGTCAAAATTTTTTATATATCTCGATTTTTGCGTGAGTTGGATTTTAATTTTCTATTTTATTTGATGTAGGAATGTGGAAAAGAACGTGGGGGAGAGTGAAGCCGGGGAAGGGATTGGTAGGATGGAGAGGGTAACAGAAACGGGTGCGATCATACCAGCACTAATGCACCGGATCCCATCAGAACTCCGAAGTTAAGCGCGCTTGGGCGAGAGTAGTACTAGGATGGGTGACCTCCTGGGAAGTCCTCGTGTTGCACCCCTTTTTTTTTTTTTGCCCTTTGTTCCTGTGCTGCCTGCTAATTTGCCCCTCACAAGGCCGCGGTTAGGGGCGGCGAAACACGTTTTTGCACATACAGTTTGTTTTATGTTTTTTAAGGGTTCGAATCGTTCGGGTAGAAGAGCAGGAGGAAAAAGGAAAAAAAAAAAAAGTATGATTTTGATTTGTTTAACCCGTCATGAATGCAGTTCGGTTCAGTTTTATTGTTTAATGGCGCTCATTGTCAAAATTTTTTATATATCTCGATTTTTGCGTGAGTTGGATTTTAATTTTCTATTTTATTTGATGTAGGAATGTGGAAAAGAACGTGGGGGAGAGTGAAGCCGGGGAAGGGATTGGTAGGATGGAGAGGGTAACAGAAACGGGTGCGATCATACCAGCACTAATGCACCGGATCCCATCAGAACTCCGAAGTTAAGCGCGCTTGGGCGAGAGTAGTACTAGGATGGGTGACCTCCTGGGAAGTCCTCGTGTTGCACCCCTTTTTTTTTTTTTGCCCTTTGTTCCTGTGCTGCCTGCTAATTTGCCCCTCACAAGGCCGCGGTTAGGGGCGGCGAAACACGTTTTTGCACATACAGTTTGTTTTATGTTTTTTAAGGGTTCGAATCGTTCGGGTAGAAGAGCAGGAGGAAAAAGGAAAAAAAAAAAAAGTATGATTTTGATTTGTTTAACCCGTCATGAATGCAGTTCGGTTCAGTTTTATTGTTTAATGGCGCTCATTGTCAAAATTTTTTATATATCTCGATTTTTGCGTGAGTTGGATTTTAATTTTCTATTTTATTTGATGTAGGAATGTGGAAAAGAACGTGGGGGAGAGTGAAGCCGGGGAAGGGATTGGTAGGATGGAGAGGGTAACAGAAACGGGTGCGATCATACCAGCACTAATGCACCGGATCCCATCAGAACTCCGAAGTTAAGCGCGCTTGGGCGAGAGTAGTACTAGGATGGGTGACCTCCTGGGAAGTCCTCGTGTTGCACCCCTTTTTTTTTTTTTGCCCTTTGTTCCTGTGCTGCCTGCTAATTTGCCCCTCACAAGGCCGCGGTTAGGGGCGGCGAAACACGTTTTTGCACATACAGTTTGTTTTATGTTTTTTAAGGGTTCGAATCGTTCGGGTAGAAGAGCAGGAGGAAAAAGGAAAAAAAAAAAAAGTATGATTTTGATTTGTTTAACCCGTCATGAATGCAGTTCGGTTCAGTTTTATTGTTTAATGGCGCTCATTGTCAAAATTTTTTATATATCTCGATTTTTGCGTGAGTTGGATTTTAATTTTCTATTTTATTTGATGTAGGAATGTGGAAAAGAACGTGGGGGAGAGTGAAGCCGGGGAAGGGATTGGTAGGATGGAGAGGGTAACAGAAACGGGTGCGATCATACCAGCACTAATGCACCGGATCCCATCAGAACTCCGAAGTTAAGCGCGCTTGGGCGAGAGTAGTACTAGGATGGGTGACCTCCTGGGAAGTCCTCGTGTTGCACCCCTTTTTTTTTTTTTGCCCTTTGTTCCTGTGCTGCCTGCTAATTTGCCCCTCACAAGGCCGCGGTTAGGGGCGGCGAAACACGTTTTTGCACATACAGTTTGTTTTATGTTTTTTAAGGGTTCGAATCGTTCGGGTAGAAGAGCAGGAGGAAAAAGGAAAAAAAAAAAAAGTATGATTTTGATTTGTTTAACCCGTCATGAATGCAGTTCGGTTCAGTTTTATTGTTTAATGGCGCTCATTGTCAAAATTTTTTATATATCTCGATTTTTGCGTGAGTTGGATTTTAATTTTCTATTTTATTTGATGTAGGAATGTGGAAAAGAACGTGGGGGAGAGTGAAGCCGGGGAAGGGATTGGTAGGATGGAGAGGGTAACAGAAACGGGTGCGATCATACCAGCACTAATGCACCGGATCCCATCAGAACTCCGAAGTTAAGCGCGCTTGGGCGAGAGTAGTACTAGGATGGGTGACCTCCTGGGAAGTCCTCGTGTTGCACCCCTTTTTTTTTTTTTGCCCTTTGTTCCTGTGCTGCCTGCTAATTTGCCCCTCACAAGGCCGCGGTTAGGGGCGGCGAAACACGTTTTTGCACATACAGTTTGTTTTATGTTTTTTAAGGGTTCGAATCGTTCGGGTAGAAGAGCAGGAGGAAAAAGGAAAAAAAAAAAAAAGTATGATTTTGATTTGTTTAACCCGTCATGAATGCAGTTCGGTTCAGTTTTATTGTTTAATGGCGCTCATTGTCAAAATTTTTTATATATCTCGATTTTTGCGTGAGTTGGATTTTAATTTTCTATTTTATTTGATGTAGGAATGTGGAAAAGAACGTGGGGGAGAGTGAAGCCGGGGAAGGGATTGGTAGGATGGAGAGGGTAACAGAAACGGGTGCGATCATACCAGCACTAATGCACCGGATCCCATCAGAACTCCGAAGTTAAGCGCGCTTGGGCGAGAGTAGTACTAGGATGGGTGACCTCCTGGGAAGTCCTCGTGTTGCACCCCTTTTTTTTTTTTTGCCCTTTGTTCCTGTGCTGCCTGCTAATTTGCCCCTCACAAGGCCGCGGTTAGGGGCGGCGAAACACGTTTTTGCACATACAGTTTGTTTTATGTTTTTTAAGGGTTCGAATCGTTCGGGTAGAAGAGCAGGAGGAAAAAGGAAAAAAAAAAAAAAGTATGATTTTGATTTGTTTAACCCGTCATGAATGCAGTTCGGTTCAGTTTTATTGTTTAATGGCGCTCATTGTCAAAATTTTTTATATATCTCGATTTTTGCGTGAGTTGGATTTTAATTTTCTATTTTATTTGATGTAGGAATGTGGAAAAGAACGTGGGGGAGAGTGAAGCCGGGGAAGGGATTGGTAGGATGGAGAGGGTAACAGAAACGGGTGCGATCATACCAGCACTAATGCACCGGATCCCATCAGAACTCCGAAGTTAAGCGCGCTTGGGCGAGAGTAGTACTAGGATGGGTGACCTCCTGGGAAGTCCTCGTGTTGCACCCCTTTTTTTTTTTTTGCCCTTTGTTCCTGTGCTGCCTGCTAATTTGCCCCTCACAAGGCCGCGGTTAGGGGCGGCGAAACACGTTTTTGCACATACAGTTTGTTTTATGTTTTTTAAGGGTTCGAATCGTTCGGGTAGAAGAGCAGGAGGAAAAAGGAAAAAAAAAAAAAGTATGATTTTGATTTGTTTAACCCGTCATGAATGCAGTTCGGTTCAGTTTTATTGTTTAATGGCGCTCATTGTCAAAATTTTTTATATATCTCGATTTTTGCGTGAGTTGGATTTTAATTTTCTATTTTATTTGATGTAGGAATGTGGAAAAGAACGTGGGGGAGAGTGAAGCCGGGGAAGGGATTGGTAGGATGGAGAGGGTAACAGAAACGGGTGCGATCATACCAGCACTAATGCACCGGATCCCATCAGAACTCCGAAGTTAAGCGCGCTTGGGCGAGAGTAGTACTAGGATGGGTGACCTCCTGGGAAGTCCTCGTGTTGCACCCCTTTTTTTTTTTTTGCCCTTTGTTCCTGTGCTGCCTGCTAATTTGCCCCTCACAAGGCCGCGGTTAGGGGCGGCGAAACACGTTTTTGCACATACAGTTTGTTTTATGTTTTTTAAGGGTTCGAATCGTTCGGGTAGAAGAGCAGGAGGAAAAAGGAAAAAAAAAAAAAGTATGATTTTGATTTGTTTAACCCGTCATGAATGCAGTTCGGTTCAGTTTTATTGTTTAATGGCGCTCATTGTCAAAATTTTTTATATATCTCGATTTTTGCGTGAGTTGGATTTTAATTTTCTATTTTATTTGATGTAGGAATGTGGAAAAGAACGTGGGGGAGAGTGAAGCCGGGGAAGGGATTGGTAGGATGGAGAGGGTAACAGAAACGGGTGCGATCATACCAGCACTAATGCACCGGATCCCATCAGAACTCCGAAGTTAAGCGCGCTTGGGCGAGAGTAGTACTAGGATGGGTGACCTCCTGGGAAGTCCTCGTGTTGCACCCCTTTTTTTTTTTTTGCCCTTTGTTCCTGTGCTGCCTGCTAATTTGCCCCTCACAAGGCCGCGGTTAGGGGCGGCGAAACACGTTTTTGCACATACAGTTTGTTTTATGTTTTTTAAGGGTTCGAATCGTTCGGGTAGAAGAGCAGGAGGAAAAAGGAAAAAAAAAAAAAGTATGATTTTGATTTGTTTAACCCGTCATGAATGCAGTTCGGTTCAGTTTTATTGTTTAATGGCGCTCATTGTCAAAATTTTTTATATATCTCGATTTTTGCGTGAGTTGGATTTTAATTTTCTATTTTATTTGATGTAGGAATGTGGAAAAGAACGTGGGGGAGAGTGAAGCCGGGGAAGGGATTGGTAGGATGGAGAGGGTAACAGAAACGGGTGCGATCATACCAGCACTAATGCACCGGATCCCATCAGAACTCCGAAGTTAAGCGCGCTTGGGCGAGAGTAGTACTAGGATGGGTGACCTCCTGGGAAGTCCTCGTGTTGCACCCCTTTTTTTTTTTTTGCCCTTTGTTCCTGTGCTGCCTGCTAATTTGCCCCTCACAAGGCCGCGGTTAGGGGCGGCGAAACACGTTTTTGCACATACAGTTTGTTTTATGTTTTTTAAGGGTTCGAATCGTTCGGGTAGAAGAGCAGGAGGAAAAAGGAAAAAAAAAAAAAGTATGATTTTGATTTGTTTAACCCGTCATGAATGCAGTTCGGTTCAGTTTTATTGTTTAATGGCGCTCATTGTCAAAATTTTTTATATATCTCGATTTTTGCGTGAGTTGGATTTTAATTTTCTATTTTATTTGATGTAGGAATGTGGAAAAGAACGTGGGGGAGAGTGAAGCCGGGGAAGGGATTGGTAGGATGGAGAGGGTAACAGAAACGGGTGCGATCATACCAGCACTAATGCACCGGATCCCATCAGAACTCCGAAGTTAAGCGCGCTTGGGCGAGAGTAGTACTAGGATGGGTGACCTCCTGGGAAGTCCTCGTGTTGCACCCCTTTTTTTTTTTTTGCCCTTTGTTCCTGTGCTGCCTGCTAATTTGCCCCTCACAAGGCCGCGGTTAGGGGCGGCGAAACACGTTTTTGCACATACAGTTTGTTTTATGTTTTTTAAGGGTTCGAATCGTTCGGGTAGAAGAGCAGGAGGAAAAAGGAAAAAAAAAAAAAGTATGATTTTGATTTGTTTAACCCGTCATGAATGCAGTTCGGTTCAGTTTTATTGTTTAATGGCGCTCATTGTCAAAATTTTTTATATATCTCGATTTTTGCGTGAGTTGGATTTTAATTTTCTATTTTATTTGATGTAGGAATGTGGAAAAGAACGTGGGGGAGAGTGAAGCCGGGGAAGGGATTGGTAGGATGGAGAGGGTAACAGAAACGGGTGCGATCATACCAGCACTAATGCACCGGATCCCATCAGAACTCCGAAGTTAAGCGCGCTTGGGCGAGAGTAGTACTAGGATGGGTGACCTCCTGGGAAGTCCTCGTGTTGCACCCCTTTTTTTTTTTTTGCCCTTTGTTCCTGTGCTGCCTGCTAATTTGCCCCTCACAAGGCCGCGGTTAGGGGCGGCGAAACACGTTTTTGCACATACAGTTTGTTTTATGTTTTTTAAGGGTTCGAATCGTTCGGGTAGAAGAGCAGGAGGAAAAAGGAAAAAAAAAAAAAGTATGATTTTGATTTGTTTAACCCGTCATGAATGCAGTTCGGTTCAGTTTTATTGTTTAATGGCGCTCATTGTCAAAATTTTTTATATATCTCGATTTTTGCGTGAGTTGGATTTTAATTTTCTATTTTATTTGATGTAGGAATGTGGAAAAGAACGTGGGGGAGAGTGAAGCCGGGGAAGGGATTGGTAGGATGGAGAGGGTAACAGAAACGGGTGCGATCATACCAGCACTAATGCACCGGATCCCATCAGAACTCCGAAGTTAAGCGCGCTTGGGCGAGAGTAGTACTAGGATGGGTGACCTCCTGGGAAGTCCTCGTGTTGCACCCCTTTTTTTTTTTTTGCCCTTTGTTCCTGTGCTGCCTGCTAATTTGCCCCTCACAAGGCCGCGGTTAGGGGCGGCGAAACACGTTTTTGCACATACAGTTTGTTTTATGTTTTTTAAGGGTTCGAATCGTTCGGGTAGAAGAGCAGGAGGAAAAAGGAAAAAAAAAAAAAGTATGATTTTGATTTGTTTAACCCGTCATGAATGCAGTTCGGTTCAGTTTTATTGTTTAATGGCGCTCATTGTCAAAATTTTTTATATATCTCGATTTTTGCGTGAGTTGGATTTTAATTTTCTATTTTATTTGATGTAGGAATGTGGAAAAGAACGTGGGGGAGAGTGAAGCCGGGGAAGGGATTGGTAGGATGGAGAGGGTAACAGAAACGGGTGCGATCATACCAGCACTAATGCACCGGATCCCATCAGAACTCCGAAGTTAAGCGCGCTTGGGCGAGAGTAGTACTAGGATGGGTGACCTCCTGGGAAGTCCTCGTGTTGCACCCCTTTTTTTTTTTTTGCCCTTTGTTCCTGTGCTGCCTGCTAATTTGCCCCTCACAAGGCCGCGGTTAGGGGCGGCGAAACACGTTTTTGCACATACAGTTTGTTTTATGTTTTTTAAGGGTTCGAATCGTTCGGGTAGAAGAGCAGGAGGAAAAAGGAAAAAAAAAAAAAGTATGATTTTGATTTGTTTAACCCGTCATGAATGCAGTTCGGTTCAGTTTTATTGTTTAATGGCGCTCATTGTCAAAATTTTTTATATATCTCGATTTTTGCGTGAGTTGGATTTTAATTTTCTATTTTATTTGATGTAGGAATGTGGAAAAGAACGTGGGGGAGAGTGAAGCCGGGGAAGGGATTGGTAGGATGGAGAGGGTAACAGAAACGGGTGCGATCATACCAGCACTAATGCACCGGATCCCATCAGAACTCCGAAGTTAAGCGCGCTTGGGCGAGAGTAGTACTAGGATGGGTGACCTCCTGGGAAGTCCTCGTGTTGCACCCCTTTTTTTTTTTTTGCCCTTTGTTCCTGTGCTGCCTGCTAATTTGCCCCTCACAAGGCCGCGGTTAGGGGCGGCGAAACACGTTTTTGCACATACAGTTTGTTTTATGTTTTTTAAGGGTTCGAATCGTTCGGGTAGAAGAGCAGGAGGAAAAAGGAAAAAAAAAAAAAGTATGATTTTGATTTGTTTAACCCGTCATGAATGCAGTTCGGTTCAGTTTTATTGTTTAATGGCGCTCATTGTCAAAATTTTTTATATATCTCGATTTTTGCGTGAGTTGGATTTTAATTTTCTATTTTATTTGATGTAGGAATGTGGAAAAGAACGTGGGGGAGAGTGAAGCCGGGGAAGGGATTGGTAGGATGGAGAGGGTAACAGAAACGGGTGCGATCATACCAGCACTAATGCACCGGATCCCATCAGAACTCCGAAGTTAAGCGCGCTTGGGCGAGAGTAGTACTAGGATGGGTGACCTCCTGGGAAGTCCTCGTGTTGCACCCCTTTTTTTTTTTTTGCCCTTTGTTCCTGTGCTGCCTGCTAATTTGCCCCTCACAAGGCCGCGGTTAGGGGCGGCGAAACACGTTTTTGCACATACAGTTTGTTTTATGTTTTTTAAGGGTTCGAATCGTTCGGGTAGAAGAGCAGGAGGAAAAAGGAAAAAAAAAAAAAGTATGATTTTGATTTGTTTAACCCGTCATGAATGCAGTTCGGTTCAGTTTTATTGTTTAATGGCGCTCATTGTCAAAATTTTTTATATATCTCGATTTTTGCGTGAGTTGGATTTTAATTTTCTATTTTATTTGATGTAGGAATGTGGAAAAGAACGTGGGGGAGAGTGAAGCCGGGGAAGGGATTGGTAGGATGGAGAGGGTAACAGAAACGGGTGCGATCATACCAGCACTAATGCACCGGATCCCATCAGAACTCCGAAGTTAAGCGCGCTTGGGCGAGAGTAGTACTAGGATGGGTGACCTCCTGGGAAGTCCTCGTGTTGCACCCCTTTTTTTTTTTTTGCCCTTTGTTCCTGTGCTGCCTGCTAATTTGCCCCTCACAAGGCCGCGGTTAGGGGCGGCGAAACACGTTTTTGCACATACAGTTTGTTTTATGTTTTTTAAGGGTTCGAATCGTTCGGGTAGAAGAGCAGGAGGAAAAAGGAAAAAAAAAAAAAGTATGATTTTGATTTGTTTAACCCGTCATGAATGCAGTTCGGTTCAGTTTTATTGTTTAATGGCGCTCATTGTCAAAATTTTTTATATCTCGATTTTTGCGTGAGTTGGATTTTAATTTTCTATTTTATTTGATGTAGGAATGTGGAAAAGAACGTGGGGGAGAGTGAAGCCGGGGAAGGGATTGGTAGGATGGAGAGGGTAACAGAAACGGGTGCGATCATACCAGCACTAATGCACCGGATCCCATCAGAACTCCGAAGTTAAGCGCGCTTGGGCGAGAGTAGTACTAGGATGGGTGACCTCCTGGGAAGTCCTCGTGTTGCACCCCTTTTTTTTTTTTTGCCCTTTGTTCCTGTGCTGCCTGCTAATTTGCCCCTCACAAGGCCGCGGTTAGGGGCGGCGAAACACGTTTTTGCACATACAGTTTGTTTTATGTTTTTTAAGGGTTCGAATCGTTCGGGTAGAAGAGCAGGAGGAAAAAGGAAAAAAAAAAAAAGTATGATTTTGATTTGTTTAACCCGTCATGAATGCAGTTCGGTTCAGTTTTATTGTTTAATGGCGCTCATTGTCAAAATTTTTTATATATCTCGATTTTTGCGTGAGTTGGATTTTAATTTTCTATTTTATTTGATGTAGGAATGTGGAAAAGAACGTGGGGGAGAGTGAAGCCGGGGAAGGGATTGGTAGGATGGAGAGGGTAACAGAAACGGGTGCGATCATACCAGCACTAATGCACCGGATCCCATCAGAACTCCGAAGTTAAGCGCGCTTGGGCGAGAGTAGTACTAGGATGGGTGACCTCCTGGGAAGTCCTCGTGTTGCACCCCTTTTTTTTTTTTTGCCCTTTGTTCCTGTGCTGCCTGCTAATTTGCCCCTCACAAGGCCGCGGTTAGGGGCGGCGAAACACGTTTTTGCACATACAGTTTGTTTTATGTTTTTTAAGGGTTCGAATCGTTCGGGTAGAAGAGCAGGAGGAAAAAGGAAAAAAAAAAAAAGTATGATTTTGATTTGTTTAACCCGTCATGAATGCAGTTCGGTTCAGTTTTATTGTTTAATGGCGCTCATTGTCAAAATTTTTTATATATCTCGATTTTTGCGTGAGTTGGATTTTAATTTTCTATTTTATTTGATGTAGGAATGTGGAAAAGAACGTGGGGGAGAGTGAAGCCGGGGAAGGGATTGGTAGGATGGAGAGGGTAACAGAAACGGGTGCGATCATACCAGCACTAATGCACCGGATCCCATCAGAACTCCGAAGTTAAGCGCGCTTGGGCGAGAGTAGTACTAGGATGGGTGACCTCCTGGGAAGTCCTCGTGTTGCACCCCTTTTTTTTTTTTTGCCCTTTGTTCCTGTGCTGCCTGCTAATTTGCCCCTCACAAGGCCGCGGTTAGGGGCGGCGAAACACGTTTTTGCACATACAGTTTGTTTTATGTTTTTTAAGGGTTCGAATCGTTCGGGTAGAAGAGCAGGAGGAAAAAGGAAAAAAAAAAAAAGTATGATTTTGATTTGTTTAACCCGTCATGAATGCAGTTCGGTTCAGTTTTATTGTTTAATGGCGCTCATTGTCAAAATTTTTTATATATCTCGATTTTTGCGTGAGTTGGATTTTAATTTTCTATTTTATTTGATGTAGGAATGTGGAAAAGAACGTGGGGGAGAGTGAAGCCGGGGAAGGGATTGGTAGGATGGAGAGGGTAACAGAAACGGGTGCGATCATACCAGCACTAATGCACCGGATCCCATCAGAACTCCGAAGTTAAGCGCGCTTGGGCGAGAGTAGTACTAGGATGGGTGACCTCCTGGGAAGTCCTCGTGTTGCACCCCTTTTTTTTTTTTTGCCCTTTGTTCCTGTGCTGCCTGCTAATTTGCCCCTCACAAGGCCGCGGTTAGGGGCGGCGAAACACGTTTTTGCACATACAGTTTGTTTTATGTTTTTTAAGGGTTCGAATCGTTCGGGTAGAAGAGCAGGAGGAAAAAGGAAAAAAAAAAAAAGTATGATTTTGATTTGTTTAACCCGTCATGAATGCAGTTCGGTTCAGTTTTATTGTTTAATGGCGCTCATTGTCAAAATTTTTTATATATCTCGATTTTTGCGTGAGTTGGATTTTAATTTTCTATTTTATTTGATGTAGGAATGTGGAAAAGAACGTGGGGGAGAGTGAAGCCGGGGAAGGGATTGGTAGGATGGAGAGGGTAACAGAAACGGGTGCGATCATACCAGCACTAATGCACCGGATCCCATCAGAACTCCGAAGTTAAGCGCGCTTGGGCGAGAGTAGTACTAGGATGGGTGACCTCCTGGGAAGTCCTCGTGTTGCACCCCTTTTTTTTTTTTTGCCCTTTGTTCCTGTGCTGCCTGCTAATTTGCCCCTCACAAGGCCGCGGTTAGGGGCGGCGAAACACGTTTTTGCACATACAGTTTGTTTTATGTTTTTTAAGGGTTCGAATCGTTCGGGTAGAAGAGCAGGAGGAAAAAGGAAAAAAAAAAAAAGTATGATTTTGATTTGTTTAACCCGTCATGAATGCAGTTCGGTTCAGTTTTATTGTTTAATGGCGCTCATTGTCAAAATTTTTTATATATCTCGATTTTTGCGTGAGTTGGATTTTAATTTTCTATTTTATTTGATGTAGGAATGTGGAAAAGAACGTGGGGGAGAGTGAAGCCGGGGAAGGGATTGGTA
Organism: Aristolochia californica; assembly: GCF_029961685.1. Lineage (NCBI taxonomy): Eukaryota > Viridiplantae > Streptophyta > Magnoliopsida > Piperales > Aristolochiaceae > Aristolochia > Aristolochia californica. Next base: position 60,395 of record NW_027182289.1, on the reverse strand, counting down.
GGATGGAGAGGGTAACAGAAACGGGTGCGATCATACCAGCACTAATGCACCGGATCCCATCAGAACTCCGAAGTTAAGCGCGCTTGGGCGAGAGTAGTACTAGGATGGGTGACCTCCTGGGAAGTCCTCGTGTTGCACCCCTTTTTTTTTTTTTGCCCTTTGTTCCTGTGCTGCCTGCTAATTTGCCCCTCACAAGGCCGCGGTTAGGGGCGGCGAAACACGTTTTTGCACATACAGTTTGTTTTATGTTTTTTAAGGGTTCGAATCGTTCGGGTAGAAGAGCAGGAGGAAAAAGGAAAAAAAAAAAAAGTATGATTTTGATTTGTTTAACCCGTCATGAATGCAGTTCGGTTCAGTTTTATTGTTTAATGGCGCTCATTGTCAAAATTTTTTATATATCTCGATTTTTGCGTGAGTTGGATTTTAATTTTCTATTTTATTTGATGTAGGAATGTGGAAAAGAACGTGGGGGAGAGTGAAGCCGGGGAAGGGATTGGTAGGATGGAGAGGGTAACAGAAACGGGTGCGATCATACCAGCACTAATGCACCGGATCCCATCAGAACTCCGAAGTTAAGCGCGCTTGGGCGAGAGTAGTACTAGGATGGGTGACCTCCTGGGAAGTCCTCGTGTTGCACCCCTTTTTTTTTTTTTGCCCTTTGTTCCTGTGCTGCCTGCTAATTTGCCCCTCACAAGGCCGCGGTTAGGGGCGGCGAAACACGTTTTTGCACATACAGTTTGTTTTATGTTTTTTAAGGGTTCGAATCGTTCGGGTAGAAGAGCAGGAGGAAAAAGGAAAAAAAAAAAAAGTATGATTTTGATTTGTTTAACCCGTCATGAATGCAGTTCGGTTCAGTTTTATTGTTTAATGGCGCTCATTGTCAAAATTTTTTATATATCTCGATTTTTGCGTGAGTTGGATTTTAATTTTCTATTTTATTTGATGTAGGAATGTGGAAAAGAACGTGGGGGAGAGTGAAGCCGGGGAAGGGATTGGTAGGATGGAGAGGGTAACAGAAACGGGTGCGATCATACCAGCACTAATGCACCGGATCCCATCAGAACTCCGAAGTTAAGCGCGCTTGGGCGAGAGTAGTACTAGGATGGGTGACCTCCTGGGAAGTCCTCGTGTTGCACCCCTTTTTTTTTTTTTGCCCTTTGTTCCTGTGCTGCCTGCTAATTTGCCCCTCACAAGGCCGCGGTTAGGGGCGGCGAAACACGTTTTTGCACATACAGTTTGTTTTATGTTTTTTAAGGGTTCGAATCGTTCGGGTAGAAGAGCAGGAGGAAAAAGGAAAAAAAAAAAAAGTATGATTTTGATTTGTTTAACCCGTCATGAATGCAGTTCGGTTCAGTTTTATTGTTTAATGGCGCTCATTGTCAAAATTTTTTATATATCTCGATTTTTGCGTGAGTTGGATTTTAATTTTCTATTTTATTTGATGTAGGAATGTGGAAAAGAACGTGGGGGAGAGTGAAGCCGGGGAAGGGATTGGTAGGATGGAGAGGGTAACAGAAACGGGTGCGATCATACCAGCACTAATGCACCGGATCCCATCAGAACTCCGAAGTTAAGCGCGCTTGGGCGAGAGTAGTACTAGGATGGGTGACCTCCTGGGAAGTCCTCGTGTTGCACCCCTTTTTTTTTTTTTGCCCTTTGTTCCTGTGCTGCCTGCTAATTTGCCCCTCACAAGGCCGCGGTTAGGGGCGGCGAAACACGTTTTTGCACATACAGTTTGTTTTATGTTTTTTAAGGGTTCGAATCGTTCGGGTAGAAGAGCAGGAGGAAAAAGGAAAAAAAAAAAAAGTATGATTTTGATTTGTTTAACCCGTCATGAATGCAGTTCGGTTCAGTTTTATTGTTTAATGGCGCTCATTGTCAAAATTTTTTATATATCTCGATTTTTGCGTGAGTTGGATTTTAATTTTCTATTTTATTTGATGTAGGAATGTGGAAAAGAACGTGGGGGAGAGTGAAGCCGGGGAAGGGATTGGTAGGATGGAGAGGGTAACAGAAACGGGTGCGATCATACCAGCACTAATGCACCGGATCCCATCAGAACTCCGAAGTTAAGCGCGCTTGGGCGAGAGTAGTACTAGGATGGGTGACCTCCTGGGAAGTCCTCGTGTTGCACCCCTTTTTTTTTTTTTGCCCTTTGTTCCTGTGCTGCCTGCTAATTTGCCCCTCACAAGGCCGCGGTTAGGGGCGGCGAAACACGTTTTTGCACATACAGTTTGTTTTATGTTTTTTAAGGGTTCGAATCGTTCGGGTAGAAGAGCAGGAGGAAAAAGGAAAAAAAAAAAAAGTATGATTTTGATTTGTTTAACCCGTCATGAATGCAGTTCGGTTCAGTTTTATTGTTTAATGGCGCTCATTGTCAAAATTTTTTATATATCTCGATTTTTGCGTGAGTTGGATTTTAATTTTCTATTTTATTTGATGTAGGAATGTGGAAAAGAACGTGGGGGAGAGTGAAGCCGGGGAAGGGATTGGTAGGATGGAGAGGGTAACAGAAACGGGTGCGATCATACCAGCACTAATGCACCGGATCCCATCAGAACTCCGAAGTTAAGCGCGCTTGGGCGAGAGTAGTACTAGGATGGGTGACCTCCTGGGAAGTCCTCGTGTTGCACCCCTTTTTTTTTTTTTGCCCTTTGTTCCTGTGCTGCCTGCTAATTTGCCCCTCACAAGGCCGCGGTTAGGGGCGGCGAAACACGTTTTTGCACATACAGTTTGTTTTATGTTTTTTAAGGGTTCGAATCGTTCGGGTAGAAGAGCAGGAGGAAAAAGGAAAAAAAAAAAAAGTATGATTTTGATTTGTTTAACCCGTCATGAATGCAGTTCGGTTCAGTTTTATTGTTTAATGGCGCTCATTGTCAAAATTTTTTATATATCTCGATTTTTGCGTGAGTTGGATTTTAATTTTCTATTTTATTTGATGTAGGAATGTGGAAAAGAACGTGGGGGAGAGTGAAGCCGGGGAAGGGATTGGTAGGATGGAGAGGGTAACAGAAACGGGTGCGATCATACCAGCACTAATGCACCGGATCCCATCAGAACTCCGAAGTTAAGCGCGCTTGGGCGAGAGTAGTACTAGGATGGGTGACCTCCTGGGAAGTCCTCGTGTTGCACCCCTTTTTTTTTTTTTGCCCTTTGTTCCTGTGCTGCCTGCTAATTTGCCCCTCACAAGGCCGCGGTTAGGGGCGGCGAAACACGTTTTTGCACATACAGTTTGTTTTATGTTTTTTAAGGGTTCGAATCGTTCGGGTAGAAGAGCAGGAGGAAAAAGGAAAAAAAAAAAAAGTATGATTTTGATTTGTTTAACCCGTCATGAATGCAGTTCGGTTCAGTTTTATTGTTTAATGGCGCTCATTGTCAAAATTTTTTATATATCTCGATTTTTGCGTGAGTTGGATTTTAATTTTCTATTTTATTTGATGTAGGAATGTGGAAAAGAACGTGGGGGAGAGTGAAGCCGGGGAAGGGATTGGTAGGATGGAGAGGGTAACAGAAACGGGTGCGATCATACCAGCACTAATGCACCGGATCCCATCAGAACTCCGAAGTTAAGCGCGCTTGGGCGAGAGTAGTACTAGGATGGGTGACCTCCTGGGAAGTCCTCGTGTTGCACCCCTTTTTTTTTTTTTGCCCTTTGTTCCTGTGCTGCCTGCTAATTTGCCCCTCACAAGGCCGCGGTTAGGGGCGGCGAAACACGTTTTTGCACATACAGTTTGTTTTATGTTTTTTAAGGGTTCGAATCGTTCGGGTAGAAGAGCAGGAGGAAAAAGGAAAAAAAAAAAAAGTATGATTTTGATTTGTTTAACCCGTCATGAATGCAGTTCGGTTCAGTTTTATTGTTTAATGGCGCTCATTGTCAAAATTTTTTATATATCTCGATTTTTGCGTGAGTTGGATTTTAATTTTCTATTTTATTTGATGTAGGAATGTGGAAAAGAACGTGGGGGAGAGTGAAGCCGGGGAAGGGATTGGTAGGATGGAGAGGGTAACAGAAACGGGTGCGATCATACCAGCACTAATGCACCGGATCCCATCAGAACTCCGAAGTTAAGCGCGCTTGGGCGAGAGTAGTACTAGGATGGGTGACCTCCTGGGAAGTCCTCGTGTTGCACCCCTTTTTTTTTTTTTGCCCTTTGTTCCTGTGCTGCCTGCTAATTTGCCCCTCACAAGGCCGCGGTTAGGGGCGGCGAAACACGTTTTTGCACATACAGTTTGTTTTATGTTTTTTAAGGGTTCGAATCGTTCGGGTAGAAGAGCAGGAGGAAAAAGGAAAAAAAAAAAAAGTATGATTTTGATTTGTTTAACCCGTCATGAATGCAGTTCGGTTCAGTTTTATTGTTTAATGGCGCTCATTGTCAAAATTTTTTATATATCTCGATTTTTGCGTGAGTTGGATTTTAATTTTCTATTTTATTTGATGTAGGAATGTGGAAAAGAACGTGGGGGAGAGTGAAGCCGGGGAAGGGATTGGTAGGATGGAGAGGGTAACAGAAACGGGTGCGATCATACCAGCACTAATGCACCGGATCCCATCAGAACTCCGAAGTTAAGCGCGCTTGGGCGAGAGTAGTACTAGGATGGGTGACCTCCTGGGAAGTCCTCGTGTTGCACCCCTTTTTTTTTTTTTGCCCTTTGTTCCTGTGCTGCCTGCTAATTTGCCCCTCACAAGGCCGCGGTTAGGGGCGGCGAAACACGTTTTTGCACATACAGTTTGTTTTATGTTTTTTAAGGGTTCGAATCGTTCGGGTAGAAGAGCAGGAGGAAAAAGGAAAAAAAAAAAAAGTATGATTTTGATTTGTTTAACCCGTCATGAATGCAGTTCGGTTCAGTTTTATTGTTTAATGGCGCTCATTGTCAAAATTTTTTATATATCTCGATTTTTGCGTGAGTTGGATTTTAATTTTCTATTTTATTTGATGTAGGAATGTGGAAAAGAACGTGGGGGAGAGTGAAGCCGGGGAAGGGATTGGTAGGATGGAGAGGGTAACAGAAACGGGTGCGATCATACCAGCACTAATGCACCGGATCCCATCAGAACTCCGAAGTTAAGCGCGCTTGGGCGAGAGTAGTACTAGGATGGGTGACCTCCTGGGAAGTCCTCGTGTTGCACCCCTTTTTTTTTTTTTGCCCTTTGTTCCTGTGCTGCCTGCTAATTTGCCCCTCACAAGGCCGCGGTTAGGGGCGGCGAAACACGTTTTTGCACATACAGTTTGTTTTATGTTTTTTAAGGGTTCGAATCGTTCGGGTAGAAGAGCAGGAGGAAAAAGGAAAAAAAAAAAAAGTATGATTTTGATTTGTTTAACCCGTCATGAATGCAGTTCGGTTCAGTTTTATTGTTTAATGGCGCTCATTGTCAAAATTTTTTATATATCTCGATTTTTGCGTGAGTTGGATTTTAATTTTCTATTTTATTTGATGTAGGAATGTGGAAAAGAACGTGGGGGAGAGTGAAGCCGGGGAAGGGATTGGTAGGATGGAGAGGGTAACAGAAACGGGTGCGATCATACCAGCACTAATGCACCGGATCCCATCAGAACTCCGAAGTTAAGCGCGCTTGGGCGAGAGTAGTACTAGGATGGGTGACCTCCTGGGAAGTCCTCGTGTTGCACCCCTTTTTTTTTTTTTGCCCTTTGTTCCTGTGCTGCCTGCTAATTTGCCCCTCACAAGGCCGCGGTTAGGGGCGGCGAAACACGTTTTTGCACATACAGTTTGTTTTATGTTTTTTAAGGGTTCGAATCGTTCGGGTAGAAGAGCAGGAGGAAAAAGGAAAAAAAAAAAAAGTATGATTTTGATTTGTTTAACCCGTCATGAATGCAGTTCGGTTCAGTTTTATTGTTTAATGGCGCTCATTGTCAAAATTTTTTATATATCTCGATTTTTGCGTGAGTTGGATTTTAATTTTCTATTTTATTTGATGTAGGAATGTGGAAAAGAACGTGGGGGAGAGTGAAGCCGGGGAAGGGATTGGTAGGATGGAGAGGGTAACAGAAACGGGTGCGATCATACCAGCACTAATGCACCGGATCCCATCAGAACTCCGAAGTTAAGCGCGCTTGGGCGAGAGTAGTACTAGGATGGGTGACCTCCTGGGAAGTCCTCGTGTTGCACCCCTTTTTTTTTTTTTGCCCTTTGTTCCTGTGCTGCCTGCTAATTTGCCCCTCACAAGGCCGCGGTTAGGGGCGGCGAAACACGTTTTTGCACATACAGTTTGTTTTATGTTTTTTAAGGGTTCGAATCGTTCGGGTAGAAGAGCAGGAGGAAAAAGGAAAAAAAAAAAAAGTATGATTTTGATTTGTTTAACCCGTCATGAATGCAGTTCGGTTCAGTTTTATTGTTTAATGGCGCTCATTGTCAAAATTTTTTATATATCTCGATTTTTGCGTGAGTTGGATTTTAATTTTCTATTTTATTTGATGTAGGAATGTGGAAAAGAACGTGGGGGAGAGTGAAGCCGGGGAAGGGATTGGTAGGATGGAGAGGGTAACAGAAACGGGTGCGATCATACCAGCACTAATGCACCGGATCCCATCAGAACTCCGAAGTTAAGCGCGCTTGGGCGAGAGTAGTACTAGGATGGGTGACCTCCTGGGAAGTCCTCGTGTTGCACCCCTTTTTTTTTTTTTGCCCTTTGTTCCTGTGCTGCCTGCTAATTTGCCCCTCACAAGGCCGCGGTTAGGGGCGGCGAAACACGTTTTTGCACATACAGTTTGTTTTATGTTTTTTAAGGGTTCGAATCGTTCGGGTAGAAGAGCAGGAGGAAAAAGGAAAAAAAAAAAAAGTATGATTTTGATTTGTTTAACCCGTCATGAATGCAGTTCGGTTCAGTTTTATTGTTTAATGGCGCTCATTGTCAAAATTTTTTATATATCTCGATTTTTGCGTGAGTTGGATTTTAATTTTCTATTTTATTTGATGTAGGAATGTGGAAAAGAACGTGGGGGAGAGTGAAGCCGGGGAAGGGATTGGTAGGATGGAGAGGGTAACAGAAACGGGTGCGATCATACCAGCACTAATGCACCGGATCCCATCAGAACTCCGAAGTTAAGCGCGCTTGGGCGAGAGTAGTACTAGGATGGGTGACCTCCTGGGAAGTCCTCGTGTTGCACCCCTTTTTTTTTTTTTGCCCTTTGTTCCTGTGCTGCCTGCTAATTTGCCCCTCACAAGGCCGCGGTTAGGGGCGGCGAAACACGTTTTTGCACATACAGTTTGTTTTATGTTTTTTAAGGGTTCGAATCGTTCGGGTAGAAGAGCAGGAGGAAAAAGGAAAAAAAAAAAAAGTATGATTTTGATTTGTTTAACCCGTCATGAATGCAGTTCGGTTCAGTTTTATTGTTTAATGGCGCTCATTGTCAAAATTTTTTATATATCTCGATTTTTGCGTGAGTTGGATTTTAATTTTCTATTTTATTTGATGTAGGAATGTGGAAAAGAACGTGGGGGAGAGTGAAGCCGGGGAAGGGATTGGTAGGATGGAGAGGGTAACAGAAACGGGTGCGATCATACCAGCACTAATGCACCGGATCCCATCAGAACTCCGAAGTTAAGCGCGCTTGGGCGAGAGTAGTACTAGGATGGGTGACCTCCTGGGAAGTCCTCGTGTTGCACCCCTTTTTTTTTTTTTGCCCTTTGTTCCTGTGCTGCCTGCTAATTTGCCCCTCACAAGGCCGCGGTTAGGGGCGGCGAAACACGTTTTTGCACATACAGTTTGTTTTATGTTTTTTAAGGGTTCGAATCGTTCGGGTAGAAGAGCAGGAGGAAAAAGGAAAAAAAAAAAAAGTATGATTTTGATTTGTTTAACCCGTCATGAATGCAGTTCGGTTCAGTTTTATTGTTTAATGGCGCTCATTGTCAAAATTTTTTATATATCTCGATTTTTGCGTGAGTTGGATTTTAATTTTCTATTTTATTTGATGTAGGAATGTGGAAAAGAACGTGGGGGAGAGTGAAGCCGGGGAAGGGATTGGTAGGATGGAGAGGGTAACAGAAACGGGTGCGATCATACCAGCACTAATGCACCGGATCCCATCAGAACTCCGAAGTTAAGCGCGCTTGGGCGAGAGTAGTACTAGGATGGGTGACCTCCTGGGAAGTCCTCGTGTTGCACCCCTTTTTTTTTTTTTGCCCTTTGTTCCTGTGCTGCCTGCTAATTTGCCCCTCACAAGGCCGCGGTTAGGGGCGGCGAAACACGTTTTTGCACATACAGTTTGTTTTATGTTTTTTAAGGGTTCGAATCGTTCGGGTAGAAGAGCAGGAGGAAAAAGGAAAAAAAAAAAAAGTATGATTTTGATTTGTTTAACCCGTCATGAATGCAGTTCGGTTCAGTTTTATTGTTTAATGGCGCTCATTGTCAAAATTTTTTATATATCTCGATTTTTGCGTGAGTTGGATTTTAATTTTCTATTTTATTTGATGTAGGAATGTGGAAAAGAACGTGGGGGAGAGTGAAGCCGGGGAAGGGATTGGTAGGATGGAGAGGGTAACAGAAACGGGTGCGATCATACCAGCACTAATGCACCGGATCCCATCAGAACTCCGAAGTTAAGCGCGCTTGGGCGAGAGTAGTACTAGGATGGGTGACCTCCTGGGAAGTCCTCGTGTTGCACCCCTTTTTTTTTTTTTGCCCTTTGTTCCTGTGCTGCCTGCTAATTTGCCCCTCACAAGGCCGCGGTTAGGGGCGGCGAAACACGTTTTTGCACATACAGTTTGTTTTATGTTTTTTAAGGGTTCGAATCGTTCGGGTAGAAGAGCAGGAGGAAAAAGGAAAAAAAAAAAAAGTATGATTTTGATTTGTTTAACCCGTCATGAATGCAGTTCGGTTCAGTTTTATTGTTTAATGGCGCTCATTGTCAAAATTTTTTATATATCTCGATTTTTGCGTGAGTTGGATTTTAATTTTCTATTTTATTTGATGTAGGAATGTGGAAAAGAACGTGGGGGAGAGTGAAGCCGGGGAAGGGATTGGTAGGATGGAGAGGGTAACAGAAACGGGTGCGATCATACCAGCACTAATGCACCGGATCCCATCAGAACTCCGAAGTTAAGCGCGCTTGGGCGAGAGTAGTACTAGGATGGGTGACCTCCTGGGAAGTCCTCGTGTTGCACCCCTTTTTTTTTTTTTGCCCTTTGTTCCTGTGCTGCCTGCTAATTTGCCCCTCACAAGGCCGCGGTTAGGGGCGGCGAAACACGTTTTTGCACATACAGTTTGTTTTATGTTTTTTAAGGGTTCGAATCGTTCGGGTAGAAGAGCAGGAGGAAAAAGGAAAAAAAAAAAAAGTATGATTTTGATTTGTTTAACCCGTCATGAATGCAGTTCGGTTCAGTTTTATTGTTTAATGGCGCTCATTGTCAAAATTTTTTATATATCTCGATTTTTGCGTGAGTTGGATTTTAATTTTCTATTTTATTTGATGTAGGAATGTGGAAAAGAACGTGGGGGAGAGTGAAGCCGGGGAAGGGATTGGTAGGATGGAGAGGGTAACAGAAACGGGTGCGATCATACCAGCACTAATGCACCGGATCCCATCAGAACTCCGAAGTTAAGCGCGCTTGGGCGAGAGTAGTACTAGGATGGGTGACCTCCTGGGAAGTCCTCGTGTTGCACCCCTTTTTTTTTTTTTGCCCTTTGTTCCTGTGCTGCCTGCTAATTTGCCCCTCACAAGGCCGCGGTTAGGGGCGGCGAAACACGTTTTTGCACATACAGTTTGTTTTATGTTTTTTAAGGGTTCGAATCGTTCGGGTAGAAGAGCAGGAGGAAAAAGGAAAAAAAAAAAAAGTATGATTTTGATTTGTTTAACCCGTCATGAATGCAGTTCGGTTCAGTTTTATTGTTTAATGGCGCTCATTGTCAAAATTTTTTATATATCTCGATTTTTGCGTGAGTTGGATTTTAATTTTCTATTTTATTTGATGTAGGAATGTGGAAAAGAACGTGGGGGAGAGTGAAGCCGGGGAAGGGATTGGTAGGATGGAGAGGGTAACAGAAACGGGTGCGATCATACCAGCACTAATGCACCGGATCCCATCAGAACTCCGAAGTTAAGCGCGCTTGGGCGAGAGTAGTACTAGGATGGGTGACCTCCTGGGAAGTCCTCGTGTTGCACCCCTTTTTTTTTTTTTGCCCTTTGTTCCTGTGCTGCCTGCTAATTTGCCCCTCACAAGGCCGCGGTTAGGGGCGGCGAAACACGTTTTTGCACATACAGTTTGTTTTATGTTTTTTAAGGGTTCGAATCGTTCGGGTAGAAGAGCAGGAGGAAAAAGGAAAAAAAAAAAAAGTATGATTTTGATTTGTTTAACCCGTCATGAATGCAGTTCGGTTCAGTTTTATTGTTTAATGGCGCTCATTGTCAAAATTTTTTATATATCTCGATTTTTGCGTGAGTTGGATTTTAATTTTCTATTTTATTTGATGTAGGAATGTGGAAAAGAACGTGGGGGAGAGTGAAGCCGGGGAAGGGATTGGTAGGATGGAGAGGGTAACAGAAACGGGTGCGATCATACCAGCACTAATGCACCGGATCCCATCAGAACTCCGAAGTTAAGCGCGCTTGGGCGAGAGTAGTACTAGGATGGGTGACCTCCTGGGAAGTCCTCGTGTTGCACCCCTTTTTTTTTTTTTGCCCTTTGTTCCTGTGCTGCCTGCTAATTTGCCCCTCACAAGGCCGCGGTTAGGGGCGGCGAAACACGTTTTTGCACATACAGTTTGTTTTATGTTTTTTAAGGGTTCGAATCGTTCGGGTAGAAGAGCAGGAGGAAAAAGGAAAAAAAAAAAAAGTATGATTTTGATTTGTTTAACCCGTCATGAATGCAGTTCGGTTCAGTTTTATTGTTTAATGGCGCTCATTGTCAAAATTTTTTATATATCTCGATTTTTGCGTGAGTTGGATTTTAATTTTCTATTTTATTTGATGTAGGAATGTGGAAAAGAACGTGGGGGAGAGTGAAGCCGGGGAAGGGATTGGTAGGATGGAGAGGGTAACAGAAACGGGTGCGATCATACCAGCACTAATGCACCGGATCCCATCAGAACTCCGAAGTTAAGCGCGCTTGGGCGAGAGTAGTACTAGGATGGGTGACCTCCTGGGAAGTCCTCGTGTTGCACCCCTTTTTTTTTTTTTGCCCTTTGTTCCTGTGCTGCCTGCTAATTTGCCCCTCACAAGGCCGCGGTTAGGGGCGGCGAAACACGTTTTTGCACATACAGTTTGTTTTATGTTTTTTAAGGGTTCGAATCGTTCGGGTAGAAGAGCAGGAGGAAAAAGGAAAAAAAAAAAAAGTATGATTTTGATTTGTTTAACCCGTCATGAATGCAGTTCGGTTCAGTTTTATTGTTTAATGGCGCTCATTGTCAAAATTTTTTATATATCTCGATTTTTGCGTGAGTTGGATTTTAATTTTCTATTTTATTTGATGTAGGAATGTGGAAAAGAACGTGGGGGAGAGTGAAGCCGGGGAAGGGATTGGTAGGATGGAGAGGGTAACAGAAACGGGTGCGATCATACCAGCACTAATGCACCGGATCCCATCAGAACTCCGAAGTTAAGCGCGCTTGGGCGAGAGTAGTACTAGGATGGGTGACCTCCTGGGAAGTCCTCGTGTTGCACCCCTTTTTTTTTTTTTGCCCTTTGTTCCTGTGCTGCCTGCTAATTTGCCCCTCACAAGGCCGCGGTTAGGGGCGGCGAAACACGTTTTTGCACATACAGTTTGTTTTATGTTTTTTAAGGGTTCGAATCGTTCGGGTAGAAGAGCAGGAGGAAAAAGGAAAAAAAAAAAAGTATGATTTTGATTTGTTTAACCCGTCATGAATGCAGTTCGGTTCAGTTTTATTGTTTAATGGCGCTCATTGTCAAAATTTTTTATATATCTCGATTTTTGCGTGAGTTGGATTTTAATTTTCTATTTTATTTGATGTAGGAATGTGGAAAAGAACGTGGGGGAGAGTGAAGCCGGGGAAGGGATTGGTAGGATGGAGAGGGTAACAGAAACGGGTGCGATCATACCAGCACTAATGCACCGGATCCCATCAGAACTCCGAAGTTAAGCGCGCTTGGGCGAGAGTAGTACTAGGATGGGTGACCTCCTGGGAAGTCCTCGTGTTGCACCCCTTTTTTTTTTTTTGCCCTTTGTTCCTGTGCTGCCTGCTAATTTGCCCCTCACAAGGCCGCGGTTAGGGGCGGCGAAACACGTTTTTGCACATACAGTTTGTTTTATGTTTTTTAAGGGTTCGAATCGTTCGGGTAGAAGAGCAGGAGGAAAAAGGAAAAAAAAAAAAAGTATGATTTTGATTTGTTTAACCCGTCATGAATGCAGTTCGGTTCAGTTTTATTGTTTAATGGCGCTCATTGTCAAAATTTTTTATATATCTCGATTTTTGCGTGAGTTGGATTTTAATTTTCTATTTTATTTGATGTAGGAATGTGGAAAAGAACGTGGGGGAGAGTGAAGCCGGGGAAGGGATTGGTAGGATGGAGAGGGTAACAGAAACGGGTGCGATCATACCAGCACTAATGCACCGGATCCCATCAGAACTCCGAAGTTAAGCGCGCTTGGGCGAGAGTAGTACTAGGATGGGTGACCTCCTGGGAAGTCCTCGTGTTGCACCCCTTTTTTTTTTTTTGCCCTTTGTTCCTGTGCTGCCTGCTAATTTGCCCCTCACAAGGCCGCGGTTAGGGGCGGCGAAACACGTTTTTGCACATACAGTTTGTTTTATGTTTTTTAAGGGTTCGAATCGTTCGGGTAGAAGAGCAGGAGGAAAAAGGAAAAAAAAAAAAAGTATGATTTTGATTTGTTTAACCCGTCATGAATGCGAGTTCGGTTCAGTTTTATTGTTTAATGGCGCTCATTGTCAAAATTTTTTATATATCTCGATTTTTGCGTGAGTTGGATTTTAATTTTCTATTTTATTTGATGTAGGAATGTGGAAAAGAACGTGGGGGAGAGTGAAGCCGGGGAAGGGATTGGTAGGATGGAGAGGGTAACAGAAACGGGTGCGATCATACCAGCACTAATGCACCGGATCCCATCAGAACTCCGAAGTTAAGCGCGCTTGGGCGAGAGTAGTACTAGGATGGGTGACCTCCTGGGAAGTCCTCGTGTTGCACCCCTTTTTTTTTTTTTGCCCTTTGTTCCTGTGCTGCCTGCTAATTTGCCCCTCACAAGGCCGCGGTTAGGGGCGGCGAAACACGTTTTTGCACATACAGTTTGTTTTATGTTTTTTAAGGGTTCGAATCGTTCGGGTAGAAGAGCAGGAGGAAAAAGGAAAAAAAAAAAAAGTATGATTTTGATTTGTTTAACCCGTCATGAATGCAGTTCGGTTCAGTTTTATTGTTTAATGGCGCTCATTGTCAAAATTTTTTATATATCTCGATTTTTGCGTGAGTTGGATTTTAATTTTCTATTTTATTTGATGTAGGAATGTGGAAAAGAACGTGGGGGAGAGTGAAGCCGGGGAAGGGATTGGTAGGATGGAGAGGGTAACAGAAACGGGTGCGATCATACCAGCACTAATGCACCGGATCCCATCAGAACTCCGAAGTTAAGCGCGCTTGGGCGAGAGTAGTACTAGGATGGGTGACCTCCTGGGAAGTCCTCGTGTTGCACCCCTTTTTTTTTTTTTGCCCTTTGTTCCTGTGCTGCCTGCTAATTTGCCCCTCACAAGGCCGCGGTTAGGGGCGGCGAAACACGTTTTTGCACATACAGTTTGTTTTATGTTTTTTAAGGGTTCGAATCGTTCGGGTAGAAGAGCAGGAGGAAAAAGGAAAAAAAAAAAAAGTATGATTTTGATTTGTTTAACCCGTCATGAATGCAGTTCGGTTCAGTTTTATTGTTTAATGGCGCTCATTGTCAAAATTTTTTATATATCTCGATTTTTGCGTGAGTTGGATTTTAATTTTCTATTTTATTTGATGTAGGAATGTGGAAAAGAACGTGGGGGAGAGTGAAGCCGGGGAAGGGATTGGTAGGATGGAGAGGGTAACAGAAACGGGTGCGATCATACCAGCACTAATGCACCGGATCCCATCAGAACTCCGAAGTTAAGCGCGCTTGGGCGAGAGTAGTACTAGGATGGGTGACCTCCTGGGAAGTCCTCGTGTTGCACCCCTTTTTTTTTTTTTGCCCTTTGTTCCTGTGCTGCCTGCTAATTTGCCCCTCACAAGGCCGCGGTTAGGGGCGGCGAAACACGTTTTTGCACATACAGTTTGTTTTATGTTTTTTAAGGGTTCGAATCGTTCGGGTAGAAGAGCAGGAGGAAAAAGGAAAAAAAAAAAAAGTATGATTTTGATTTGTTTAACCCGTCATGAATGCAGTTCGGTTCAGTTTTATTGTTTAATGGCGCTCATTGTCAAAATTTTTTATATATCTCGATTTTTGCGTGAGTTGGATTTTAATTTTCTATTTTATTTGATGTAGGAATGTGGAAAAGAACGTGGGGGAGAGTGAAGCCGGGGAAGGGATTGGTAGGATGGAGAGGGTAACAGAAACGGGTGCGATCATACCAGCACTAATGCACCGGATCCCATCAGAACTCCGAAGTTAAGCGCGCTTGGGCGAGAGTAGTACTAGGATGGGTGACCTCCTGGGAAGTCCTCGTGTTGCACCCCTTTTTTTTTTTTTGCCCTTCGTTCCTGTGCTGCCTGCTAATTTGCCCCTCACAAGGCCGCGGTTAGGGGCGGCGAAACACGTTTTTGCACATACAGTTTGTTTTATGTTTTTTAAGGGTTCGAATCGTTCGGGTAGAAGAGCAGGAGGAAAAAGGAAAAAAAAAAAAAGTATGATTTTGATTTGTTTAACCCGTCATGAATGCAGTTCGGTTCAGTTTTATTGTTTAATGGCGCTCATTGTCAAAATTTTTTATATATCTCGATTTTTGCGTGAGTTGGATTTTAATTTTCTATTTTATTTGATGTAGGAATGTGGAAAAGAACGTGGGGGAGAGTGAAGCCGGGGAAGGGATTGGTAGGATGGAGAGGGTAACAGAAACGGGTGCGATCATACCAGCACTAATGCACCGGATCCCATCAGAACTCCGAAGTTAAGCGCGCTTGGGCGAGAGTAGTACTAGGATGGGTGACCTCCTGGGAAGTCCTCGTGTTGCACCCCTTTTTTTTTTTTTGCCCTTTGTTCCTGTGCTGCCTGCTAATTTGCCCCTCACAAGGCCGCGGTTAGGGGCGGCGAAACACGTTTTTGCACATACAGTTTGTTTTATGTTTTTTAAGGGTTCGAATCGTTCGGGTAGAAGAGCAGGAGGAAAAAGGAAAAAAAAAAAAAGTATGATTTTGATTTGTTTAACCCGTCATGAATGCAGTTCGGTTCAGTTTTATTGTTTAATGGCGCTCATTGTCAAAATTTTTTATATATCTCGATTTTTGCGTGAGTTGGATTTTAATTTTCTATTTTATTTGATGTAGGAATGTGGAAAAGAACGTGGGGGAGAGTGAAGCCGGGGAAGGGATTGGTAGGATGGAGAGGGTAACAGAAACGGGTGCGATCATACCAGCACTAATGCACCGGATCCCATCAGAACTCCGAAGTTAAGCGCGCTTGGGCGAGAGTAGTACTAGGATGGGTGACCTCCTGGGAAGTCCTCGTGTTGCACCCCTTTTTTTTTTTTTGCCCTTCGTTCCTGTGCTGCCTGCTAATTTGCCCCTCACAAGGCCGCGGTTAGGGGCGGCGAAACACGTTTTTGCACATACAGTTTGTTTTATGTTTTTTAAGGGTTCGAATCGTTCGGGTAGAAGAGCAGGAGGAAAAAGGAAAAAAAAAAAAAGTATGATTTTGATTTGTTTAACCCGTCATGAATGCAGTTCGGTTCAGTTTTATTGTTTAATGGCGCTCATTGTCAAAATTTTTTATATATCTCGATTTTTGCGTGAGTTGGATTTTAATTTTCTATTTTATTTGATGTAGGAATGTGGAAAAGAACGTGGGGGAGAGTGAAGCCGGGGAAGGGATTGGTAGGATGGAGAGGGTAACAGAAACGGGTGCGATCATACCAGCACTAATGCACCGGATCCCATCAGAACTCCGAAGTTAAGCGCGCTTGGGCGAGAGTAGTACTAGGATGGGTGACCTCCTGGGAAGTCCTCGTGTTGCACCCCTTTTTTTTTTTTTGCCCTTCGTTCCTGTGCTGCCTGCTAATTTGCCCCTCACAAGGCCGCGGTTAGGGGCGGCGAAACACGTTTTTGCACATACAGTTTGTTTTATGTTTTTTAAGGGTTCGAATCGTTCGGGTAGAAGAGCAGGAGGAAAAAGGAAAAAAAAAAAAAGTATGATTTTGATTTGTTTAACCCGTCATGAATGCAGTTCGGTTCAGTTTTATTGTTTAATGGCGCTCATTGTCAAAATTTTTTATATATCTCGATTTTTGCGTGAGTTGGATTTTAATTTTCTATTTTATTTGATGTAGGAATGTGGAAAAGAACGTGGGGGAGAGTGAAGCCGGGGAAGGGATTGGTAGGATGGAGAGGGTAACAGAAACGGGTGCGATCATACCAGCACTAATGCACCGGATCCCATCAGAACTCCGAAGTTAAGCGCGCTTGGGCGAGAGTAGTACTAGGATGGGTGACCTCCTGGGAAGTCCTCGTGTTGCACCCCTTTTTTTTTTTTTGCCCTTCGTTCCTGTGCTGCCTGCTAATTTGCCCCTCACAAGGCCGCGGTTAGGGGCGGCGAAACACGTTTTTGCACATACAGTTTGTTTTATGTTTTTTAAGGGTTCGAATCGTTCGGGTAGAAGAGCAGGAGGAAAAAGGAAAAAAAAAAAAAGTATGATTTTGATTTGTTTAACCCGTCATGAATGCAGTTCGGTTCAGTTTTATTGTTTAATGGCGCTCATTGTCAAAATTTTTTATATATCTCGATTTTTGCGTGAGTTGGATTTTAATTTTCTATTTTATTTGATGTAGGAATGTGGAAAAGAACGTGGGGGAGAGTGAAGCCGGGGAAGGGATTGGTAGGATGGAGAGGGTAACAGAAACGGGTGCGATCATACCAGCACTAATGCACCGGATCCCATCAGAACTCCGAAGTTAAGCGCGCTTGGGCGAGAGTAGTACTAGGATGGGTGACCTCCTGGGAAGTCCTCGTGTTGCACCCCTTTTTTTTTTTTTGCCCTTCGTTCCTGTGCTGCCTGCTAATTTGCCCCTCACAAGGCCGCGGTTAGGGGCGGCGAAACACGTTTTTGCACATACAGTTTGTTTTATGTTTTTTAAGGGTTCGAATCGTTCGGGTAGAAGAGCAGGAGGAAAAAGGAAAAAAAAAAAAAGTATGATTTTGATTTGTTTAACCCGTCATGAATGCAGTTCGGTTCAGTTTTATTGTTTAATGGCGCTCATTGTCAAAATTTTTTATATATCTCGATTTTTGCGTGAGTTGGATTTTAATTTTCTATTTTATTTGATGTAGGAATGTGGAAAAGAACGTGGGGGAGAGTGAAGCCGGGGAAGGGATTGGTAGGATGGAGAGGGTAACAGAAACGGGTGCGATCATACCAGCACTAATGCACCGGATCCCATCAGAACTCCGAAGTTAAGCGCGCTTGGGCGAGAGTAGTACTAGGATGGGTGACCTCCTGGGAAGTCCTCGTGTTGCACCCCTTTTTTTTTTTTTGCCCTTCGTTCCTGTGCTGCCTGCTAATTTGCCCCTCACAAGGCCGCGGTTAGGGGCGGCGAAACACGTTTTTGCACATACAGTTTGTTTTATGTTTTTTAAGGGTTCGAATCGTTCGGGTAGAAGAGCAGGAGGAAAAAGGAAAAAAAAAAAAAGTATGATTTTGATTTGTTTAACCCGTCATGAATGCAGTTCGGTTCAGTTTTATTGTTTAATGGCGCTCATTGTCAAAATTTTTTATATATCTCGATTTTTGCGTGAGTTGGATTTTAATTTTCTATTTTATTTGATGTAGGAATGTGGAAAAGAACGTGGGGGAGAGTGAAGCCGGGGAAGGGATTGGTAGGATGGAGAGGGTAACAGAAACGGGTGCGATCATACCAGCACTAATGCACCGGATCCCATCAGAACTCCGAAGTTAAGCGCGCTTGGGCGAGAGTAGTACTAGGATGGGTGACCTCCTGGGAAGTCCTCGTGTTGCACCCCTTTTTTTTTTTTTGCCCTTCGTTCCTGTGCTGCCTGCTAATTTGCCCCTCACAAGGCCGCGGTTAGGGGCGGCGAAACACGTTTTTGCACATACAGTTTGTTTTATGTTTTTTAAGGGTTCGAATCGTTCGGGTAGAAGAGCAGGAGGAAAAAGGAAAAAAAAAAAAAGTATGATTTTGATTTGTTTAACCCGTCATGAATGCAGTTCGGTTCAGTTTTATTGTTTAATGGCGCTCATTGTCAAAATTTTTTATATATCTCGATTTTTGCGTGAGTTGGATTTTAATTTTCTATTTTATTTGATGTAGGAATGTGGAAAAGAACGTGGGGGAGAGTGAAGCCGGGGAAGGGATTGGTAGGATGGAGAGGGTAACAGAAACGGGTGCGATCATACCAGCACTAATGCACCGGATCCCATCAGAACTCCGAAGTTAAGCGCGCTTGGGCGAGAGTAGTACTAGGATGGGTGACCTCCTGGGAAGTCCTCGTGTTGCACCCCTTTTTTTTTTTTTGCCCTTCGTTCCTGTGCTGCCTGCTAATTTGCCCCTCACAAGGCCGCGGTTAGGGGCGGCGAAACACGTTTTTGCACATACAGTTTGTTTTATGTTTTTTAAGGGTTCGAATCGTTCGGGTAGAAGAGCAGGAGGAAAAAGGAAAAAAAAAAAAAGTATGATTTTGATTTGTTTAACCCGTCATGAATGCAGTTCGGTTCAGTTTTATTGTTTAATGGCGCTCATTGTCAAAATTTTTTATATATCTCGATTTTTGCGTGAGTTGGATTTTAATTTTCTATTTTATTTGATGTAGGAATGTGGAAAAGAACGTGGGGGAGAGTGAAGCCGGGGAAGGGATTGGTAGGATGGAGAGGGTAACAGAAACGGGTGCGATCATACCAGCACTAATGCACCGGATCCCATCAGAACTCCGAAGTTAAGCGCGCTTGGGCGAGAGTAGTACTAGGATGGGTGACCTCCTGGGAAGTCCTCGTGTTGCACCCCTTTTTTTTTTTTTGCCCTTCGTTCCTGTGCTGCCTGCTAATTTGCCCCTCACAAGGCCGCGGTTAGGGGCGGCGAAACACGTTTTTGCACATACAGTTTGTTTTATGTTTTTTAAGGGTTCGAATCGTTCGGGTAGAAGAGCAGGAGGAAAAAGGAAAAAAAAAAAAAGTATGATTTTGATTTGTTTAACCCGTCATGAATGCAGTTCGGTTCAGTTTTATTGTTTAATGGCGCTCATTGTCAAAATTTTTTATATATCTCGATTTTTGCGTGAGTTGGATTTTAATTTTCTATTTTATTTGATGTAGGAATGTGGAAAAGAACGTGGGGGAGAGTGAAGCCGGGGAAGGGATTGGTAGGATGGAGAGGGTAACAGAAACGGGTGCGATCATACCAGCACTAATGCACCGGATCCCATCAGAACTCCGAAGTTAAGCGCGCTTGGGCGAGAGTAGTACTAGGATGGGTGACCTCCTGGGAAGTCCTCGTGTTGCACCCCTTTTTTTTTTTTTGCCCTTTGTTCCTGTGCTGCCTGCTAATTTGCCCCTCACAAGGCCGCGGTTAGGGGCGGCGAAACACGTTTTTGCACATACAGTTTGTTTTATGTTTTTTAAGGGTTCGAATCGTTCGGGTAGAAGAGCAGGAGGAAAAAGGAAAAAAAAAAAAAGTATGATTTTGATTTGTTTAACCCGTCATGAATGCAGTTCGGTTCAGTTTTATTGTTTAATGGCGCTCATTGTCAAAATTTTTTATATATCTCGATTTTTGCGTGAGTTGGATTTTAATTTTCTATTTTATTTGATGTAGGAATGTGGAAAAGAACGTGGGGGAGAGTGAAGCCGGGGAAGGGATTGGTAGGATGGAGAGGGTAACAGAAACGGGTGCGATCATACCAGCACTAATGCACCGGATCCCATCAGAACTCCGAAGTTAAGCGCGCTTGGGCGAGAGTAGTACTAGGATGGGTGACCTCCTGGGAAGTCCTCGTGTTGCACCCCTTTTTTTTTTTTTGCCCTTTGTTCCTGTGCTGCCTGCTAATTTGCCCCTCACAAGGCCGCGGTTAGGGGCGGCGAAACACGTTTTTGCACATACAGTTTGTTTTATGTTTTTTAAGGGTTCGAATCGTTCGGGTAGAAGAGCAGGAGGAAAAAGGAAAAAAAAAAAAAGTATGATTTTGATTTGTTTAACCCGTCATGAATGCAGTTCGGTTCAGTTTTATTGTTTAATGGCGCTCATTGTCAAAATTTTTTATATATCTCGATTTTTGCGTGAGTTGGATTTTAATTTTCTATTTTATTTGATGTAGGAATGTGGAAAAGAACGTGGGGGAGAGTGAAGCCGGGGAAGGGATTGGTAGGATGGAGAGGGTAACAGAAACGGGTGCGATCATACCAGCACTAATGCACCGGATCCCATCAGAACTCCGAAGTTAAGCGCGCTTGGGCGAGAGTAGTACTAGGATGGGTGACCTCCTGGGAAGTCCTCGTGTTGCACCCCTTTTTTTTTTTTTGCCCTTTGTTCCTGTGCTGCCTGCTAATTTGCCCCTCACAAGGCCGCGGTTAGGGGCGGCGAAACACGTTTTTGCACATACAGTTTGTTTTATGTTTTTTAAGGGTTCGAATCGTTCGGGTAGAAGAGCAGGAGGAAAAAGGAAAAAAAAAAAAAGTATGATTTTGATTTGTTTAACCCGTCATGAATGCAGTTCGGTTCAGTTTTATTGTTTAATGGCGCTCATTGTCAAAATTTTTTATATATCTCGATTTTTGCGTGAGTTGGATTTTAATTTTCTATTTTATTTGATGTAGGAATGTGGAAAAGAACGTGGGGGAGAGTGAAGCCGGGGAAGGGATTGGTAGGATGGAGAGGGTAACAGAAACGGGTGCGATCATACCAGCACTAATGCACCGGATCCCATCAGAACTCCGAAGTTAAGCGCGCTTGGGCGAGAGTAGTACTAGGATGGGTGACCTCCTGGGAAGTCCTCGTGTTGCACCCCTTTTTTTTTTTTTGCCCTTCGTTCCTGTGCTGCCTGCTAATTTGCCCCTCACAAGGCCGCGGTTAGGGGCGGCGAAACACGTTTTTGCACATACAGTTTGTTTTATGTTTTTTAAGGGTTCGAATCGTTCGGGTAGAAGAGCAGGAGGAAAAAGGAAAAAAAAAAAAAGTATGATTTTGATTTGTTTAACCCGTCATGAATGCAGTTCGGTTCAGTTTTATTGTTTAATGGCGCTCATTGTCAAAATTTTTTATATATCTCGATTTTTGCGTGAGTTGGATTTTAATTTTCTATTTTATTTGATGTAGGAATGTGGAAAAGAACGTGGGGGAGAGTGAAGCCGGGGAAGGGATTGGTAGGATGGAGAGGGTAACAGAAACGGGTGCGATCATACCAGCACTAATGCACCGGATCCCATCAGAACTCCGAAGTTAAGCGCGCTTGGGCGAGAGTAGTACTAGGATGGGTGACCTCCTGGGAAGTCCTCGTGTTGCACCCCTTTTTTTTTTTTTGCCCTTTGTTCCTGTGCTGCCTGCTAATTTGCCCCTCACAAGGCCGCGGTTAGGGGCGGCGAAACACGTTTTTGCACATACAGTTTGTTTTATGTTTTTTAAGGGTTCGAATCGTTCGGGTAGAAGAGCAGGAGGAAAAAGGAAAAAAAAAAAAAGTATGATTTTGATTTGTTTAACCCGTCATGAATGCAGTTCGGTTCAGTTTTATTGTTTAATGGCGCTCATTGTCAAAATTTTTTATATATCTCGATTTTTGCGTGAGTTGGATTTTAATTTTCTATTTTATTTGATGTAGGAATGTGGAAAAGAACGTGGGGGAGAGTGAAGCCGGGGAAGGGATTGGTAGGATGGAGAGGGTAACAGAAACGGGTGCGATCATACCAGCACTAATGCACCGGATCCCATCAGAACTCCGAAGTTAAGCGCGCTTGGGCGAGAGTAGTACTAGGATGGGTGACCTCCTGGGAAGTCCTCGTGTTGCACCCCTTTTTTTTTTTTTGCCCTTTGTTCCTGTGCTGCCTGCTAATTTGCCCCTCACAAGGCCGCGGTTAGGGGCGGCGAAACACGTTTTTGCACATACAGTTTGTTTTATGTTTTTTAAGGGTTCGAATCGTTCGGGTAGAAGAGCAGGAGGAAAAAGGAAAAAAAAAAAAAGTATGATTTTGATTTGTTTAACCCGTCATGAATGCAGTTCGGTTCAGTTTTATTGTTTAATGGCGCTCATTGTCAAAATTTTTTATATATCTCGATTTTTGCGTGAGTTGGATTTTAATTTTCTATTTTATTTGATGTAGGAATGTGGAAAAGAACGTGGGGGAGAGTGAAGCCGGGGAAGGGATTGGTAGGATGGAGAGGGTAACAGAAACGGGTGCGATCATACCAGCACTAATGCACCGGATCCCATCAGAACTCCGAAGTTAAGCGCGCTTGGGCGAGAGTAGTACTAGGATGGGTGACCTCCTGGGAAGTCCTCGTGTTGCACCCCTTTTTTTTTTTTTGCCCTTTGTTCCTGTGCTGCCTGCTAATTTGCCCCTCACAAGGCCGCGGTTAGGGGCGGCGAAACACGTTTTTGCACATACAGTTTGTTTTATGTTTTTTAAGGGTTCGAATCGTTCGGGTAGAAGAGCAGGAGGAAAAAGGAAAAAAAAAAAAAGTATGATTTTGATTTGTTTAACCCGTCATGAATGCAGTTCGGTTCAGTTTTATTGTTTAATGGCGCTCATTGTCAAAATTTTTTATATATCTCGATTTTTGCGTGAGTTGGATTTTAATTTTCTATTTTATTTGATGTAGGAATGTGGAAAAGAACGTGGGGGAGAGTGAAGCCGGGGAAGGGATTGGTAGGATGGAGAGGGTAACAGAAACGGGTGCGATCATACCAGCACTAATGCACCGGATCCCATCAGAACTCCGAAGTTAAGCGCGCTTGGGCGAGAGTAGTACTAGGATGGGTGACCTCCTGGGAAGTCCTCGTGTTGCACCCCTTTTTTTTTTTTTGCCCTTTGTTCCTGTGCTGCCTGCTAATTTGCCCCTCACAAGGCCGCGGTTAGGGGCGGCGAAACACGTTTTTGCACATACAGTTTGTTTTATGTTTTTTAAGGGTTCGAATCGTTCGGGTAGAAGAGCAGGAGGAAAAAGGAAAAAAAAAAAAAGTATGATTTTGATTTGTTTAACCCGTCATGAATGCAGTTCGGTTCAGTTTTATTGTTTAATGGCGCTCATTGTCAAAATTTTTTATATATCTCGATTTTTGCGTGAGTTGGATTTTAATTTTCTATTTTATTTGATGTAGGAATGTGGAAAAGAACGTGGGGGAGAGTGAAGCCGGGGAAGGGATTGGTAGGATGGAGAGGGTAACAGAAACGGGTGCGATCATACCAGCACTAATGCACCGGATCCCATCAGAACTCCGAAGTTAAGCGCGCTTGGGCGAGAGTAGTACTAGGATGGGTGACCTCCTGGGAAGTCCTCGTGTTGCACCCCTTTTTTTTTTTTTGCCCTTTGTTCCTGTGCTGCCTGCTAATTTGCCCCTCACAAGGCCGCGGTTAGGGGCGGCGAAACACGTTTTTGCACATACAGTTTGTTTTATGTTTTTTAAGGGTTCGAATCGTTCGGGTAGAAGAGCAGGAGGAAAAAGGAAAAAAAAAAAAAGTATGATTTTGATTTGTTTAACCCGTCATGAATGCAGTTCGGTTCAGTTTTATTGTTTAATGGCGCTCATTGTCAAAATTTTTTATATATCTCGATTTTTGCGTGAGTTGGATTTTAATTTTCTATTTTATTTGATGTAGGAATGTGGAAAAGAACGTGGGGGAGAGTGAAGCCGGGGAAGGGATTGGTAGGATGGAGAGGGTAACAGAAACGGGTGCGATCATACCAGCACTAATGCACCGGATCCCATCAGAACTCCGAAGTTAAGCGCGCTTGGGCGAGAGTAGTACTAGGATGGGTGACCTCCTGGGAAGTCCTCGTGTTGCACCCCTTTTTTTTTTTTTGCCCTTTGTTCCTGTGCTGCCTGCTAATTTGCCCCTCACAAGGCCGCGGTTAGGGGCGGCGAAACACGTTTTTGCACATACAGTTTGTTTTATGTTTTTTAAGGGTTCGAATCGTTCGGGTAGAAGAGCAGGAGGAAAAAGGAAAAAAAAAAAAAGTATGATTTTGATTTGTTTAACCCGTCATGAATGCAGTTCGGTTCAGTTTTATTGTTTAATGGCGCTCATTGTCAAAATTTTTTATATATCTCGATTTTTGCGTGAGTTGGATTTTAATTTTCTATTTTATTTGATGTAGGAATGTGGAAAAGAACGTGGGGGAGAGTGAAGCCGGGGAAGGGATTGGTAGGATGGAGAGGGTAACAGAAACGGGTGCGATCATACCAGCACTAATGCACCGGATCCCATCAGAACTCCGAAGTTAAGCGCGCTTGGGCGAGAGTAGTACTAGGATGGGTGACCTCCTGGGAAGTCCTCGTGTTGCACCCCTTTTTTTTTTTTTGCCCTTTGTTCCTGTGCTGCCTGCTAATTTGCCCCTCACAAGGCCGCGGTTAGGGGCGGCGAAACACGTTTTTGCACATACAGTTTGTTTTATGTTTTTTAAGGGTTCGAATCGTTCGGGTAGAAGAGCAGGAGGAAAAAGGAAAAAAAAAAAAAGTATGATTTTGATTTGTTTAACCCGTCATGAATGCAGTTCGGTTCAGTTTTATTGTTTAATGGCGCTCATTGTCAAAATTTTTTATATATCTCGATTTTTGCGTGAGTTGGATTTTAATTTTCTATTTTATTTGATGTAGGAATGTGGAAAAGAACGTGGGGGAGAGTGAAGCCGGGGAAGGGATTGGTAGGATGGAGAGGGTAACAGAAACGGGTGCGATCATACCAGCACTAATGCACCGGATCCCATCAGAACTCCGAAGTTAAGCGCGCTTGGGCGAGAGTAGTACTAGGATGGGTGACCTCCTGGGAAGTCCTCGTGTTGCACCCCTTTTTTTTTTTTTGCCCTTTGTTCCTGTGCTGCCTGCTAATTTGCCCCTCACAAGGCCGCGGTTAGGGGCGGCGAAACACGTTTTTGCACATACAGTTTGTTTTATGTTTTTTAAGGGTTCGAATCGTTCGGGTAGAAGAGCAGGAGGAAAAAGGAAAAAAAAAAAAAGTATGATTTTGATTTGTTTAACCCGTCATGAATGCAGTTCGGTTCAGTTTTATTGTTTAATGGCGCTCATTGTCAAAATTTTTTATATATCTCGATTTTTGCGTGAGTTGGATTTTAATTTTCTATTTTATTTGATGTAGGAATGTGGAAAAGAACGTGGGGGAGAGTGAAGCCGGGGAAGGGATTGGTAGGATGGAGAGGGTAACAGAAACGGGTGCGATCATACCAGCACTAATGCACCGGATCCCATCAGAACTCCGAAGTTAAGCGCGCTTGGGCGAGAGTAGTACTAGGATGGGTGACCTCCTGGGAAGTCCTCGTGTTGCACCCCTTTTTTTTTTTTTGCCCTTTGTTCCTGTGCTGCCTGCTAATTTGCCCCTCACAAGGCCGCGGTTAGGGGCGGCGAAACACGTTTTTGCACATACAGTTTGTTTTATGTTTTTTAAGGGTTCGAATCGTTCGGGTAGAAGAGCAGGAGGAAAAAGGAAAAAAAAAAAAAGTATGATTTTGATTTGTTTAACCCGTCATGAATGCAGTTCGGTTCAGTTTTATTGTTTAATGGCGCTCATTGTCAAAATTTTTTATATATCTCGATTTTTGCGTGAGTTGGATTTTAATTTTCTATTTTATTTGATGTAGGAATGTGGAAAAGAACGTGGGGGAGAGTGAAGCCGGGGAAGGGATTGGTAGGATGGAGAGGGTAACAGAAACGGGTGCGATCATACCAGCACTAATGCACCGGATCCCATCAGAACTCCGAAGTTAAGCGCGCTTGGGCGAGAGTAGTACTAGGATGGGTGACCTCCTGGGAAGTCCTCGTGTTGCACCCCTTTTTTTTTTTTTGCCCTTTGTTCCTGTGCTGCCTGCTAATTTGCCCCTCACAAGGCCGCGGTTAGGGGCGGCGAAACACGTTTTTGCACATACAGTTTGTTTTATGTTTTTTAAGGGTTCGAATCGTTCGGGTAGAAGAGCAGGAGGAAAAAGGAAAAAAAAAAAAAGTATGATTTTGATTTGTTTAACCCGTCATGAATGCAGTTCGGTTCAGTTTTATTGTTTAATGGCGCTCATTGTCAAAATTTTTTATATATCTCGATTTTTGCGTGAGTTGGATTTTAATTTTCTATTTTATTTGATGTAGGAATGTGGAAAAGAACGTGGGGGAGAGTGAAGCCGGGGAAGGGATTGGTAGGATGGAGAGGGTAACAGAAACGGGTGCGATCATACCAGCACTAATGCACCGGATCCCATCAGAACTCCGAAGTTAAGCGCGCTTGGGCGAGAGTAGTACTAGGATGGGTGACCTCCTGGGAAGTCCTCGTGTTGCACCCCTTTTTTTTTTTTTGCCCTTTGTTCCTGTGCTGCCTGCTAATTTGCCCCTCACAAGGCCGCGGTTAGGGGCGGCGAAACACGTTTTTGCACATACAGTTTGTTTTATGTTTTTTAAGGGTTCGAATCGTTCGGGTAGAAGAGCAGGAGGAAAAAGGAAAAAAAAAAAAAGTATGATTTTGATTTGTTTAACCCGTCATGAATGCAGTTCGGTTCAGTTTTATTGTTTAATGGCGCTCATTGTCAAAATTTTTTATATATCTCGATTTTTGCGTGAGTTGGATTTTAATTTTCTATTTTATTTGATGTAGGAATGTGGAAAAGAACGTGGGGGAGAGTGAAGCCGGGGAAGGGATTGGTAGGATGGAGAGGGTAACAGAAACGGGTGCGATCATACCAGCACTAATGCACCGGATCCCATCAGAACTCCGAAGTTAAGCGCGCTTGGGCGAGAGTAGTACTAGGATGGGTGACCTCCTGGGAAGTCCTCGTGTTGCACCCCTTTTTTTTTTTTTGCCCTTTGTTCCTGTGCTGCCTGCTAATTTGCCCCTCACAAGGCCGCGGTTAGGGGCGGCGAAACACGTTTTTGCACATACAGTTTGTTTTATGTTTTTTAAGGGTTCGAATCGTTCGGGTAGAAGAGCAGGAGGAAAAAGGAAAAAAAAAAAAAGTATGATTTTGATTTGTTTAACCCGTCATGAATGCAGTTCGGTTCAGTTTTATTGTTTAATGGCGCTCATTGTCAAAATTTTTTATATATCTCGATTTTTGCGTGAGTTGGATTTTAATTTTCTATTTTATTTGATGTAGGAATGTGGAAAAGAACGTGGGGGAGAGTGAAGCCGGGGAAGGGATTGGTAGGATGGAGAGGGTAACAGAAACGGGTGCGATCATACCAGCACTAATGCACCGGATCCCATCAAAACTCCGAAGTTAAGCGCGCTTGGGCGAGAGTAGTACTAGGATGGGTGACCTCCTGGGAAGTCCTCGTGTTGCACCCCTTTTTTTTTTTTTGCCCTTTGTTCCTGTGCTGCCTGCTAATTTGCCCCTCACAAGGCCGCGGTTAGGGGCGGCGAAACACGTTTTTGCACATACAGTTTGTTTTATGTTTTTTAAGGGTTCGAATCGTTCGGGTAGAAGAGCAGGAGGAAAAAGGAAAAAAAAAAAAAGTATGATTTTGATTTGTTTAACCCGTCATGAATGCAGTTCGGTTCAGTTTTATTGTTTAATGGCGCTCATTGTCAAAATTTTTTATATATCTCGATTTTTGCGTGAGTTGGATTTTAATTTTCTATTTTATTTGATGTAGGAATGTGGAAAAGAACGTGGGGGAGAGTGAAGCCGGGGAAGGGATTGGTAGGATGGAGAGGGTAACAGAAACGGGTGCGATCATACCAGCACTAATGCACCGGATCCCATCAGAACTCCGAAGTTAAGCGCGCTTGGGCGAGAGTAGTACTAGGATGGGTGACCTCCTGGGAAGTCCTCGTGTTGCACCCCTTTTTTTTTTTTTGCCCTTTGTTCCTGTGCTGCCTGCTAATTTGCCCCTCACAAGGCCGCGGTTAGGGGCGGCGAAACACGTTTTTGCACATACAGTTTGTTTTATGTTTTTTAAGGGTTCGAATCGTTCGGGTAGAAGAGCAGGAGGAAAAAGGAAAAAAAAAAAAAGTATGATTTTGATTTGTTTAACCCGTCATGAATGCAGTTCGGTTCAGTTTTATTGTTTAATGGCGCTCATTGTCAAAATTTTTTATATATCTCGATTTTTGCGTGAGTTGGATTTTAATTTTCTATTTTATTTGATGTAGGAATGTGGAAAAGAACGTGGGGGAGAGTGAAGCCGGGGAAGGGATTGGTAGGATGGAGAGGGTAACAGAAACGGGTGCGATCATACCAGCACTAATGCACCGGATCCCATCAGAACTCCGAAGTTAAGCGCGCTTGGGCGAGAGTAGTACTAGGATGGGTGACCTCCTGGGAAGTCCTCGTGTTGCACCCCTTTTTTTTTTTTTGCCCTTTGTTCCTGTGCTGCCTGCTAATTTGCCCCTCACAAGGCCGCGGTTAGGGGCGGCGAAACACGTTTTTGCACATACAGTTTGTTTTATGTTTTTTAAGGGTTCGAATCGTTCGGGTAGAAGAGCAGGAGGAAAAAGGAAAAAAAAAAAAAGTATGATTTTGATTTGTTTAACCCGTCATGAATGCAGTTCGGTTCAGTTTTATTGTTTAATGGCGCTCATTGTCAAAATTTTTTATATATCTCGATTTTTGCGTGAGTTGGATTTTAATTTTCTATTTTATTTGATGTAGGAATGTGGAAAAGAACGTGGGGGAGAGTGAAGCCGGGGAAGGGATTGGTAGGATGGAGAGGGTAACAGAAACGGGTGCGATCATACCAGCACTAATGCACCGGATCCCATCAGAACTCCGAAGTTAAGCGCGCTTGGGCGAGAGTAGTACTAGGATGGGTGACCTCCTGGGAAGTCCTCGTGTTGCACCCCTTTTTTTTTTTTTGCCCTTTGTTCCTGTGCTGCCTGCTAATTTGCCCCTCACAAGGCCGCGGTTAGGGGCGGCGAAACACGTTTTTGCACATACAGTTTGTTTTATGTTTTTTAAGGGTTCGAATCGTTCGGGTAGAAGAGCAGGAGGAAAAAGGAAAAAAAAAAAAAGTATGATTTTGATTTGTTTAACCCGTCATGAATGCAGTTCGGTTCAGTTTTATTGTTTAATGGCGCTCATTGTCAAAATTTTTTATATATCTCGATTTTTGCGTGAGTTGGATTTTAATTTTCTATTTTATTTGATGTAGGAATGTGGAAAAGAACGTGGGGGAGAGTGAAGCCGGGGAAGGGATTGGTAGGATGGAGAGGGTAACAGAAACGGGTGCGATCATACCAGCACTAATGCACCGGATCCCATCAAAACTCCGAAGTTAAGCGCGCTTGGGCGAGAGTAGTACTAGGATGGGTGACCTCCTGGGAAGTCCTCGTGTTGCACCCCTTTTTTTTTTTTTGCCCTTTGTTCCTGTGCTGCCTGCTAATTTGCCCCTCACAAGGCCGCGGTTAGGGGCGGCGAAACACGTTTTTGCACATACAGTTTGTTTTATGTTTTTTAAGGGTTCGAATCGTTCGGGTAGAAGAGCAGGAGGAAAAAGGAAAAAAAAAAAAAGTATGATTTTGATTTGTTTAACCCGTCATGAATGCAGTTCGGTTCAGTTTTATTGTTTAATGGCGCTCATTGTCAAAATTTTTTATATATCTCGATTTTTGCGTGAGTTGGATTTTAATTTTCTATTTTATTTGATGTAGGAATGTGGAAAAGAACGTGGGGGAGAGTGAAGCCGGGGAAGGGATTGGTAGGATGGAGAGGGTAACAGAAACGGGTGCGATCATACCAGCACTAATGCACCGGATCCCATCAGAACTCCGAAGTTAAGCGCGCTTGGGCGAGAGTAGTACTAGGATGGGTGACCTCCTGGGAAGTCCTCGTGTTGCACCCCTTTTTTTTTTTTTGCCCTTTGTTCCTGTGCTGCCTGCTAATTTGCCCCTCACAAGGCCGCGGTTAGGGGCGGCGAAACACGTTTTTGCACATACAGTTTGTTTTATGTTTTTTAAGGGTTCGAATCGTTCGGGTAGAAGAGCAGGAGGAAAAAGGAAAAAAAAAAAAAGTATGATTTTGATTTGTTTAACCCGTCATGAATGCAGTTCGGTTCAGTTTTATTGTTTAATGGCGCTCATTGTCAAAATTTTTTATATATCTCGATTTTTGCGTGAGTTGGATTTTAATTTTCTATTTTATTTGATGTAGGAATGTGGAAAAGAACGTGGGGGAGAGTGAAGCCGGGGAAGGGATTGGTAGGATGGAGAGGGTAACAGAAACGGGTGCGATCATACCAGCACTAATGCACCGGATCCCATCAGAACTCCGAAGTTAAGCGCGCTTGGGCGAGAGTAGTACTAGGATGGGTGACCTCCTGGGAAGTCCTCGTGTTGCACCCCTTTTTTTTTTTTTGCCCTTTGTTCCTGTGCTGCCTGCTAATTTGCCCCTCACAAGGCCGCGGTTAGGGGCGGCGAAACACGTTTTTGCACATACAGTTTGTTTTATGTTTTTTAAGGGTTCGAATCGTTCGGGTAGAAGAGCAGGAGGAAAAAGGAAAAAAAAAAAAAGTATGATTTTGATTTGTTTAACCCGTCATGAATGCAGTTCGGTTCAGTTTTATTGTTTAATGGCGCTCATTGTCAAAATTTTTTATATATCTCGATTTTTGCGTGAGTTGGATTTTAATTTTCTATTTTATTTGATGTAGGAATGTGGAAAAGAACGTGGGGGAGAGTGAAGCCGGGGAAGGGATTGGTAGGATGGAGAGGGTAACAGAAACGGGTGCGATCATACCAGCACTAATGCACCGGATCCCATCAGAACTCCGAAGTTAAGCGCGCTTGGGCGAGAGTAGTACTAGGATGGGTGACCTCCTGGGAAGTCCTCGTGTTGCACCCCTTTTTTTTTTTTTGCCCTTTGTTCCTGTGCTGCCTGCTAATTTGCCCCTCACAAGGCCGCGGTTAGGGGCGGCGAAACACGTTTTTGCACATACAGTTTGTTTTATGTTTTTTAAGGGTTCGAATCGTTCGGGTAGAAGAGCAGGAGGAAAAAGGAAAAAAAAAAAAAGTATGATTTTGATTTGTTTAACCCGTCATGAATGCAGTTCGGTTCAGTTTTATTGTTTAATGGCGCTCATTGTCAAAATTTTTTATATATCTCGATTTTTGCGTGAGTTGGATTTTAATTTTCTATTTTATTTGATGTAGGAATGTGGAAAAGAACGTGGGGGAGAGTGAAGCCGGGGAAGGGATTGGTAGGATGGAGAGGGTAACAGAAACGGGTGCGATCATACCAGCACTAATGCACCGGATCCCATCAGAACTCCGAAGTTAAGCGCGCTTGGGCGAGAGTAGTACTAGGATGGGTGACCTCCTGGGAAGTCCTCGTGTTGCACCCCTTTTTTTTTTTTTGCCCTTTGTTCCTGTGCTGCCTGCTAATTTGCCCCTCACAAGGCCGCGGTTAGGGGCGGCGAAACACGTTTTTGCACATACAGTTTGTTTTATGTTTTTTAAGGGTTCGAATCGTTCGGGTAGAAGAGCAGGAGGAAAAAGGAAAAAAAAAAAAAGTATGATTTTGATTTGTTTAACCCGTCATGAATGCAGTTCGGTTCAGTTTTATTGTTTAATGGCGCTCATTGTCAAAATTTTTTATATATCTCGATTTTTGCGTGAGTTGGATTTTAATTTTCTATTTTATTTGATGTAGGAATGTGGAAAAGAACGTGGGGGAGAGTGAAGCCGGGGAAGGGATTGGTAGGATGGAGAGGGTAACAGAAACGGGTGCGATCATACCAGCACTAATGCACCGGATCCCATCAGAACTCCGAAGTTAAGCGCGCTTGGGCGAGAGTAGTACTAGGATGGGTGACCTCCTGGGAAGTCCTCGTGTTGCACCCCTTTTTTTTTTTTTGCCCTTTGTTCCTGTGCTGCCTGCTAATTTGCCCCTCACAAGGCCGCGGTTAGGGGCGGCGAAACACGTTTTTGCACATACAGTTTGTTTTATGTTTTTTAAGGGTTCGAATCGTTCGGGTAGAAGAGCAGGAGGAAAAAGGAAAAAAAAAAAAAGTATGATTTTGATTTGTTTAACCCGTCATGAATGCAGTTCGGTTCAGTTTTATTGTTTAATGGCGCTCATTGTCAAAATTTTTTATATATCTCGATTTTTGCGTGAGTTGGATTTTAATTTTCTATTTTATTTGATGTAGGAATGTGGAAAAGAACGTGGGGGAGAGTGAAGCCGGGGAAGGGATTGGTAGGATGGAGAGGGTAACAGAAACGGGTGCGATCATACCAGCACTAATGCACCGGATCCCATCAGAACTCCGAAGTTAAGCGCGCTTGGGCGAGAGTAGTACTAGGATGGGTGACCTCCTGGGAAGTCCTCGTGTTGCACCCCTTTTTTTTTTTTTGCCCTTTGTTCCTGTGCTGCCTGCTAATTTGCCCCTCACAAGGCCGCGGTTAGGGGCGGCGAAACACGTTTTTGCACATACAGTTTGTTTTATGTTTTTTAAGGGTTCGAATCGTTCGGGTAGAAGAGCAGGAGGAAAAAGGAAAAAAAAAAAAAGTATGATTTTGATTTGTTTAACCCGTCATGAATGCAGTTCGGTTCAGTTTTATTGTTTAATGGCGCTCATTGTCAAAATTTTTTATATATCTCGATTTTTGCGTGAGTTGGATTTTAATTTTCTATTTTATTTGATGTAGGAATGTGGAAAAGAACGTGGGGGAGAGTGAAGCCGGGGAAGGGATTGGTAGGATGGAGAGGGTAACAGAAACGGGTGCGATCATACCAGCACTAATGCACCGGATCCCATCAGAACTCCGAAGTTAAGCGCGCTTGGGCGAGAGTAGTACTAGGATGGGTGACCTCCTGGGAAGTCCTCGTGTTGCACCCCTTTTTTTTTTTTTGCCCTTTGTTCCTGTGCTGCCTGCTAATTTGCCCCTCACAAGGCCGCGGTTAGGGGCGGCGAAACACGTTTTTGCACATACAGTTTGTTTTATGTTTTTTAAGGGTTCGAATCGTTCGGGTAGAAGAGCAGGAGGAAAAAGGAAAAAAAAAAAAAGTATGATTTTGATTTGTTTAACCCGTCATGAATGCAGTTCGGTTCAGTTTTATTGTTTAATGGCGCTCATTGTCAAAATTTTTTATATATCTCGATTTTTGCGTGAGTTGGATTTTAATTTTCTATTTTATTTGATGTAGGAATGTGGAAAAGAACGTGGGGGAGAGTGAAGCCGGGGAAGGGATTGGTAGGATGGAGAGGGTAACAGAAACGGGTGCGATCATACCAGCACTAATGCACCGGATCCCATCAGAACTCCGAAGTTAAGCGCGCTTGGGCGAGAGTAGTACTAGGATGGGTGACCTCCTGGGAAGTCCTCGTGTTGCACCCCTTTTTTTTTTTTTGCCCTTTGTTCCTGTGCTGCCTGCTAATTTGCCCCTCACAAGGCCGCGGTTAGGGGCGGCGAAACACGTTTTTGCACATACAGTTTGTTTTATGTTTTTTAAGGGTTCGAATCGTTCGGGTAGAAGAGCAGGAGGAAAAAGGAAAAAAAAAAAAAGTATGATTTTGATTTGTTTAACCCGTCATGAATGCAGTTCGGTTCAGTTTTATTGTTTAATGGCGCTCATTGTCAAAATTTTTTATATATCTCGATTTTTGCGTGAGTTGGATTTTAATTTTCTATTTTATTTGATGTAGGAATGTGGAAAAGAACGTGGGGGAGAGTGAAGCCGGGGAAGGGATTGGTAGGATGGAGAGGGTAACAGAAACGGGTGCGATCATACCAGCACTAATGCACCGGATCCCATCAGAACTCCGAAGTTAAGCGCGCTTGGGCGAGAGTAGTACTAGGATGGGTGACCTCCTGGGAAGTCCTCGTGTTGCACCCCTTTTTTTTTTTTTGCCCTTTGTTCCTGTGCTGCCTGCTAATTTGCCCCTCACAAGGCCGCGGTTAGGGGCGGCGAAACACGTTTTTGCACATACAGTTTGTTTTATGTTTTTTAAGGGTTCGAATCGTTCGGGTAGAAGAGCAGGAGGAAAAAGGAAAAAAAAAAAAAGTATGATTTTGATTTGTTTAACCCGTCATGAATGCAGTTCGGTTCAGTTTTATTGTTTAATGGCGCTCATTGTCAAAATTTTTTATATATCTCGATTTTTGCGTGAGTTGGATTTTAATTTTCTATTTTATTTGATGTAGGAATGTGGAAAAGAACGTGGGGGAGAGTGAAGCCGGGGAAGGGATTGGTAGGATGGAGAGGGTAACAGAAACGGGTGCGATCATACCAGCACTAATGCACCGGATCCCATCAGAACTCCGAAGTTAAGCGCGCTTGGGCGAGAGTAGTACTAGGATGGGTGACCTCCTGGGAAGTCCTCGTGTTGCACCCCTTTTTTTTTTTTTGCCCTTTGTTCCTGTGCTGCCTGCTAATTTGCCCCTCACAAGGCCGCGGTTAGGGGCGGCGAAACACGTTTTTGCACATACAGTTTGTTTTATGTTTTTTAAGGGTTCGAATCGTTCGGGTAGAAGAGCAGGAGGAAAAAGGAAAAAAAAAAAAAGTATGATTTTGATTTGTTTAACCCGTCATGAATGCAGTTCGGTTCAGTTTTATTGTTTAATGGCGCTCATTGTCAAAATTTTTTATATATCTCGATTTTTGCGTGAGTTGGATTTTAATTTTCTATTTTATTTGATGTAGGAATGTGGAAAAGAACGTGGGGGAGAGTGAAGCCGGGGAAGGGATTGGTAGGATGGAGAGGGTAACAGAAACGGGTGCGATCATACCAGCACTAATGCACCGGATCCCATCAGAACTCCGAAGTTAAGCGCGCTTGGGCGAGAGTAGTACTAGGATGGGTGACCTCCTGGGAAGTCCTCGTGTTGCACCCCTTTTTTTTTTTTTGCCCTTTGTTCCTGTGCTGCCTGCTAATTTGCCCCTCACAAGGCCGCGGTTAGGGGCGGCGAAACACGTTTTTGCACATACAGTTTGTTTTATGTTTTTTAAGGGTTCGAATCGTTCGGGTAGAAGAGCAGGAGGAAAAAGGAAAAAAAAAAAAAAGTATGATTTTGATTTGTTTAACCCGTCATGAATGCAGTTCGGTTCAGTTTTATTGTTTAATGGCGCTCATTGTCAAAATTTTTTATATATCTCGATTTTTGCGTGAGTTGGATTTTAATTTTCTATTTTATTTGATGTAGGAATGTGGAAAAGAACGTGGGGGAGAGTGAAGCCGGGGAAGGGATTGGTAGGATGGAGAGGGTAACAGAAACGGGTGCGATCATACCAGCACTAATGCACCGGATCCCATCAGAACTCCGAAGTTAAGCGCGCTTGGGCGAGAGTAGTACTAGGATGGGTGACCTCCTGGGAAGTCCTCGTGTTGCACCCCTTTTTTTTTTTTTGCCCTTTGTTCCTGTGCTGCCTGCTAATTTGCCCCTCACAAGGCCGCGGTTAGGGGCGGCGAAACACGTTTTTGCACATACAGTTTGTTTTATGTTTTTTAAGGGTTCGAATCGTTCGGGTAGAAGAGCAGGAGGAAAAAGGAAAAAAAAAAAAAGTATGATTTTGATTTGTTTAACCCGTCATGAATGCAGTTCGGTTCAGTTTTATTGTTTAATGGCGCTCATTGTCAAAATTTTTTATATATCTCGATTTTTGCGTGAGTTGGATTTTAATTTTCTATTTTATTTGATGTAGGAATGTGGAAAAGAACGTGGGGGAGAGTGAAGCCGGGGAAGGGATTGGTAGGATGGAGAGGGTAACAGAAACGGGTGCGATCATACCAGCACTAATGCACCGGATCCCATCAGAACTCCGAAGTTAAGCGCGCTTGGGCGAGAGTAGTACTAGGATGGGTGACCTCCTGGGAAGTCCTCGTGTTGCACCCCTTTTTTTTTTTTTGCCCTTTGTTCCTGTGCTGCCTGCTAATTTGCCCCTCACAAGGCCGCGGTTAGGGGCGGCGAAACACGTTTTTGCACATACAGTTTGTTTTATGTTTTTTAAGGGTTCGAATCGTTCGGGTAGAAGAGCAGGAGGAAAAAGGAAAAAAAAAAAAAGTATGATTTTGATTTGTTTAACCCGTCATGAATGCAGTTCGGTTCAGTTTTATTGTTTAATGGCGCTCATTGTCAAAATTTTTTATATATCTCGATTTTTGCGTGAGTTGGATTTTAATTTTCTATTTTATTTGATGTAGGAATGTGGAAAAGAACGTGGGGGAGAGTGAAGCCGGGGAAGGGATTGGTAGGATGGAGAGGGTAACAGAAACGGGTGCGATCATACCAGCACTAATGCACCGGATCCCATCAGAACTCCGAAGTTAAGCGCGCTTGGGCGAGAGTAGTACTAGGATGGGTGACCTCCTGGGAAGTCCTCGTGTTGCACCCCTTTTTTTTTTTTTGCCCTTTGTTCCTGTGCTGCCTGCTAATTTGCCCCTCACAAGGCCGCGGTTAGGGGCGGCGAAACACGTTTTTGCACATACAGTTTGTTTTATGTTTTTTAAGGGTTCGAATCGTTCGGGTAGAAGAGCAGGAGGAAAAAGGAAAAAAAAAAAAAAGTATGATTTTGATTTGTTTAACCCGTCATGAATGCAGTTCGGTTCAGTTTTATTGTTTAATGGCGCTCATTGTCAAAATTTTTTATATATCTCGATTTTTGCGTGAGTTGGATTTTAATTTTCTATTTTATTTGATGTAGGAATGTGGAAAAGAACGTGGGGGAGAGTGAAGCCGGGGAAGGGATTGGTAGGATGGAGAGGGTAACAGAAACGGGTGCGATCATACCAGCACTAATGCACCGGATCCCATCAGAACTCCGAAGTTAAGCGCGCTTGGGCGAGAGTAGTACTAGGATGGGTGACCTCCTGGGAAGTCCTCGTGTTGCACCCCTTTTTTTTTTTTTGCCCTTTGTTCCTGTGCTGCCTGCTAATTTGCCCCTCACAAGGCCGCGGTTAGGGGCGGCGAAACACGTTTTTGCACATACAGTTTGTTTTATGTTTTTTAAGGGTTCGAATCGTTCGGGTAGAAGAGCAGGAGGAAAAAGGAAAAAAAAAAAAAAGTATGATTTTGATTTGTTTAACCCGTCATGAATGCAGTTCGGTTCAGTTTTATTGTTTAATGGCGCTCATTGTCAAAATTTTTTATATATCTCGATTTTTGCGTGAGTTGGATTTTAATTTTCTATTTTATTTGATGTAGGAATGTGGAAAAGAACGTGGGGGAGAGTGAAGCCGGGGAAGGGATTGGTAGGATGGAGAGGGTAACAGAAACGGGTGCGATCATACCAGCACTAATGCACCGGATCCCATCAGAACTCCGAAGTTAAGCGCGCTTGGGCGAGAGTAGTACTAGGATGGGTGACCTCCTGGGAAGTCCTCGTGTTGCACCCCTTTTTTTTTTTTTGCCCTTTGTTCCTGTGCTGCCTGCTAATTTGCCCCTCACAAGGCCGCGGTTAGGGGCGGCGAAACACGTTTTTGCACATACAGTTTGTTTTATGTTTTTTAAGGGTTCGAATCGTTCGGGTAGAAGAGCAGGAGGAAAAAGGAAAAAAAAAAAAAGTATGATTTTGATTTGTTTAACCCGTCATGAATGCAGTTCGGTTCAGTTTTATTGTTTAATGGCGCTCATTGTCAAAATTTTTTATATATCTCGATTTTTGCGTGAGTTGGATTTTAATTTTCTATTTTATTTGATGTAGGAATGTGGAAAAGAACGTGGGGGAGAGTGAAGCCGGGGAAGGGATTGGTAGGATGGAGAGGGTAACAGAAACGGGTGCGATCATACCAGCACTAATGCACCGGATCCCATCAGAACTCCGAAGTTAAGCGCGCTTGGGCGAGAGTAGTACTAGGATGGGTGACCTCCTGGGAAGTCCTCGTGTTGCACCCCTTTTTTTTTTTTTGCCCTTTGTTCCTGTGCTGCCTGCTAATTTGCCCCTCACAAGGCCGCGGTTAGGGGCGGCGAAACACGTTTTTGCACATACAGTTTGTTTTATGTTTTTTAAGGGTTCGAATCGTTCGGGTAGAAGAGCAGGAGGAAAAAGGAAAAAAAAAAAAAGTATGATTTTGATTTGTTTAACCCGTCATGAATGCAGTTCGGTTCAGTTTTATTGTTTAATGGCGCTCATTGTCAAAATTTTTTATATATCTCGATTTTTGCGTGAGTTGGATTTTAATTTTCTATTTTATTTGATGTAGGAATGTGGAAAAGAACGTGGGGGAGAGTGAAGCCGGGGAAGGGATTGGTAGGATGGAGAGGGTAACAGAAACGGGTGCGATCATACCAGCACTAATGCACCGGATCCCATCAGAACTCCGAAGTTAAGCGCGCTTGGGCGAGAGTAGTACTAGGATGGGTGACCTCCTGGGAAGTCCTCGTGTTGCACCCCTTTTTTTTTTTTTGCCCTTTGTTCCTGTGCTGCCTGCTAATTTGCCCCTCACAAGGCCGCGGTTAGGGGCGGCGAAACACGTTTTTGCACATACAGTTTGTTTTATGTTTTTTAAGGGTTCGAATCGTTCGGGTAGAAGAGCAGGAGGAAAAAGGAAAAAAAAAAAAAAGTATGATTTTGATTTGTTTAACCCGTCATGAATGCAGTTCGGTTCAGTTTTATTGTTTAATGGCGCTCATTGTCAAAATTTTTTATATATCTCGATTTTTGCGTGAGTTGGATTTTAATTTTCTATTTTATTTGATGTAGGAATGTGGAAAAGAACGTGGGGGAGAGTGAAGCCGGGGAAGGGATTGGTAGGATGGAGAGGGTAACAGAAACGGGTGCGATCATACCAGCACTAATGCACCGGATCCCATCAGAACTCCGAAGTTAAGCGCGCTTGGGCGAGAGTAGTACTAGGATGGGTGACCTCCTGGGAAGTCCTCGTGTTGCACCCCTTTTTTTTTTTTTGCCCTTTGTTCCTGTGCTGCCTGCTAATTTGCCCCTCACAAGGCCGCGGTTAGGGGCGGCGAAACACGTTTTTGCACATACAGTTTGTTTTATGTTTTTTAAGGGTTCGAATCGTTCGGGTAGAAGAGCAGGAGGAAAAAGGAAAAAAAAAAAAAAGTATGATTTTGATTTGTTTAACCCGTCATGAATGCAGTTCGGTTCAGTTTTATTGTTTAATGGCGCTCATTGTCAAAATTTTTTATATATCTCGATTTTTGCGTGAGTTGGATTTTAATTTTCTATTTTATTTGATGTAGGAATGTGGAAAAGAACGTGGGGGAGAGTGAAGCCGGGGAAGGGATTGGTAGGATGGAGAGGGTAACAGAAACGGGTGCGATCATACCAGCACTAATGCACCGGATCCCATCAGAACTCCGAAGTTAAGCGCGCTTGGGCGAGAGTAGTACTAGGATGGGTGACCTCCTGGGAAGTCCTCGTGTTGCACCCCTTTTTTTTTTTTTGCCCTTTGTTCCTGTGCTGCCTGCTAATTTGCCCCTCACAAGGCCGCGGTTAGGGGCGGCGAAACACGTTTTTGCACATACAGTTTGTTTTATGTTTTTTAAGGGTTCGAATCGTTCGGGTAGAAGAGCAGGAGGAAAAAGGAAAAAAAAAAAAAAGTATGATTTTGATTTGTTTAACCCGTCATGAATGCAGTTCGGTTCAGTTTTATTGTTTAATGGCGCTCATTGTCAAAATTTTTTATATATCTCGATTTTTGCGTGAGTTGGATTTTAATTTTCTATTTTATTTGATGTAGGAATGTGGAAAAGAACGTGGGGGAGAGTGAAGCCGGGGAAGGGATTGGTAGGATGGAGAGGGTAACAGAAACGGGTGCGATCATACCAGCACTAATGCACCGGATCCCATCAGAACTCCGAAGTTAAGCGCGCTTGGGCGAGAGTAGTACTAGGATGGGTGACCTCCTGGGAAGTCCTCGTGTTGCACCCCTTTTTTTTTTTTTGCCCTTTGTTCCTGTGCTGCCTGCTAATTTGCCCCTCACAAGGCCGCGGTTAGGGGCGGCGAAACACGTTTTTGCACATACAGTTTGTTTTATGTTTTTTAAGGGTTCGAATCGTTCGGGTAGAAGAGCAGGAGGAAAAAGGAAAAAAAAAAAAAGTATGATTTTGATTTGTTTAACCCGTCATGAATGCAGTTCGGTTCAGTTTTATTGTTTAATGGCGCTCATTGTCAAAATTTTTTATATATCTCGATTTTTGCGTGAGTTGGATTTTAATTTTCTATTTTATTTGATGTAGGAATGTGGAAAAGAACGTGGGGGAGAGTGAAGCCGGGGAAGGGATTGGTAGGATGGAGAGGGTAACAGAAACGGGTGCGATCATACCAGCACTAATGCACCGGATCCCATCAGAACTCCGAAGTTAAGCGCGCTTGGGCGAGAGTAGTACTAGGATGGGTGACCTCCTGGGAAGTCCTCGTGTTGCACCCCTTTTTTTTTTTTTGCCCTTTGTTCCTGTGCTGCCTGCTAATTTGCCCCTCACAAGGCCGCGGTTAGGGGCGGCGAAACACGTTTTTGCACATACAGTTTGTTTTATGTTTTTTAAGGGTTCGAATCGTTCGGGTAGAAGAGCAGGAGGAAAAAGGAAAAAAAAAAAAAAGTATGATTTTGATTTGTTTAACCCGTCATGAATGCAGTTCGGTTCAGTTTTATTGTTTAATGGCGCTCATTGTCAAAATTTTTTATATATCTCGATTTTTGCGTGAGTTGGATTTTAATTTTCTATTTTATTTGATGTAGGAATGTGGAAAAGAACGTGGGGGAGAGTGAAGCCGGGGAAGGGATTGGTAGGATGGAGAGGGTAACAGAAACGGGTGCGATCATACCAGCACTAATGCACCGGATCCCATCAGAACTCCGAAGTTAAGCGCGCTTGGGCGAGAGTAGTACTAGGATGGGTGACCTCCTGGGAAGTCCTCGTGTTGCACCCCTTTTTTTTTTTTTGCCCTTTGTTCCTGTGCTGCCTGCTAATTTGCCCCTCACAAGGCCGCGGTTAGGGGCGGCGAAACACGTTTTTGCACATACAGTTTGTTTTATGTTTTTTAAGGGTTCGAATCGTTCGGGTAGAAGAGCAGGAGGAAAAAGGAAAAAAAAAAAAAAGTATGATTTTGATTTGTTTAACCCGTCATGAATGCAGTTCGGTTCAGTTTTATTGTTTAATGGCGCTCATTGTCAAAATTTTTTATATATCTCGATTTTTGCGTGAGTTGGATTTTAATTTTCTATTTTATTTGATGTAGGAATGTGGAAAAGAACGTGGGGGAGAGTGAAGCCGGGGAAGGGATTGGTAGGATGGAGAGGGTAACAGAAACGGGTGCGATCATACCAGCACTAATGCACCGGATCCCATCAGAACTCCGAAGTTAAGCGCGCTTGGGCGAGAGTAGTACTAGGATGGGTGACCTCCTGGGAAGTCCTCGTGTTGCACCCCTTTTTTTTTTTTTGCCCTTTGTTCCTGTGCTGCCTGCTAATTTGCCCCTCACAAGGCCGCGGTTAGGGGCGGCGAAACACGTTTTTGCACATACAGTTTGTTTTATGTTTTTTAAGGGTTCGAATCGTTCGGGTAGAAGAGCAGGAGGAAAAAGGAAAAAAAAAAAAAAGTATGATTTTGATTTGTTTAACCCGTCATGAATGCAGTTCGGTTCAGTTTTATTGTTTAATGGCGCTCATTGTCAAAATTTTTTATATATCTCGATTTTTGCGTGAGTTGGATTTTAATTTTCTATTTTATTTGATGTAGGAATGTGGAAAAGAACGTGGGGGAGAGTGAAGCCGGGGAAGGGATTGGTAGGATGGAGAGGGTAACAGAAACGGGTGCGATCATACCAGCACTAATGCACCGGATCCCATCAGAACTCCGAAGTTAAGCGCGCTTGGGCGAGAGTAGTACTAGGATGGGTGACCTCCTGGGAAGTCCTCGTGTTGCACCCCTTTTTTTTTTTTTGCCCTTTGTTCCTGTGCTGCCTGCTAATTTGCCCCTCACAAGGCCGCGGTTAGGGGCGGCGAAACACGTTTTTGCACATACAGTTTGTTTTATGTTTTTTAAGGGTTCGAATCGTTCGGGTAGAAGAGCAGGAGGAAAAAGGAAAAAAAAAAAAAAGTATGATTTTGATTTGTTTAACCCGTCATGAATGCAGTTCGGTTCAGTTTTATTGTTTAATGGCGCTCATTGTCAAAATTTTTTATATATCTCGATTTTTGCGTGAGTTGGATTTTAATTTTCTATTTTATTTGATGTAGGAATGTGGAAAAGAACGTGGGGGAGAGTGAAGCCGGGGAAGGGATTGGTAGGATGGAGAGGGTAACAGAAACGGGTGCGATCATACCAGCACTAATGCACCGGATCCCATCAGAACTCCGAAGTTAAGCGCGCTTGGGCGAGAGTAGTACTAGGATGGGTGACCTCCTGGGAAGTCCTCGTGTTGCACCCCTTTTTTTTTTTTTGCCCTTTGTTCCTGTGCTGCCTGCTAATTTGCCCCTCACAAGGCCGCGGTTAGGGGCGGCGAAACACGTTTTTGCACATACAGTTTGTTTTATGTTTTTTAAGGGTTCGAATCGTTCGGGTAGAAGAGCAGGAGGAAAAAGGAAAAAAAAAAAAAAGTATGATTTTGATTTGTTTAACCCGTCATGAATGCAGTTCGGTTCAGTTTTATTGTTTAATGGCGCTCATTGTCAAAATTTTTTATATATCTCGATTTTTGCGTGAGTTGGATTTTAATTTTCTATTTTATTTGATGTAGGAATGTGGAAAAGAACGTGGGGGAGAGTGAAGCCGGGGAAGGGATTGGTAGGATGGAGAGGGTAACAGAAACGGGTGCGATCATACCAGCACTAATGCACCGGATCCCATCAGAACTCCGAAGTTAAGCGCGCTTGGGCGAGAGTAGTACTAGGATGGGTGACCTCCTGGGAAGTCCTCGTGTTGCACCCCTTTTTTTTTTTTTGCCCTTTGTTCCTGTGCTGCCTGCTAATTTGCCCCTCACAAGGCCGCGGTTAGGGGCGGCGAAACACGTTTTTGCACATACAGTTTGTTTTATGTTTTTTAAGGGTTCGAATCGTTCGGGTAGAAGAGCAGGAGGAAAAAGGAAAAAAAAAAAAAGTATGATTTTGATTTGTTTAACCCGTCATGAATGCAGTTCGGTTCAGTTTTATTGTTTAATGGCGCTCATTGTCAAAATTTTTTATATATCTCGATTTTTGCGTGAGTTGGATTTTAATTTTCTATTTTATTTGATGTAGGAATGTGGAAAAGAACGTGGGGGAGAGTGAAGCCGGGGAAGGGATTGGTAGGATGGAGAGGGTAACAGAAACGGGTGCGATCATACCAGCACTAATGCACCGGATCCCATCAGAACTCCGAAGTTAAGCGCGCTTGGGCGAGAGTAGTACTAGGATGGGTGACCTCCTGGGAAGTCCTCGTGTTGCACCCCTTTTTTTTTTTTTGCCCTTTGTTCCTGTGCTGCCTGCTAATTTGCCCCTCACAAGGCCGCGGTTAGGGGCGGCGAAACACGTTTTTGCACATACAGTTTGTTTTATGTTTTTTAAGGGTTCGAATCGTTCGGGTAGAAGAGCAGGAGGAAAAAGGAAAAAAAAAAAAAGTATGATTTTGATTTGTTTAACCCGTCATGAATGCAGTTCGGTTCAGTTTTATTGTTTAATGGCGCTCATTGTCAAAATTTTTTATATATCTCGATTTTTGCGTGAGTTGGATTTTAATTTTCTATTTTATTTGATGTAGGAATGTGGAAAAGAACGTGGGGGAGAGTGAAGCCGGGGAAGGGATTGGTAGGATGGAGAGGGTAACAGAAACGGGTGCGATCATACCAGCACTAATGCACCGGATCCCATCAGAACTCCGAAGTTAAGCGCGCTTGGGCGAGAGTAGTACTAGGATGGGTGACCTCCTGGGAAGTCCTCGTGTTGCACCCCTTTTTTTTTTTTTGCCCTTTGTTCCTGTGCTGCCTGCTAATTTGCCCCTCACAAGGCCGCGGTTAGGGGCGGCGAAACACGTTTTTGCACATACAGTTTGTTTTATGTTTTTTAAGGGTTCGAATCGTTCGGGTAGAAGAGCAGGAGGAAAAAGGAAAAAAAAAAAAAAGTATGATTTTGATTTGTTTAACCCGTCATGAATGCAGTTCGGTTCAGTTTTATTGTTTAATGGCGCTCATTGTCAAAATTTTTTATATATCTCGATTTTTGCGTGAGTTGGATTTTAATTTTCTATTTTATTTGATGTAGGAATGTGGAAAAGAACGTGGGGGAGAGTGAAGCCGGGGAAGGGATTGGTAGGATGGAGAGGGTAACAGAAACGGGTGCGATCATACCAGCACTAATGCACCGGATCCCATCAGAACTCCGAAGTTAAGCGCGCTTGGGCGAGAGTAGTACTAGGATGGGTGACC
This sequence comes from Aristolochia californica, assembly GCF_029961685.1. NCBI lineage: Eukaryota > Viridiplantae > Streptophyta > Magnoliopsida > Piperales > Aristolochiaceae > Aristolochia > Aristolochia californica. Next base: position 15,858 of record NW_027182289.1, on the reverse strand, counting down.
TCCTGGGAAGTCCTCGTGTTGCACCCCTTTTTTTTTTTTTGCCCTTTGTTCCTGTGCTGCCTGCTAATTTGCCCCTCACAAGGCCGCGGTTAGGGGCGGCGAAACACGTTTTTGCACATACAGTTTGTTTTATGTTTTTTAAGGGTTCGAATCGTTCGGGTAGAAGAGCAGGAGGAAAAAGGAAAAAAAAAAAAAGTATGATTTTGATTTGTTTAACCCGTCATGAATGCAGTTCGGTTCAGTTTTATTGTTTAATGGCGCTCATTGTCAAAATTTTTTATATATCTCGATTTTTGCGTGAGTTGGATTTTAATTTTCTATTTCATTTGATGTAGGAATGTGGAAAAGAACGTGGGGGAGAGTGAAGCCGGGGAAGGGATTGGTAGGATGGAGAGGGTAACAGAAACGGGTGCGATCATACCAGCACTAATGCACCGGATCCCATCAGAACTCCGAAGTTAAGCGCGCTTGGGCGAGAGTAGTACTAGGATGGGTGACCTCCTGGGAAGTCCTCGTGTTGCACCCCTTTTTTTTTTTTTGCCCTTTGTTCCTGTGCTGCCTGCTAATTTGCCCCTCACAAGGCCGCGGTTAGGGGCGGCGAAACACGTTTTTGCACATACAGTTTGTTTTATGTTTTTTAAGGGTTCGAATCGTTCGGGTAGAAGAGCAGGAGGAAAAAGGAAAAAAAAAAAAAAGTATGATTTTGATTTGTTTAACCCGTCATGAATGCAGTTCGGTTCAGTTTTATTGTTTAATGGCGCTCATTGTCAAAATTTTTTATATATCTCGATTTTTGCGTGAGTTGGATTTTAATTTTCTATTTTATTTGATGTAGGAATGTGGAAAAGAACGTGGGGGAGAGTGAAGCCGGGGAAGGGATTGGTAGGATGGAGAGGGTAACAGAAACGGGTGCGATCATACCAGCACTAATGCACCGGATCCCATCAGAACTCCGAAGTTAAGCGCGCTTGGGCGAGAGTAGTACTAGGATGGGTGACCTCCTGGGAAGTCCTCGTGTTGCACCCCTTTTTTTTTTTTTGCCCTTTGTTCCTGTGCTGCCTGCTAATTTGCCCCTCACAAGGCCGCGGTTAGGGGCGGCGAAACACGTTTTTGCACATACAGTTTGTTTTATGTTTTTTAAGGGTTCGAATCGTTCGGGTAGAAGAGCAGGAGGAAAAAGGAAAAAAAAAAAAAGTATGATTTTGATTTGTTTAACCCGTCATGAATGCAGTTCGGTTCAGTTTTATTGTTTAATGGCGCTCATTGTCAAAATTTTTTATATATCTCGATTTTTGCGTGAGTTGGATTTTAATTTTCTATTTTATTTGATGTAGGAATGTGGAAAAGAACGTGGGGGAGAGTGAAGCCGGGGAAGGGATTGGTAGGATGGAGAGGGTAACAGAAACGGGTGCGATCATACCAGCACTAATGCACCGGATCCCATCAGAACTCCGAAGTTAAGCGCGCTTGGGCGAGAGTAGTACTAGGATGGGTGACCTCCTGGGAAGTCCTCGTGTTGCACCCCTTTTTTTTTTTTTGCCCTTTGTTCCTGTGCTGCCTGCTAATTTGCCCCTCACAAGGCCGCGGTTAGGGGCGGCGAAACACGTTTTTGCACATACAGTTTGTTTTATGTTTTTTAAGGGTTCGAATCGTTCGGGTAGAAGAGCAGGAGGAAAAAGGAAAAAAAAAAAAAGTATGATTTTGATTTGTTTAACCCGTCATGAATGCAGTTCGGTTCAGTTTTATTGTTTAATGGCGCTCATTGTCAAAATTTTTTATATATCTCGATTTTTGCGTGAGTTGGATTTTAATTTTCTATTTTATTTGATGTAGGAATGTGGAAAAGAACGTGGGGGAGAGTGAAGCCGGGGAAGGGATTGGTAGGATGGAGAGGGTAACAGAAACGGGTGCGATCATACCAGCACTAATGCACCGGATCCCATCAGAACTCCGAAGTTAAGCGCGCTTGGGCGAGAGTAGTACTAGGATGGGTGACCTCCTGGGAAGTCCTCGTGTTGCACCCCTTTTTTTTTTTTTGCCCTTTGTTCCTGTGCTGCCTGCTAATTTGCCCCTCACAAGGCCGCGGTTAGGGGCGGCGAAACACGTTTTTGCACATACAGTTTGTTTTATGTTTTTTAAGGGTTCGAATCGTTCGGGTAGAAGAGCAGGAGGAAAAAGGAAAAAAAAAAAAAGTATGATTTTGATTTGTTTAACCCGTCATGAATGCAGTTCGGTTCAGTTTTATTGTTTAATGGCGCTCATTGTCAAAATTTTTTATATATCTCGATTTTTGCGTGAGTTGGATTTTAATTTTCTATTTTATTTGATGTAGGAATGTGGAAAAGAACGTGGGGGAGAGTGAAGCCGGGGAAGGGATTGGTAGGATGGAGAGGGTAACAGAAACGGGTGCGATCATACCAGCACTAATGCACCGGATCCCATCAGAACTCCGAAGTTAAGCGCGCTTGGGCGAGAGTAGTACTAGGATGGGTGACCTCCTGGGAAGTCCTCGTGTTGCACCCCTTTTTTTTTTTTTGCCCTTTGTTCCTGTGCTGCCTGCTAATTTGCCCCTCACAAGGCCGCGGTTAGGGGCGGCGAAACACGTTTTTGCACATACAGTTTGTTTTATGTTTTTTAAGGGTTCGAATCGTTCGGGTAGAAGAGCAGGAGGAAAAAGGAAAAAAAAAAAAAGTATGATTTTGATTTGTTTAACCCGTCATGAATGCAGTTCGGTTCAGTTTTATTGTTTAATGGCGCTCATTGTCAAAATTTTTTATATATCTCGATTTTTGCGTGAGTTGGATTTTAATTTTCTATTTTATTTGATGTAGGAATGTGGAAAAGAACGTGGGGGAGAGTGAAGCCGGGGAAGGGATTGGTAGGATGGAGAGGGTAACAGAAACGGGTGCGATCATACCAGCACTAATGCACCGGATCCCATCAGAACTCCGAAGTTAAGCGCGCTTGGGCGAGAGTAGTACTAGGATGGGTGACCTCCTGGGAAGTCCTCGTGTTGCACCCCTTTTTTTTTTTTTGCCCTTTGTTCCTGTGCTGCCTGCTAATTTGCCCCTCACAAGGCCGCGGTTAGGGGCGGCGAAACACGTTTTTGCACATACAGTTTGTTTTATGTTTTTTAAGGGTTCGAATCGTTCGGGTAGAAGAGCAGGAGGAAAAAGGAAAAAAAAAAAAAGTATGATTTTGATTTGTTTAACCCGTCATGAATGCAGTTCGGTTCAGTTTTATTGTTTAATGGCGCTCATTGTCAAAATTTTTTATATATCTCGATTTTTGCGTGAGTTGGATTTTAATTTTCTATTTTATTTGATGTAGGAATGTGGAAAAGAACGTGGGGGAGAGTGAAGCCGGGGAAGGGATTGGTAGGATGGAGAGGGTAACAGAAACGGGTGCGATCATACCAGCACTAATGCACCGGATCCCATCAGAACTCCGAAGTTAAGCGCGCTTGGGCGAGAGTAGTACTAGGATGGGTGACCTCCTGGGAAGTCCTCGTGTTGCACCCCTTTTTTTTTTTTTGCCCTTTGTTCCTGTGCTGCCTGCTAATTTGCCCCTCACAAGGCCGCGGTTAGGGGCGGCGAAACACGTTTTTGCACATACAGTTTGTTTTATGTTTTTTAAGGGTTCGAATCGTTCGGGTAGAAGAGCAGGAGGAAAAAGGAAAAAAAAAAAAAGTATGATTTTGATTTGTTTAACCCGTCATGAATGCAGTTCGGTTCAGTTTTATTGTTTAATGGCGCTCATTGTCAAAATTTTTTATATATCTCGATTTTTGCGTGAGTTGGATTTTAATTTTCTATTTTATTTGATGTAGGAATGTGGAAAAGAACGTGGGGGAGAGTGAAGCCGGGGAAGGGATTGGTAGGATGGAGAGGGTAACAGAAACGGGTGCGATCATACCAGCACTAATGCACCGGATCCCATCAGAACTCCGAAGTTAAGCGCGCTTGGGCGAGAGTAGTACTAGGATGGGTGACCTCCTGGGAAGTCCTCGTGTTGCACCCCTTTTTTTTTTTTTTGCCCTTTGTTCCTGTGCTGCCTGCTAATTTGCCCCTCACAAGGCCGCGGTTAGGGGCGGCGAAACACGTTTTTGCACATACAGTTTGTTTTATGTTTTTTAAGGGTTCGAATCGTTCGGGTAGAAGAGCAGGAGGAAAAAGGAAAAAAAAAAAAAGTATGATTTTGATTTGTTTAACCCGTCATGAATGCAGTTCGGTTCAGTTTTATTGTTTAATGGCGCTCATTGTCAAAATTTTTTATATATCTCGATTTTTGCGTGAGTTGGATTTTAATTTTCTATTTTATTTGATGTAGGAATGTGGAAAAGAACGTGGGGGAGAGTGAAGCCGGGGAAGGGATTGGTAGGATGGAGAGGGTAACAGAAACGGGTGCGATCATACCAGCACTAATGCACCGGATCCCATCAGAACTCCGAAGTTAAGCGCGCTTGGGCGAGAGTAGTACTAGGATGGGTGACCTCCTGGGAAGTCCTCGTGTTGCACCCCTTTTTTTTTTTTTTGCCCTTTGTTCCTGTGCTGCCTGCTAATTTGCCCCTCACAAGGCCGCGGTTAGGGGCGGCGAAACACGTTTTTGCACATACAGTTTGTTTTATGTTTTTTAAGGGTTCGAATCGTTCGGGTAGAAGAGCAGGAGGAAAAAGGAAAAAAAAAAAAAGTATGATTTTGATTTGTTTAACCCGTCATGAATGCAGTTCGGTTCAGTTTTATTGTTTAATGGCGCTCATTGTCAAAATTTTTTATATATCTCGATTTTTGCGTGAGTTGGATTTTAATTTTCTATTTTATTTGATGTAGGAATGTGGAAAAGAACGTGGGGGAGAGTGAAGCCGGGGAAGGGATTGGTAGGATGGAGAGGGTAACAGAAACGGGTGCGATCATACCAGCACTAATGCACCGGATCCCATCAGAACTCCGAAGTTAAGCGCGCTTGGGCGAGAGTAGTACTAGGATGGGTGACCTCCTGGGAAGTCCTCGTGTTGCACCCCTTTTTTTTTTTTTGCCCTTTGTTCCTGTGCTGCCTGCTAATTTGCCCCTCACAAGGCCGCGGTTAGGGGCGGCGAAACACGTTTTTGCACATACAGTTTGTTTTATGTTTTTTAAGGGTTCGAATCGTTCGGGTAGAAGAGCAGGAGGAAAAAGGAAAAAAAAAAAAAGTATGATTTTGATTTGTTTAACCCGTCATGAATGCAGTTCGGTTCAGTTTTATTGTTTAATGGCGCTCATTGTCAAAATTTTTTATATATCTCGATTTTTGCGTGAGTTGGATTTTAATTTTCTATTTTATTTGATGTAGGAATGTGGAAAAGAACGTGGGGGAGAGTGAAGCCGGGGAAGGGATTGGTAGGATGGAGAGGGTAACAGAAACGGGTGCGATCATACCAGCACTAATGCACCGGATCCCATCAGAACTCCGAAGTTAAGCGCGCTTGGGCGAGAGTAGTACTAGGATGGGTGACCTCCTGGGAAGTCCTCGTGTTGCACCCCTTTTTTTTTTTTTGCCCTTTGTTCCTGTGCTGCCTGCTAATTTGCCCCTCACAAGGCCGCGGTTAGGGGCGGCGAAACACGTTTTTGCACATACAGTTTGTTTTATGTTTTTTAAGGGTTCGAATCGTTCGGGTAGAAGAGCAGGAGGAAAAAGGAAAAAAAAAAAAAGTATGATTTTGATTTGTTTAACCCGTCATGAATGCAGTTCGGTTCAGTTTTATTGTTTAATGGCGCTCATTGTCAAAATTTTTTATATATCTCGATTTTTGCGTGAGTTGGATTTTAATTTTCTATTTTATTTGATGTAGGAATGTGGAAAAGAACGTGGGGGAGAGTGAAGCCGGGGAAGGGATTGGTAGGATGGAGAGGGTAACAGAAACGGGTGCGATCATACCAGCACTAATGCACCGGATCCCATCAGAACTCCGAAGTTAAGCGCGCTTGGGCGAGAGTAGTACTAGGATGGGTGACCTCCTGGGAAGTCCTCGTGTTGCACCCCTTTTTTTTTTTTTGCCCTTTGTTCCTGTGCTGCCTGCTAATTTGCCCCTCACAAGGCCGCGGTTAGGGGCGGCGAAACACGTTTTTGCACATACAGTTTGTTTTATGTTTTTTAAGGGTTCGAATCGTTCGGGTAGAAGAGCAGGAGGAAAAAGGAAAAAAAAAAAAAAGTATGATTTTGATTTGTTTAACCCGTCATGAATGCAGTTCGGTTCAGTTTTATTGTTTAATGGCGCTCATTGTCAAAATTTTTTATATATCTCGATTTTTGCGTGAGTTGGATTTTAATTTTCTATTTTATTTGATGTAGGAATGTGGAAAAGAACGTGGGGGAGAGTGAAGCCGGGGAAGGGATTGGTAGGATGGAGAGGGTAACAGAAACGGGTGCGATCATACCAGCACTAATGCACCGGATCCCATCAGAACTCCGAAGTTAAGCGCGCTTGGGCGAGAGTAGTACTAGGATGGGTGACCTCCTGGGAAGTCCTCGTGTTGCACCCCTTTTTTTTTTTTTGCCCTTTGTTCCTGTGCTGCCTGCTAATTTGCCCCTCACAAGGCCGCGGTTAGGGGCGGCGAAACACGTTTTTGCACATACAGTTTGTTTTATGTTTTTTAAGGGTTCGAATCGTTCGGGTAGAAGAGCAGGAGGAAAAAGGAAAAAAAAAAAAAGTATGATTTTGATTTGTTTAACCCGTCATGAATGCAGTTCGGTTCAGTTTTATTGTTTAATGGCGCTCATTGTCAAAATTTTTTATATATCTCGATTTTTGCGTGAGTTGGATTTTAATTTTCTATTTTATTTGATGTAGGAATGTGGAAAAGAACGTGGGGGAGAGTGAAGCCGGGGAAGGGATTGGTAGGATGGAGAGGGTAACAGAAACGGGTGCGATCATACCAGCACTAATGCACCGGATCCCATCAGAACTCCGAAGTTAAGCGCGCTTGGGCGAGAGTAGTACTAGGATGGGTGACCTCCTGGGAAGTCCTCGTGTTGCACCCCTTTTTTTTTTTTTGCCCTTTGTTCCTGTGCTGCCTGCTAATTTGCCCCTCACAAGGCCGCGGTTAGGGGCGGCGAAACACGTTTTTGCACATACAGTTTGTTTTATGTTTTTTAAGGGTTCGAATCGTTCGGGTAGAAGAGCAGGAGGAAAAAGGAAAAAAAAAAAAAGTATGATTTTGATTTGTTTAACCCGTCATGAATGCAGTTCGGTTCAGTTTTATTGTTTAATGGCGCTCATTGTCAAAATTTTTTATATATCTCGATTTTTGCGTGAGTTGGATTTTAATTTTCTATTTTATTTGATGTAGGAATGTGGAAAAGAACGTGGGGGAGAGTGAAGCCGGGGAAGGGATTGGTAGGATGGAGAGGGTAACAGAAACGGGTGCGATCATACCAGCACTAATGCACCGGATCCCATCAGAACTCCGAAGTTAAGCGCGCTTGGGCGAGAGTAGTACTAGGATGGGTGACCTCCTGGGAAGTCCTCGTGTTGCACCCCTTTTTTTTTTTTTGCCCTTTGTTCCTGTGCTGCCTGCTAATTTGCCCCTCACAAGGCCGCGGTTAGGGGCGGCGAAACACGTTTTTGCACATACAGTTTGTTTTATGTTTTTTAAGGGTTCGAATCGTTCGGGTAGAAGAGCAGGAGGAAAAAGGAAAAAAAAAAAAAGTATGATTTTGATTTGTTTAACCCGTCATGAATGCAGTTCGGTTCAGTTTTATTGTTTAATGGCGCTCATTGTCAAAATTTTTTATATATCTCGATTTTTGCGTGAGTTGGATTTTAATTTTCTATTTTATTTGATGTAGGAATGTGGAAAAGAACGTGGGGGAGAGTGAAGCCGGGGAAGGGATTGGTAGGATGGAGAGGGTAACAGAAACGGGTGCGATCATACCAGCACTAATGCACCGGATCCCATCAGAACTCCGAAGTTAAGCGCGCTTGGGCGAGAGTAGTACTAGGATGGGTGACCTCCTGGGAAGTCCTCGTGTTGCACCCCTTTTTTTTTTTTTGCCCTTTGTTCCTGTGCTGCCTGCTAATTTGCCCCTCACAAGGCCGCGGTTAGGGGCGGCGAAACACGTTTTTGCACATACAGTTTGTTTTATGTTTTTTAAGGGTTCGAATCGTTCGGGTAGAAGAGCAGGAGGAAAAAGGAAAAAAAAAAAAAAGTATGATTTTGATTTGTTTAACCCGTCATGAATGCAGTTCGGTTCAGTTTTATTGTTTAATGGCGCTCATTGTCAAAATTTTTTATATATCTCGATTTTTGCGTGAGTTGGATTTTAATTTTCTATTTTATTTGATGTAGGAATGTGGAAAAGAACGTGGGGGAGAGTGAAGCCGGGGAAGGGATTGGTAGGATGGAGAGGGTAACAGAAACGGGTGCGATCATACCAGCACTAATGCACCGGATCCCATCAGAACTCCGAAGTTAAGCGCGCTTGGGCGAGAGTAGTACTAGGATGGGTGACCTCCTGGGAAGTCCTCGTGTTGCACCCCTTTTTTTTTTTTTGCCCTTTGTTCCTGTGCTGCCTGCTAATTTGCCCCTCACAAGGCCGCGGTTAGGGGCGGCGAAACACGTTTTTGCACATACAGTTTGTTTTATGTTTTTTAAGGGTTCGAATCGTTCGGGTAGAAGAGCAGGAGGAAAAAGGAAAAAAAAAAAAAGTATGATTTTGATTTGTTTAACCCGTCATGAATGCAGTTCGGTTCAGTTTTATTGTTTAATGGCGCTCATTGTCAAAATTTTTTATATATCTCGATTTTTGCGTGAGTTGGATTTTAATTTTCTATTTTATTTGATGTAGGAATGTGGAAAAGAACGTGGGGGAGAGTGAAGCCGGGGAAGGGATTGGTAGGATGGAGAGGGTAACAGAAACGGGTGCGATCATACCAGCACTAATGCACCGGATCCCATCAGAACTCCGAAGTTAAGCGCGCTTGGGCGAGAGTAGTACTAGGATGGGTGACCTCCTGGGAAGTCCTCGTGTTGCACCCCTTTTTTTTTTTTTGCCCTTTGTTCCTGTGCTGCCTGCTAATTTGCCCCTCACAAGGCCGCGGTTAGGGGCGGCGAAACACGTTTTTGCACATACAGTTTGTTTTATGTTTTTTAAGGGTTCGAATCGTTCGGGTAGAAGAGCAGGAGGAAAAAGGAAAAAAAAAAAAAGTATGATTTTGATTTGTTTAACCCGTCATGAATGCAGTTCGGTTCAGTTTTATTGTTTAATGGCGCTCATTGTCAAAATTTTTTATATATCTCGATTTTTGCGTGAGTTGGATTTTAATTTTCTATTTTATTTGATGTAGGAATGTGGAAAAGAACGTGGGGGAGAGTGAAGCCGGGGAAGGGATTGGTAGGATGGAGAGGGTAACAGAAACGGGTGCGATCATACCAGCACTAATGCACCGGATCCCATCAGAACTCCGAAGTTAAGCGCGCTTGGGCGAGAGTAGTACTAGGATGGGTGACCTCCTGGGAAGTCCTCGTGTTGCACCCCTTTTTTTTTTTTTGCCCTTTGTTCCTGTGCTGCCTGCTAATTTGCCCCTCACAAGGCCGCGGTTAGGGGCGGCGAAACACGTTTTTGCACATACAGTTTGTTTTATGTTTTTTAAGGGTTCGAATCGTTCGGGTAGAAGAGCAGGAGGAAAAAGGAAAAAAAAAAAAAAGTATGATTTTGATTTGTTTAACCCGTCATGAATGCAGTTCGGTTCAGTTTTATTGTTTAATGGCGCTCATTGTCAAAATTTTTTATATATCTCGATTTTTGCGTGAGTTGGATTTTAATTTTCTATTTTATTTGATGTAGGAATGTGGAAAAGAACGTGGGGAGAGTGAAGCCGGGGAAGGGATTGGTAGGATGGAGAGGGTAACAGAAACGGGTGCGATCATACCAGCACTAATGCACCGGATCCCATCAGAACTCCGAAGTTAAGCGCGCTTGGGCGAGAGTAGTACTAGGATGGGTGACCTCCTGGGAAGTCCTCGTGTTGCACCCCTTTTTTTTTTTTTGCCCTTTGTTCCTGTGCTGCCTGCTAATTTGCCCCTCACAAGGCCGCGGTTAGGGGCGGCGAAACACGTTTTTGCACATACAGTTTGTTTTATGTTTTTTAAGGGTTCGAATCGTTCGGGTAGAAGAGCAGGAGGAAAAAGGAAAAAAAAAAAAGTATGATTTTGATTTGTTTAACCCGTCATGAATGCAGTTCGGTTCAGTTTTATTGTTTAATGGCGCTCATTGTCAAAATTTTTTATATATCTCGATTTTTGCGTGAGTTGGATTTTAATTTTCTATTTTATTTGATGTAGGAATGTGGAAAAGAACGTGGGGGAGAGTGAAGCCGGGGAAGGGATTGGTAGGATGGAGAGGGTAACAGAAACGGGTGCGATCATACCAGCACTAATGCACCGGATCCCATCAGAACTCCGAAGTTAAGCGCGCTTGGGCGAGAGTAGTACTAGGATGGGTGACCTCCTGGGAAGTCCTCGTGTTGCACCCCTTTTTTTTTTTTTGCCCTTTGTTCCTGTGCTGCCTGCTAATTTGCCCCTCACAAGGCCGCGGTTAGGGGCGGCGAAACACGTTTTTGCACATACAGTTTGTTTTATGTTTTTTAAGGGTTCGAATCGTTCGGGTAGAAGAGCAGGAGGAAAAAGGAAAAAAAAAAAAAGTATGATTTTGATTTGTTTAACCCGTCATGAATGCAGTTCGGTTCAGTTTTATTGTTTAATGGCGCTCATTGTCAAAATTTTTTATATATCTCGATTTTTGCGTGAGTTGGATTTTAATTTTCTATTTTATTTGATGTAGGAATGTGGAAAAGAACGTGGGGGAGAGTGAAGCCGGGGAAGGGATTGGTAGGATGGAGAGGGTAACAGAAACGGGTGCGATCATACCAGCACTAATGCACCGGATCCCATCAGAACTCCGAAGTTAAGCGCGCTTGGGCGAGAGTAGTACTAGGATGGGTGACCTCCTGGGAAGTCCTCGTGTTGCACCCCTTTTTTTTTTTTTTGCCCTTTGTTCCTGTGCTGCCTGCTAATTTGCCCCTCACAAGGCCGCGGTTAGGGGCGGCGAAACACGTTTTTGCACATACAGTTTGTTTTATGTTTTTTAAGGGTTCGAATCGTTCGGGTAGAAGAGCAGGAGGAAAAAGGAAAAAAAAAAAAAGTATGATTTTGATTTGTTTAACCCGTCATGAATGCAGTTCGGTTCAGTTTTATTGTTTAATGGCGCTCATTGTCAAAATTTTTTATATATCTCGATTTTTGCGTGAGTTGGATTTTAATTTTCTATTTTATTTGATGTAGGAATGTGGAAAAGAACGTGGGGGAGAGTGAAGCCGGGGAAGGGATTGGTAGGATGGAGAGGGTAACAGAAACGGGTGCGATCATACCAGCACTAATGCACCGGATCCCATCAGAACTCCGAAGTTAAGCGCGCTTGGGCGAGAGTAGTACTAGGATGGGTGACCTCCTGGGAAGTCCTCGTGTTGCACCCCTTTTTTTTTTTTTTGCCCTTTGTTCCTGTGCTGCCTGCTAATTTGCCCCTCACAAGGCCGCGGTTAGGGGCGGCGAAACACGTTTTTGCACATACAGTTTGTTTTATGTTTTTTAAGGGTTCGAATCGTTCGGGTAGAAGAGCAGGAGGAAAAAGGAAAAAAAAAAAAAGTATGATTTTGATTTGTTTAACCCGTCATGAATGCAGTTCGGTTCAGTTTTATTGTTTAATGGCGCTCATTGTCAAAATTTTTTATATATCTCGATTTTTGCGTGAGTTGGATTTTAATTTTCTATTTTATTTGATGTAGGAATGTGGAAAAGAACGTGGGGGAGAGTGAAGCCGGGGAAGGGATTGGTAGGATGGAGAGGGTAACAGAAACGGGTGCGATCATACCAGCACTAATGCACCGGATCCCATCAGAACTCCGAAGTTAAGCGCGCTTGGGCGAGAGTAGTACTAGGATGGGTGACCTCCTGGGAAGTCCTCGTGTTGCACCCCTTTTTTTTTTTTTTGCCCTTTGTTCCTGTGCTGCCTGCTAATTTGCCCCTCACAAGGCCGCGGTTAGGGGCGGCGAAACACGTTTTTGCACATACAGTTTGTTTTATGTTTTTTAAGGGTTCGAATCGTTCGGGTAGAAGAGCAGGAGGAAAAAGGAAAAAAAAAAAAAGTATGATTTTGATTTGTTTAACCCGTCATGAATGCAGTTCGGTTCAGTTTTATTGTTTAATGGCGCTCATTGTCAAAATTTTTTATATATCTCGATTTTTGCGTGAGTTGGATTTTAATTTTCTATTTTATTTGATGTAGGAATGTGGAAAAGAACGTGGGGGAGAGTGAAGCCGGGGAAGGGATTGGTAGGATGGAGAGGGTAACAGAAACGGGTGCGATCATACCAGCACTAATGCACCGGATCCCATCAGAACTCCGAAGTTAAGCGCGCTTGGGCGAGAGTAGTACTAGGATGGGTGACCTCCTGGGAAGTCCTCGTGTTGCACCCCTTTTTTTTTTTTTTGCCCTTTGTTCCTGTGCTGCCTGCTAATTTGCCCCTCACAAGGCCGCGGTTAGGGGCGGCGAAACACGTTTTTGCACATACAGTTTGTTTTATGTTTTTTAAGGGTTCGAATCGTTCGGGTAGAAGAGCAGGAGGAAAAAGGAAAAAAAAAAAAAGTATGATTTTGATTTGTTTAACCCGTCATGAATGCAGTTCGGTTCAGTTTTATTGTTTAATGGCGCTCATTGTCAAAATTTTTTATATATCTCGATTTTTGCGTGAGTTGGATTTTAATTTTCTATTTTATTTGATGTAGGAATGTGGAAAAGAACGTGGGGGAGAGTGAAGCCGGGGAAGGGATTGGTAGGATGGAGAGGGTAACAGAAACGGGTGCGATCATACCAGCACTAATGCACCGGATCCCATCAGAACTCCGAAGTTAAGCGCGCTTGGGCGAGAGTAGTACTAGGATGGGTGACCTCCTGGGAAGTCCTCGTGTTGCACCCCTTTTTTTTTTTTTTGCCCTTTGTTCCTGTGCTGCCTGCTAATTTGCCCCTCACAAGGCCGCGGTTAGGGGCGGCGAAACACGTTTTTGCACATACAGTTTGTTTTATGTTTTTTAAGGGTTCGAATCGTTCGTAGAAGAGCAGGAGGAAAAAGGAAAAAAAAAAAAAGTATGATTTTGATTTGTTTAACCCGTCATGAATGCAGTTCGGTTCAGTTTTATTGTTTAATGGCGCTCATTGTCAAAATTTTTTATATATCTCGATTTTTGCGTGAGTTGGATTTTAATTTTCTATTTTATTTGATGTAGGAATGTGGAAAAGAACGTGGGGGAGAGTGAAGCCGGGGAAGGGATTGGTAGGATGGAGAGGGTAACAGAAACGGGTGCGATCATACCAGCACTAATGCACCGGATCCCATCAGAACTCCGAAGTTAAGCGCGCTTGGGCGAGAGTAGTACTAGGATGGGTGACCTCCTGGGAAGTCCTCGTGTTGCACCCCTTTTTTTTTTTTTGCCCTTTGTTCCTGTGCTGCCTGCTAATTTGCCCCTCACAAGGCCGCGGTTAGGGGCGGCGAAACACGTTTTTGCACATACAGTTTGTTTTATGTTTTTTAAGGGTTCGAATCGTTCGGGTAGAAGAGCAGGAGGAAAAAGGAAAAAAAAAAAAAGTATGATTTTGATTTGTTTAACCCGTCATGAATGCAGTTCGGTTCAGTTTTATTGTTTAATGGCGCTCATTGTCAAAATTTTTTATATATCTCGATTTTTGCGTGAGTTGGATTTTAATTTTCTATTTTATTTGATGTAGGAATGTGGAAAAGAACGTGGGGGAGAGTGAAGCCGGGGAAGGGATTGGTAGGATGGAGAGGGTAACAGAAACGGGTGCGATCATACCAGCACTAATGCACCGGATCCCATCAGAACTCCGAAGTTAAGCGCGCTTGGGCGAGAGTAGTACTAGGATGGGTGACCTCCTGGGAAGTCCTCGTGTTGCACCCCTTTTTTTTTTTTTGCCCTTTGTTCCTGTGCTGCCTGCTAATTTGCCCCTCACAAGGCCGCGGTTAGGGGCGGCGAAACACGTTTTTGCACATACAGTTTGTTTTATGTTTTTTAAGGGTTCGAATCGTTCGGGTAGAAGAGCAGGAGGAAAAAGGAAAAAAAAAAAAAGTATGATTTTGATTTGTTTAACCCGTCATGAATGCAGTTCGGTTCAGTTTTATTGTTTAATGGCGCTCATTGTCAAAATTTTTTATATATCTCGATTTTTGCGTGAGTTGGATTTTAATTTTCTATTTTATTTGATGTAGGAATGTGGAAAAGAACGTGGGGGAGAGTGAAGCCGGGGAAGGGATTGGTAGGATGGAGAGGGTAACAGAAACGGGTGCGATCATACCAGCACTAATGCACCGGATCCCATCAGAACTCCGAAGTTAAGCGCGCTTGGGCGAGAGTAGTACTAGGATGGGTGACCTCCTGGGAAGTCCTCGTGTTGCACCCCTTTTTTTTTTTTTGCCCTTTGTTCCTGTGCTGCCTGCTAATTTGCCCCTCACAAGGCCGCGGTTAGGGGCGGCGAAACACGTTTTTGCACATACAGTTTGTTTTATGTTTTTTAAGGGTTCGAATCGTTCGGGTAGAAGAGCAGGAGGAAAAAGGAAAAAAAAAAAAAAGTATGATTTTGATTTGTTTAACCCGTCATGAATGCAGTTCGGTTCAGTTTTATTGTTTAATGGCGCTCATTGTCAAAATTTTTTATATATCTCGATTTTTGCGTGAGTTGGATTTTAATTTTCTATTTTATTTGATGTAGGAATGTGGAAAAGAACGTGGGGGAGAGTGAAGCCGGGGAAGGGATTGGTAGGATGGAGAGGGTAACAGAAACGGGTGCGATCATACCAGCACTAATGCACCGGATCCCATCAGAACTCCGAAGTTAAGCGCGCTTGGGCGAGAGTAGTACTAGGATGGGTGACCTCCTGGGAAGTCCTCGTGTTGCACCCCTTTTTTTTTTTTTGCCCTTTGTTCCTGTGCTGCCTGCTAATTTGCCCCTCACAAGGCCGCGGTTAGGGGCGGCGAAACACGTTTTTGCACATACAGTTTGTTTTATGTTTTTTAAGGGTTCGAATCGTTCGGGTAGAAGAGCAGGAGGAAAAAGGAAAAAAAAAAAAAGTATGATTTTGATTTGTTTAACCCGTCATGAATGCAGTTCGGTTCAGTTTTATTGTTTAATGGCGCTCATTGTCAAAATTTTTTATATATCTCGATTTTTGCGTGAGTTGGATTTTAATTTTCTATTTTATTTGATGTAGGAATGTGGAAAAGAACGTGGGGGAGAGTGAAGCCGGGGAAGGGATTGGTAGGATGGAGAGGGTAACAGAAACGGGTGCGATCATACCAGCACTAATGCACCGGATCCCATCAGAACTCCGAAGTTAAGCGCGCTTGGGCGAGAGTAGTACTAGGATGGGTGACCTCCTGGGAAGTCCTCGTGTTGCACCCCTTTTTTTTTTTTTGCCCTTTGTTCCTGTGCTGCCTGCTAATTTGCCCCTCACAAGGCCGCGGTTAGGGGCGGCGAAACACGTTTTTGCACATACAGTTTGTTTTATGTTTTTTAAGGGTTCGAATCGTTCGGGTAGAAGAGCAGGAGGAAAAAGGAAAAAAAAAAAAAGTATGATTTTGATTTGTTTAACCCGTCATGAATGCAGTTCGGTTCAGTTTTATTGTTTAATGGCGCTCATTGTCAAAATTTTTTATATATCTCGATTTTTGCGTGAGTTGGATTTTAATTTTCTATTTTATTTGATGTAGGAATGTGGAAAAGAACGTGGGGGAGAGTGAAGCCGGGGAAGGGATT
>NW_027182288.1:0-80410 GCF_029961685.1 Aristolochia californica | reverse complement strand
AGTTGCAGCCCGAGAGAGGTTAGAGAAAACATATGTAAGTGTACGATTTCTCTTGTAAACTATTTCATCTTTATAGTGGATTACTACATCGGCGGAAGACTGGACGTAGTCTCACCTTGAGGCAAACCTGTATAAATCTTGTTGTATTTTTATATTTTTTTTCCTTTCTTACGCAATTATTATTATTGCTCTCGTTAGTTGGGAATCGGGGCGTCTAATTCCTAACATGTATATTATACCTTGAATGAGCACATCATAGAGTGATTAAGTCTTAAAAAACTCTTTGATTAGAAAAGAAATTTGGCTAAAAAACTCATATTTTAGGAGAAGAGGAAACTTAAGTCACGTCAATGCATGGAAAGATAATGAAAGAGAAAAAAAGAAAAAAACATTTTTGGTGGAACTAACCTTTCGTACTACTATATCGATATCTCCAAAAATATAGCTCATAATCACAAACAGTTTGTTGATAAAGAATCTAGACTCAAAGATCATTAAATTGATACCTAGTTAGACATAAAAATATTCGTTCTTGAATCTTTTATGACCTTTTAATTTGTTTCTTTATGTAGTTTGACCCTTGTCAACTCCAATGCCAATATCTTCTTAAATATAGATCAGATTGACATGAAAGGTTTTCCTTATAAAACTAAACTTTGATACCTTTCATCAAAGTATAACTTTAATACACAAAATATACTATTTTGAGAGAAATAATCTGATAGATTTTGGAATCTTTAATCTAGCTTAACTGAATATTTTTTCTTCTTTGGCCAGCATGATCATTGATTTTTTCGCGATCAATTTCTCCCTCCAGAAAACTCAAATTGAGAATTAGTTTGATAGGTAAATGTTAAATTGGGTTCAAGGCCTTATCCCAAAATTACTAGCCACTTAAGGATACCTTTTTCCCAGCTAATAAACGCAAGAACTTTATACTCATTAATGTATGTGGGATTATCCTTTTACACTCCCCCTCAAATGTAGGCACATAGATACTTTGGGTAGAGGCCCTCACGTGGTGGCACGTGGATAATTTTGGTGGATGCCCACATATGAGAACCTTGCTCTGATACCATGTTAAATTGGGCCCAAGACCTTATCCCAAAATGACTAGCCACTTAGGATACCTTTTTCCCAGCTAATAAACGCAAGATCTTTGTACTCATTAATGTATGTGGGACTATCATTTTACAATGTTGGATTTATGGAAAACTGAAATACTTCATTGACATCAATAACTTGTTGTAATCAGAGTACATGAACCTCTATTTATAATAGAGGAAGGTAGTAGATTCCAATTACAATAAAACTACCCTTGTCCCAATTACACCCAAACTCTAACACTTAAAGATAAGTCATAACATAATTAAATAAGTCAATATTGATAAAAGACAAACATAACTCAAACTAAAACTCTTCTTGATCGTGACCCTAAGATAAAGATACTTTTGTGAGTCCTTCTTGATCTTCCAACTGATGTGATAAGGATGCCAGCTCATGGTAATCATTGTGGGTCATACTTCTTATGGGATTGGGCCCATCTTGTGGGCCTTCCTTGGTGGTGTGGGCTTGAGCTTATCTTCCAACACTGCCCCTCAAGCTAGGGGTGAGAGAAAAACATGAACTTTCAGCTTGCTGCAAATGATGTATAGAATATTTTTGTATAAAATGGCACATCTTCTAATATGCCTTCATCTTCTAACATTCCCCGTCATGCTGTTGCATCCTTCCATGAGGCCCTGCGGCATTATATAAGTGAGAGTAAAAATCACTCCTAGCCGGTAAGCCATTGCTTCATACTTCATCTTCTATCGGTAGTGTGTCTATCGGCATTGCTTTGAAGTGTCCACCGCCGTGTCTCTCCACAGGACAACGACTCTCAAGTGGTAGGAGACATAAAAGTCATTTAAGGGGGGGGGGGGGGGGGGGGGGGGGGGGGGGGGGTGGGGGGGTGATAACATAGATGTAATAATAAGTTTCTCCGTCATGGTTTCCCAATGTGATATATAACACGAAAGAGAACCCAAGAAATAATGTCTCCAAAGAGACATAATAGCAGCAACTGTATATAACACGAACATCTTCCAACACATATAACACGAACCAAATAATAAACTTTGTAAAAGAATCCATGAAATAATTTGATATAAAAATTTCTTCTTAGATGCACAAGCTTCATCTTTTGTGCTCCCCCTTTCTTGGATATTTTGGTCACATAAACTTATTCACAACATATAAAATAAAATACTTCTTTCTTGTACTTATTCTACTTCTCCCTCTCAAGTTGGGAGGTAATGGCAGTGATCCCAGTTTCAACCAAATATCAAATGTAGCAATAAGCCCAAAAAATAGAGATGTATAAATAAGCCCTCAAACTAGGGATAAGTGAGATATTTTTCTTATATATCAACTCAAAAAGTGACGCAAAAAAATTGGCTTAAATTCGGATTTTCAATGTAATAGAATACTAGCATGACCTTTGATTCTTCCAATTCGAATATATCTTTAAATATATATCAGATTGACATGAAATTTTCTTCGTCTTAATGTATACTTAAATACCTTTTATCCAAGTATACATCATTTCATAAAATATTATTATCAGAAGATAAATAATCTGATAGGTTTCGATTTCTGTCATCTGGCCGAACTAAGTACTATTTTTCCTATTTTTCAGAATGACCATTGACTCTTCCAAGATCAATATCTCCTTATAAAAAAATGATATTGAGGATTGGTCAAATGGGTAAGAAAATAGACTTACGTATATTTATTTTTATATATAATTCTCCATATAAAGTTTTTTTCTTGATAGCATAAAATACCTCAGAATTTGAAGCTTTCTACTGCCGCTCGAACCTCTTTTTCAATCAGACCTTTGCTGCTTCAAATATCGATTTGTCTTTGTAGATAACTCAGATAAAAAATTGGTTGAATCGGTAAGACTTACAGATATTTATTTTGATATATATTTAACCATATAAAGTCTAGTTCTTGATAGCAAAAAATACCTCGGAATCGGAAGACTACTGCTACTGACGGAACCTTTTGCAATCTGACCTTCGCTCATTAAAATATCGATATCTCTCTGTATATAACTCCGATAGGAACAAATAGGTTTTATTTGGAAAGTAAACTCAAATATCTTTCCTTCAATATATAAATTTTAATATAAAAAATTACTTATAGAGGTAAAAAATAAAAAAACAATCTACGGGTGTAGGGAATGAAAAAAATAACTACGAACCTAGACTTAGGGTTTAAGGTTTAGAGAAAAAGGATCACATTACCTCCGTGAGTTGACCAAATCAACTCACAGAATCTGTTCTGATACCATGTTGAATTTATGGAAAAGTGAAATACTTCATTGACATCAATAACTTGTTGTAATTAGAGTACATGAATCTCTATTTATAATAGAGGAGGTAGTAGAGTCCAATTACAATAAAACTACCATTACACCCAAACTCTAACACTTAAAGATAAATCCTAACATAATTAAATAACTCAATATTGATAAAAAACAAACATAACTCAAACTAAAACTTTTCTTGATCGTGACCCTAAGATAAATATACTTTTGTGAGTCCTTCTCGATCTTCCAACTGATGTAATAAGGATGTCAGCTCATGGTAATCATTATTGGTCCTACTTCTTATAGGATTGGGCCCATCTTGTGGGCCTTCCTTGGTCGTGTGGGCTTGAACTTATCTTCCAACAATAAGAAAATAGACTTACAATTATTTCTTTTTATACCATATAATGTCTCATTCTTGATGGTATAAAATGGGTCAAAAGTTGAAGTTTTGTGCTGCTACTCGAATCTCTCTTGCAGTCTGACCTTTCCTTCTTCAAATATCAATTTCTCTTTGTAAAAGACTCTGATTGTCATACTTCTTTTTGCACTGGAAAGAAGACTCAAACATTCAAAATAATAGAGATGATAGATTAGAAAAGGATCATATTATTTTTATAGGTTAACTGTGTCAACTCACAGAACCCGTTTTGTTATCATATTGAATTTTTGGAAAAGAGAAATATTTTACTAACTTGTTGTTAACTAAGTACAATGAGCCTCTATTTATAATAGAGGAAACAAGTTGAATCCAATTACAATTAAATTACCCTATCCCAGTTACATCCAAAGTTAAACATTATAAGATAAGTCTTATAAAATTGAACAAATGAACAAAAATAGAAGCCTAACATAACTAAAACACCTTTAACTAAGACTCTTCTATGAAACCTCATCCTATGAGACTCCTTTAAGACTCCACCATATTAATTCTGGCTCTTTGAGGCTTCTTACTATAAACACAATCTACTAGAAGTCTAATATGAGTTGAACTAGAACTCTTCTTCAATAACGTGGATATAAAGGATGAGGCCAGCTCACGGCCTTATAATTGTGGGTGCCACATGATCTTCCAGCTCATATTGATAAGATTACCAGCTTGTGGTATCTTTGGGGGTCTCACTTGATCTTTAAGTTTTCTAACTCATTTCAACTTGTGCTTCTTATCTTATTAACTCATGCTAGCTTGGGTGAGGACTCTTCTTGGTATCCCACGTCCTCATGGTGGGTCCCTGTTGTGGAGTCGATAGCGGACTGAGTCATCCAGAGGCGACACGACTGAGTTGGTAACTCATAAGGACGTGCAACACTGTTAGGAATTATGTCTTGACTTTATTTAATTATGTGGTAAGATGTAAGCCACAATGGCATTATTGTAAAACTCTATTTTGGATTGCCTTGGCAAGATTAACCTTTAAGTGGGCTCACGGGGGTGAAGAAGGTTAAGCAGGATTTACCCTAATTGAGGATCAGCGTTCTCTTTCATTGA
Source organism: Aristolochia californica (assembly GCF_029961685.1). Taxonomy (NCBI): domain Eukaryota; kingdom Viridiplantae; phylum Streptophyta; class Magnoliopsida; order Piperales; family Aristolochiaceae; genus Aristolochia; species Aristolochia californica. The sequence goes on along the minus strand of NW_027182288.1, from coordinate 75,563 downwards.
ACCTAGGATCGGTGGTCTCCTTGAGGAACCCAAGGTTCAGGTCTCCCTTTGATGAGCCTGACTTCTTTTCTCCATTTGATTCATCAGTCCATCCTTCCATTCCATTTTTCTATCTCAAGTTTGTTATCATAGGTCGCCCCGGTAGATCAGGGTGTCCTGGTTTAGCTTCTGAGTTACAAGACGATTTCTCCCTTCGTCGAATCACACGATCCATGGTCAGGGACCACAAAAATTTGGTATCAAAGCAAGCCAGCGTGGGAGAGTCATCCAACAATGAGGAATTGCTAGCCAAAATCAGAGAAATGATACACGCAGGGCAAGAAGAGAGTGAGGGGCGACTGGCTACGTTGGTGGACAACAGAGTTTCTCACCAGGTAAATTTACAAGTTGAAGCTTTATCTAATAAAATAGATGAATTGATTGGGGCAAGAAACCCAACCCCTCGGGAAGGGGGGAGAAGCCCTGCAACCAGGCAAGGGGAACAATATGTTGGACGCACAGAGCATCCAACACACGGAGGGGGTATTAGTCCAGGAGGAGGGACAATTCTGAGATACACAAAATTGGACTTCCCAAATTTTAATGGGCTTGAGGACCCTTTGATTTGGGTTTATAGGTGTGAAAAAAAAATTCCCGCCAAAGGACGACTGAAATAGACAAGGTGGGGTTGCCCACCTTCCACATGCTCGATGAAGCGCAGCTATGGGGCCATCAGTTAGAATTGGAGAATCCGAATTTAGATTGGAATGAATTTAAAGAGTTGTCTATAATTCTGTTTGGGCCACTGGCTCAAAGTAACCTATTGAAGGATCTAGTGCTGCTACGCCAAAAGGTAGTGTAGAGCACTATAAAAAATTATTCCAAGAAAAATTGGCAAGGGCCAGCAAGGTTGTCCGCGTGGACTAGGAGGTAGGTCTGTTTACAGCAGGCTTGACAGAGTCCCTACTCTTAGAAGTGGAACTGCTTGCCCCTACTAATTTAGCAAGAGCAATGAATTTGGCCAGAACATTAGAAGCCAAACAAAAGATTCACTTCCGAAGGCCTAATTGGCAAGGAAGGGAACCTAGTGTTGGAGCCACCTCCACAGGTCAACCATGGCGGACTAATGTTACTGCTGGTGCTCCTCAAGCCCTAAGCCCAGTCCTTCTCAACCGACATTCTTCAGGAAATTGAACAGAGCCGAGATGGAAGAAAGAAGGTCAAAAGGATTATGTTATAATTGTGATGAGCAGTACACGTTTGGTTATCAATGTAAAAAATTATTTTGGTTGGAAGTGGATAATGAGGAGGCAGAAGCCCAGAGGTGGAAGATCCTGCAATTTCTCTCCACTCCATCACAGGACTCCAATCCACCAAAACCATGCAAGTATGTGCCCTAATCAGCGAGCAACCACTCTTAAGTCTGGTGGACTCGGGGAGTACTCATAATTTTTGAGTTTCACTACTATCCATCATTTACAACTTCTGATTCAACCTAGGCCAATAGCTTCGGTTTCGATGGCTGATGGAGAAAAGGTTCCAAGTTATGGGGTCAACAAGGCAGTTATGTTTTCGATTGAAGGTCAACAATTTTATGGGGAATTTCTCATCATACCACTAGCAGGATTTGATATAGTTTTGGGCATTAAATGGCTCCAAACGTTGGGACCAATCTTGTGAGATTTCGCTACATTGCCCATGAGCTTAGAGTTGCCAGGCCACACGGTAACTTTACAGGGTCGTAAAGCTAAAGTTCTTCCACATTTACATGTTACAATGTGGGACCCACCATGGAGCTCGAGCTGGCGGGACCCACCATGAGGTCATGGGACACAGAGAAGAGTCCTAGAAGATGTGGGAAACCAAGAAGAGTCCTCACCCAAGCAAGCACGAGTTAAGGAATCAAGAAACACAAGTAGAATTGAGTTAGAAGACTTGAAGATCAAGTGGGACCCACAAATATCTCACGAGTTGTCAACCTTATCAAGATGAGTTGGAAGATCACGAGGGACCCACAAGGATAAGGATATGAGCTGGCCTTCTCCCCTATAGTCAAGTGAAGAAAGCAAGAGTTCTAGTTCAACTCATATTATGCTTCTAGTAGTTTGGTTTAAATAGACTTATCTTAGAGAGTTAAAGTTGGAATGTAATTAGTATTGCAAGGCTAATTGTATAAGGACTTTACCTTCTCCTCTACTATAAATAGAGGTGTTATAATTCAGAATTAATCAAGTTACACATCTGATTCTCGAGTTACTCTCTCTCTCTCTCCCTTTGCTTGGCGCAACCTCTCTTTGCTCTTTTATTTTTTCTTCTCTCTGCCCAAAAGCTCTTCTTCTCTTCTTCTCTGTTTTCTTTCTTCTTTCGCTTTCTCGAAATTATGGAAAAGGGATCCTAAATCCAACATGGTATCAGAGCATTATATTTAGGATCCCTCGTCAAAGGAATGCTCTAGAGAAGTGATGATCAACACCACTCAAAGAAGGCTCTTTTATGAAGGAAGAACACGAACAGAGATATAAGTATTCAACTGGTTTTCGAATTTAGAAGATGATTCAAGGATGAATATGTGAATGATTTCATCATATTATGTTATGGATATGCATGCCTCTCTATCTAGAAGGAGCTATCAAAACAGTTTTATCGGTTTGGAAATTCTTTTTACCGAGATCAGTCCATAATCAAATGATTGGAATTTTTTTTCGTGGGATAAGAGTTCCCTGATATAGAAGAATGTTATTGAGCCTCTTATGAGTGGTTTTTTGGGGGAAAAAATAAGAATGGTAATTTAGCATTGATGCTAAATTTTCCCATACATCATCGAGTTGATTGAAGAAGTGTTACTTGGTGTTATTATTAGAATTTTTTTTGAAGAAATGTCTATCATGGCTGATGAAAATACGAATATCAAAGGTGATATACTGAGAATCACCACCATAGCCTTACGTGGGGTATCAAATTTTATGATTTGGTCTACATCGGTTCGGAGGTTTCTTATAACAAAAGACCTACTAGGTCACCTCACTACTTGAAAACCACCTGTTGATGAAGATGATATATTTATATGAAATGGCTGAAGAATGATACTTTGGTAATTGTTTGGATAATAAATAGCATGGAAGAATATGTCTCTAGTAATGTTATTTATCTTGATACTGCTAAATAAATTTGGAAGACATGTGCTAAACTATACTCATGACCGGATACACTACGTAGACCCTATGATATTCTCCAAAGAATGTTGAATACTAAACAAGGAGAAAATATTCATGAGTACTTGGCCCGCTTTAGAGGCTTTCTTCAAGAACGGAAGTTAGCTCAGCCCTCAACCACTGATATGTCCATCCAAGACAAATAGAAGCCTTAATTACTGCTATTTGTCTTGCAAATGTTAAACATCATCTTGAGATTTCCAAGAGTCAACTTTTGAGTGCTTCTGTTGTCCCAAAGTTTGATGATGTGTGTGCAGCACTACTTCGTATTCCAGACATTTGTTCCTCCACTATTGATGTATCATCCGCTATGTATTCTGATCATAGAGGATAATCATCTGACCACGGTCGAGACCGATGTAGAGGTTATAGAGGGGGTAGAGGAAGAGGTGGAAAGACTGGTGCTCGCAAAACATATGATACCAAATGTACTCATTGTAAATTTTTTGGCCACACAATGGATCAGTGTCGTTATAGGGCATGCACTTATTGTGGAAAATATGGCCATTATAAAGAAATATGTTATAAAGCAAATGAAAAGTCAGAATTGACAAGGGCTAATCAAGCCTTTAGGAGTGATACAAAAGAAGAACATCCCACAACAATAGTTGCACAAAAAAATATTATTGACGAAGAGTATGAGCTATTTCAAAAAATGAAGACAAAACTAGGTTCTTCTCCTAGTTCCTCCGCGACTACTGCTGCCACTACCGCTTTAGGTATGCTATCTGCCTCATCTTCATCCTGGATAGTAGATTTAGGAGCCTTCGAGCATATTACAAGTGACAAAAATTTATTACATTCTCTATCTCCAAGTCTTTCACACAAGTTCATTACCATAGCTGACGGTTCTCAAACCAAGGTTCCACTTCTATCACCCCATCACTTCCGCTCACCGATATTCATTTTGTTCCTACTTTTCCATTGAACCTATTATCTGTTAGTCAGCTTACAAAATATTTTAATTACTCGGTTACCTTCTCACCCACTTCATGTGTCTTTCAGGATCTTGTAATGAAGCAGGTGATTGGTGGAGTCCATGAACAAGGGGGGCTTTACTACTTGGACGTGCTAAAAATCAATATGGTTTCTACTACTGAAAATCAAACACGTTTATGGCACAATCGGTTTGAACATCCTTCTGCACAATCTCTTCATTATATGTTTCCATCTCTTCAAGTCAGGTTAGAATTTCGTTGTGAGGTCTGTCTATTGAGTAAATATCAAAGGAGTACATACTCTCCTTGTCCAGAAGTCAAAAGTGACACTCCATTTTCGTTAATTCATATTGATGTTTGGGGGCCCTTAAGTGTCTTTAATATTTCTCAAATAAAATATTTTATTACTTTTATTGATGATTTCACTCGCACAACTTGGTTGTTTGTCTTTAAGGAGCGTTCTGAGATACCATACATTTTAAAGACATTTCATGCTATGGTACTCACACAATTTGGTAAGAAAATAAAAATTCTTTGGTCTGATAATGCCAAAGAATACATTTCCAAAGACCTTGACTCTTTTTGTCAAGAAAATGGCATTATCCATCAAACATCATGCGCCTACACTCCTAAAAAAAATGGTGTAGCCGAACAGAAAAATCATCATATTCTCTGAGTAGCTCAAAGTTTGTTATATGCTATGAAAGATCCATACTTTTATTGGCCTCATGTTGTCCTTACGACTTGCTTTCTTATTATTCGTCTACCATCTACTGTTCTTGGTAATAAATCTCCCTACTCTAGATTATTACCGAATGATTATCCGTTTTCGTTACCGTTGAAAGTCTTTGGATGTCAATGTTTTGTTCATAACTCATTATCTAGACACAGCAAACTTGATCCTAAATCTATCAAGTGTATTTTTTTGGGATACTCTCGCACACAAAAGGGTTATGTTTATTATAGTCCTACTCTTCAACGTTCATTTGTGTCCGGGGATGTAACATTTGTTGAAGACTCCTCATATTATTCTGATAGCAATCCTCCTGGTCTATCCTCAGTACCAAGTTCCCCTAGACCAGTTGTGCCTCATGATACAGAGTTCATTCAACCCCCAGAGCAAGTGGTCGACACCACACCTACCGAGTTAACAGATCCACCAGAGGTAAGTCCTTCATCACCTGTTTTGTTTTTGTCCTCAATATGATACTCGCCCTATTGCTATACGGAAAGAACCTCGGTCATGCACTCAACCTTCTACTTCTCATCCTATTTCCAATTTTGTGTCTCATCATCGCCTCTCACCTTTATGTTGTCAGTTTCTTTCTTCTATTTCCTCCATATTTGTTCCATAGTCATATCAGGAGGCTCTACAACATCCAGGGTGGAATTAAGCAATGGATGAAGAAATGTTGACACTTAATGACAATCATACATGGTCATTGGTTCTTGTTCCCACAGATAAAAAACTCGTTGGTTGCTAGTGGGTTTATACTATCAAACATGATCCGGATGGGTCCATTGCATGACTGAAGGCTCGAGTGGTTGCAAAAGGTTATACTCAGTGCTATGGAATTGATTATGAAGAAACCTTCTTTCCAATGGCAAAAATGAACTCAGTACGTGTCTTATTATCTCTTGTAGGCAATTCATAATGGCCAATATATCAACTAAACGTAAAAAATGCATTTCTAAATGGTGATATTAAAGAAGAAATTTACATGCAACAACCACACCGGGGTATGTGGTTGAGGGGGGGGGGGGGGGGGAGGTGTAAAGTCCGTCTGCCGCCTTAAAAAATCTCTATATGGTCTAATCCCCTCGGGCATGGTTGTTTGAGAAATTTAGTCAAGCCATCAAATGGCCCGGTTTTTACAAATGCTCTACAGATTACTCAATATTTATTGAAAATACAGCGAGAGGTAAGGTGATTCTAGCTGTATATGTTGATGATATTATTTTAACTGGAAGCGATTCCAAGGGCATTCAGAAAACAAAGGAGAAAATATGTGCAGGATTCAAGATGAAGGATCTTGGATTAATCAAATATTTCTTAGGCATTGAAGTGTTACAAAATGATCTCTCCCTTCGTCGAATCACACGATCCATGGTTAGGGACCACAATAGTCCCACATTGTAACACTCCCCCTCAGGCTAGGGGTGAGAAAACATCATAAATGCCCAGCTTGCTGCAGATGGTAGAGATAATCTTGTGAGTGACCGGATTGGTGAGAATATCTACAACTTGCCTTTGTGTCATATATGCCTTAGAGATAAAAGGCATGCTTGGAACTTTTCTTGTATAAAATGGCAGTCCACATCAATATACTTTGTCCTTTCATGGAAGACTGGATTTGATGTAATGTATATAGTTGTTTGATTATCACAATATAGATCCATTAAACCTTCTTTGTAGAATCCCAATTCAGTGAGAATAGGTCTTATCCATAGGAGGTCACTAACAGTGTGTGCCATGTTTGTATATTCTGCTTCTGTACTAGAACGTACTACTATATTTTGCTTATTGCTTTTCCATGTTACCAAATTCCCTCCAACCATCGTACAAAATCCCGAAGTAGAATTTTTGTCATCCGGGGATCTGGCCCTGTCTGCATCTGAGAATATTTTGATCTTGAAGTGCTTGCCAATGTATCATAGTATCCTTTCAAGTCCTTGCCAATGACTAAGTTGTGGCTTATGCATGTATTGACTTACCACACTTACTACATATGATATATCAGGCCTTGTTACACAAGTAAATAAGTCTTCCCACTAGCCTTTGATATTTCCCAATATCTACATCTTCTTTAGTGCCTCCATATAATTTTTTATTTGAGTCTGTTGGAAGATAAGCTCAAACCCACACGACCAAGGAAGGCCCACATATCTAAGATTATTATAAGATGGGCCACATGACCAAGGAAGGCCCACAAGATGTGCCCAAGCCCATAAGAAGTAGGACCCACAATGATTACCATGAGCTGGCATCCTTATCACATCTGTTGGAAGATCAAGGACTCCTAGTTCTACTCAAGTTAGTCTTCTAGTTGTTTAGATAGACTTACTTAAATTAGACTTACTTAAATTGAAGAGTCGAGTTGTAATGTAATTAGGATTGAATGATAAGTGGTATAACGACTCTACATCCTCCTCTACTATAACTAGAGGTTCAAGTGCTCTGATTAGCACAAATAATTGATGTCAATGAAGTTTTCACTTTTTCATAAATTCAATATGGTATCAGAGCAGGTTCTGTGAGTTGACTTGGTCAACTCACAGAGGTAATGTGATCATTTTTTTTAAACCCTAAACCCTAGGTCTAGGTTCGTAGTTATTTTTTTCTATCCCTACACATGTAGATTTCTTTGAGATTTTCACCTATATAAGTAGTTTTTAATATTTCAAGATAGATATTGACAGAAAAATATTTGAGTCTACTTTCCAAATAATAATTATTTATTCCAATCGGAGTTATCTATAGTGAGATATCGATATTTGAATGAGAAAAGGTCATATTGCAAAAAGGTTCGAGCAGCTGCAGTAATCTTGAGATCCCGAGGTACTTTTTGCTATCAAGAACTAGACTTTATATGGAGAAATATATATCAAAAGAAATATCTGTAAGTCTATTCTTTTACCTATTCAACCATTTTTTTATGTGAGTTATCTACAAAGATAAATCGATATTTGAAGCAGCAAAGGTCAGATTTAAAAAGAGGTTCGATTGGCAACAGAAAGCTTCAACTTCTGAGGTATTTTATACTATCAAGAAATATACTTTATATGGATAATTATATATCAAAAGAAATATACGTAAGTCTATTTTCTTAAATATTCAACAAATTCTAGGTTTGATGTTTCTCTAAGGAGATATTGATCTTGGAATAGTCAATGGTCGTTCTGAAAAAAATGAGAAACAAAACTTTGTTCAGCTATAAGACAGAGACCGAAACCTATCAGATTATTTATCTTCTGATAATTATATTTTATGAAGAGATATTATACTTGGATGAAATTTATTTAATTCTAGTTTTAGATGAAGAAAATTTTATGTCAATCTGATATATATTTAAAGATATATTCACATTGGAAGAATCAAATGTCATGTTGGTATTCTATTGTATTGAAAATTCCGAATTTATGCCCATTGTTTTGCGTCACTTTTTGAGTTGATATATCCGAAAATTTCTCACTTCTCCCATGTTTGAGGGCTTATTTATAAATATCTATTATTTTGGCTTATGGCTACATCTATGATATTTGGTTTAAGCTGGGATCACTGCCACTACCTCCCAGCTTGAGGGGGAGAAGTACAAGAAGTACAAGAAATATATATTTTATTCCTTTTGTTGTGGATAAATTTATGTGACCAAAATATTCAAGAAAGGAGGAGCACAAAAGATGAAGCTTGTGCATGAATGAAGAAAATTTTATATCGGATTATTCCATGGGTTATTTTACAAAGTTTATTATTTGGTTCGTGTTATATGTGTTGGAAGATGGTCGCGTTATATTCAGTTGCAGTTATTATGTCTCTTTGGGGACATTATTATTGAATAAGAGGTGGCCTCATGTCATCATTTATTTTACCCGTAAAAAAGATCAAAATTGTTTGTGGTTGGGAGACAATGACGAAAGAACTTCATCCCCGTCAAAAAGATAAAAATTATTTGTGGTTGGAAGTCCATGACGGAGGAACTTCATCCCCGTCAAAAAGATGAAAATTATTTGTGGTTGGAAGTCCGTGACGGAGGAACTTATGATTACATATATGTTATACCTCCCCTGTAATGGCTTTTATGTCTCCTACTACTTGAGAGTCGTTGTCCTGTGGAGGGACACGGTGGTGGACACTTCAGAGCAATGCCGATAGACACACTACCGATAGCAGTGGAGTGTGCCCTACATCCAGCATTAGGACTGGAGTATGAAGCAATGGCATACTGGCTAGGAGTGATTTTTACTCTCACTTATAATGCCACAGGGCCTAATGGAAGGACGCAACAACGCGAGGGGAAGTATTGGAAGATGTGTCATTTTATACAAAAATATTTTATACATCATTTGCAACAAGCTGGGAGTTCAAGTTGTTCTCTCACCCCTAGCTTGGGGGGGAGTATTGGAAGATAAGCTCAAGCCCACACGACCAAGGAAGACCCACATATCTAAGATTATTATAAGATGGGCCATATGACTAAGAAAGACCCACAAGATGGGCCCAAGCTCATAAGAAGTATGACCCACAATGATTACCATGAGCTGGCATCCTTATCACATCAGTTTGAAGATCAAGAAAATCTCCTAGTTCTACTCAAGTTAGTCTTCTAGTTGTTTAGATAGACTTACTTAAATTGAAGAGTCAAAGTTGTAATGTAATTAGGATTGAATGATAAGTGGTATAAGGACTCTACATCCTCCTCTACTATAAATAGAAATTCATGTACTCTGATTACAACAAGTAATTGATGTCAATGAAGTATTTCACTTTTCCATAAATTCAACAGAGTCCATAGGAGTGTCTACTGGTTTGCATCCCATCATTCTTGTCTCCTCTAATTGATAAAGAGCATACTTCCTTTGGGATAGCACAATCCCATGTCTAGATTGTAACACTTCAATACCCATAAAATATTTGAGTAGTCCAAGATCCTTTGTCTTGAAATCAGCAGATATTTTTTCCTTTGTTTTCTGGATGCCCTCGGAATCACTACCAGTTAAAATGATATCATCCACATATACAGCCAGAATTACCTTACCTCTCGGTGTGTTTTCAATAAATACTGAGTGATCTCTAGAGCATCTGTTAAACCCGGTCCGTATGAGGGCTTGACTAAATTTCTCAAACCATGCCCGAGGGGACTGCTTGAGACCATACAAAGATTTTTTTAGTCGACATACTGACTCCCCCTCAACCACATACCCAGATGGTTATTGTATATAAATATCTTCTTTAATATCCCCATTCTAAAATGGATTTTTCACATCATGTTAATATGTCGGCCATGATGAATTGGCTGCCAGAGATAATAATATACGTACCAAGTTTATTTTTGCCACTGGAGAGAAGGTTTCATCATAATCAATTTCATAACTCTAAGTATAACCTTTGGCAACCAGTCAAACCTTCAGTCGTGTTATTGACCTATCTGGATTATGTTTGACAGTATAAACCCACTTGCAACCAACGAGTTTTTTATCTGAAGGAAGAGGAACAAGGGACCATGTCTGATTATCATTAAGTGCCTTCATTTCTTCATCCATTGTTGCCTTCTACCCTGGATGTTGTAGAGCCTCTTCAAAAAAGGTTATATCCCTGGACACAAATAACTGTTGAAGAGTGGGATTATAACAAACATAACCCTTTTGTGTGTGAGAGTATCCCAAGAAGATACACTTGATAGATTTAGGATCAAGTTTGATGTGTCTAGGAAATGAATTATGAACAAAGTATTGACATCCGAAGACTTTCAAAGGTTGTGAAAATGGATCATCATCTGGTAATAATCTAGAGTAAGGATATTTATTACCAATAATGAAAGATAGTAGACGATTTATAAGAAAGCAAGCCGTAAGGAAGGACTGCATGAGGCCAATAAAAGTAGGAAACTTTCATGGCATAAAATAAACCTCGAGCTACCTCAAGAATATGACAATTTTTTTGTTCAGCTATACCATTTTTTTGAGGAGTGTAGACACATGATGTTTGATGGATAATTCTATTTTCTTGACAAAAAGAGTCAAGGTCTTGGGAAACGTATTCTTTGGCATTATCACACTGGAGTACTTTTATTTTTTTACCAAAGTGTGTGAGTACCATAGCATGAAATGACTTAAAAATAAATGATATCTCAGAACACTCCTTAAATACAAATATCCAAGTAGTGCGAGTGAAATCATTAATAAATGTAATAAAATATTTTGCTTGAGAAAAGTTGGAGACACTCAAGGGCTTGCAGACATCAAAATGAATTAAAAAAAAATAGAATAACACTTTTGACTTCTGGAAAAGGAGAGTATGTACTCCTTTGATATTTACTCAATTGGCAGGTCTCACAATGAACTTCTGACCTTACTTTAAGAGAAGGAAACATATAATGAAGAGACTGTGCAGATAGATGTCCCCACCGATTGTGCCAAAACCTTATCTGATTTTTAGTAGAGGAAACCATATTCATTTTTGGCACGTCTAGGTAATAAAGCACCCGTTGTTCATGGACTCCACCAATCACCTGCTTCATTATAAGATCTTGAAATACACTTGAAGTGGGTGAGAGGGTAACAAAACAATTAAAGTATATTGTCAGCTGACTAACAGATAATAGATTAAAAGGGAAAGTAGGAATGAAAAGAATATCAGTGAGTAGAAGTGATGGTGTGGCAAAAGTGGATCCTTTCCCTTGGACTTTGGTTTGAGAACCGTCAGCTATGGTAACAAACTTGTGTGAAAGACATAGAGATAGAGAATGTAATAAATTTTTGTTACTTGTAAGATGCTCGAAGGCTCCTAAATCAATTATCCAGGATGAAGATGAGGCAGATAGCATACTTGAAGCAGTAGTGGTAGCATTTCTTGCAGAGGAACAAGGAGAAGAACCCAACATTGTCTTCATTTTCTGAAATAACTCATACTCTTCATCTTGTGCTGCTGATTTTGTGGGTTGTTCTTATTTTGTATCACTTACAAAGGCTTGATTAGCCTTTGTCAATTCTAAATGTTCATCGTCTTTATAACATATTTATTTAAAATGACCATATTATCCACATTAATTGGATGCCTTGTAATCCTTGTAATATCATTGATCTATAGAGTGGCCAAATTTCTTACAATGAGTACATTTTTTCCCATCTGCTCTGCAGGCACCAGTCCTTCCACCTCTTCCTCGGCCTCCCCTATAACTTCTACCTTGGCCTTGGCTGCGGTCAGATGATGGTCCTCTATGATCTGAATAATGAGACTTAAATAGTGGAGGAAGAAGTGTCTAGAATACGTAGTACTGCACAAACATCATCAAACTTGGGGATAACAGAAGCACTCAGAAGTTGACTCTTGGCAATCTCAAGATAGGGTTTAATATTTGCAAGGCAAATATCAGTAGTTAAGGCTTCTTTCTTCTTGTCTTGGATAGAAATATCTATGGTTGAAGGCTGAGCTAACTTCCACTCTTGAAGAAAGCCTCTAAAATGGGCCAAGTACTCATGGATATTTTCTCCTTGTTTAGTATTCAACATCCTTTGGAGAATATCATATGGTCTTTGTAGAGTATCCGGGTAAGAGTACAGTTTAGCACATGTCTCCCAAATTTTTTTAGCGGTGTCAAGATGAATGACATTGTTGGAGACATGTTCTTCCATGTTGTTGATTAGCCAACTAATCACCAAGTTCATTTTTCAACCATTTTTTTATAAAAAATATCATCTTCATCAATAGGTGGTCCTCAGGTGGTGAGGTGACCAAGTAATTCTATTGTTATAAGAAACCTCTGAACCGATGTGGAGCAACTCACAAAATTTGTTACCCCACATAAGTGTATAGTGGTAATTCTCATTATATCACTTTTGATATTCATATTCTCTTCAGCCATGATAGGCCCTTCTTCAAAAAAATTCTAACAATAACACCAAGTAGTATCCTTCAAACTTGATGTATGAAGAACTTTAGCATTGAAGCTAAATTATTATTCTGATTTTTTTCTATAATACCACTCATAAGAGACTCAATAACAATCTTCTATATCATGGGACTATTATTCCCACAAAAAAAATCCAACTATTTGATCATGAACTGGTCTCGATTAACAAAATTTCCAAACCGACAAAACTATTTTGATAGCTTCTTCTAGATGGAGAGGCATGCATATCCACAATATCATAAGATGAAAAGCATTCACATACTCATATTTAAATAATCTTCCAAATTCAAAAACCAGTACTGTGAAGTAAAAAAAAAAAAAAAAAATAAGCACTTATCTCACGGTTTGTGATCTTTCTTCACAAAAGAGCCTTCTTTGAGTGGTGTTGAATCATAACTTGTTTAGAGTATCCTTTTGACGAGGGATCCTAAATTTAATGCTTTGATACCATGTTGAATTTAGGATCCCTATTCCAATATTCTGAGCAAGAAAAAGGAGAAATAAAAAGAAGAAAAGGGAAGAAGAGCTCTCAGGTAGAGAGAAGAAAAAAAGCAAAGAAAGAGAGATTTACTAAAGAAGGATATGTGTAACTTGATTAATTCTGAATTACAACACCTCTATTTATAATAGAGGAAGTGATAAAATCCTTATACAATTAACCTTTCAATCTCCTAATTACATTCCAACTCTAACTCTCTAAGATAAGTCTATCATAAAAAGATAACACAATCTATTAGAAGTCTAATATGAGTTGAACTAGAACTCTTCTTCAATAACATGAATATACAGGAGGAGGCCAGCTCGTGACCTTATCCTTGTGGGTCCCACATGATCTTGTAGCTCATATTGATAAGATTACCAGCTCGGGGTATCTTTGCGGGTCCCACTTGATCTTCAAGTTATCTACTCATTTCAGCTTGTGGTTCTTATCTTCTTAACTCATTCTAGCTTGGGTGAGGACTCTTCTTGGCATCCCACGTCCTTAAGGTGGGTCCCACCAGCTCGTACACCATGGTAGGTCCCACATTGTAACACTGGCCAACCCGACTGAGTCAGTCAGCCCATAGCTGGAACCATAGAACAGTTTTGATCCCTCTCCCTTATCCCTCTCGGCCTCGCTTTCCCTTCTTCCTCTCGTTGTGAATGTCCTCTCGGCCTCCCTCTCTCTCCCTCACACTCGGCCTCCCGCTCGCTCCTCCTTCTCTCATCACTTCTTCCTCCTTGAATTTTTTCCTCTGTCTCTCTATAGCCATATCCGTTCTCCCTGTTCCCTCTCCCTTATCCCTCTCGGCCTTGCTTTCCCTTTTCCCTCTCGTTGCGAATGTCCTCTCGGCCTCCCTCTCTCTCCCTTGCACTCGGCCTCCCATTCCCTTCTCCCTCTCTCCTATCCATCTCAGCCTTCCTCCCTTCTCCCTCTCTTCTCCCTCTCGGCCTCCCACTCCCTTCTCCCTGTCGCTACTCTCTTTTCCCCAAAATACCTCCTGAGTTCATTCGATTTTCCCCATTTTTTATTTCGATTTTCTTTAATTTTTGACATTTTGGCGTCGATTTCTTCTATTCTACTTCGATTCGGCTTCAATTTTCCCCAAATTTCAGAAGGTAAACCTATACTCTAATTTTTCGATTAATTTAGTGATGTATTTTATTTAATTTAAATTTTTGTGTTAATTTGGGGGTTTAGGGTTAAGGTTTATGGTATTTATGGTTCAATTTTGTCTTTATATGGTTTAATTTTGAGATTAGGTTTAGGGTTAGGGTTTGGTGTATGTTGGAAGATAAGCTCAAGCCCAAACAACCATGGAAGGCCCACATAGATAAGAGTATTATAAGATGGGCCACACGACCAAAGAAGGCCCACAAGATGGGCCCAAACCCATAAGAAGTAGGATCCACAATGATTACCATGAGTTGACATCCTCATCACATCAGTTGGAAGATCAAGAAGGACTCACAAAAGTATTTTTATCTCAGGGTCACGACCAAGAAAAGTTTTAGTTTGAGTTATGTTTGTCTTTTATCAATATTGAGTTATTTAATTAAGCTAGGACTTATCTTAAGTGTTAGAGCTTGGGTGTAATTGAGGCAAGGGTAGTTTTATTATAATTGGACTCTACTATCTTCCTCTATTATAAATAGCGGTTCATGTACTCTGATTACAACAAGTTATTGATGTCAATGAAGTATTTCACTTTTCCATAAATTCAACAGTGTATTTAAGGTTTAGTGCTAGGAATTTAAGGGTTTAGGGTATTTTTAAGGGTTTAAGGTTTATTTTTAGGGTTTAGGGTTTATAGAAAAAAATTAGGGTTCTCGATTTTGGGGTGATAGGGTTTGGGGCTTTTAGGGGTTTTAAGATCTATGGTTTAGGCTTTAGGTTTTGGAATTATGGTTGAGGGTTTAGGGTTAAGTTTTTGAGTTTGGGGTGTTTAGTTCAATTCAAAGAAGGCTGAGTCGCCTATACCGGTGTTCATTAGCCAATGAATCCCGACCCCCATCACTGACGAGGTACAATTCGTAGTGACTGTGAAGTCATATGGGGCTTTACCAGGGGTTTTTGGTGAATTTGGATTTAATGTGTGTGTGTTTTTCCATTTTTAGTGCATATACAATGGAAATAGTTTGATTAATTTTGGAATATTTTAGAATGTTACTGAAATTTTTTGAAGTGTTATGGAATGATTTTGCCATGTGGTGAGGAGATTCGGGTGCTATAAATATCCACCACATGATATTTTCTTTTTTGTGGTTTTTGTTTTCGTGACGGGTAATGGTTGTCTTATAAAGCTTTTCCCATGAGGACCATCTCGGATTTAAATTATAAATGGTTGTAAGAAGACAACCAACTGTTCGATCATAGGACATTTGGACCTTCGAAGAAGACAACAAAATGCTCGATTTCTTGGTCTAGCTAGTCAATATAAGGAACAAGTTGCCCAATAGGGTTTAGAAGCATGAGGTATATATGGATTGTGTTAATAAGTTCAATGACGATGCAGTCAGTTAAAATTTTGTTGAGCAGCTCAAGAATCAAACAAGATCATGGAAGAAAACATACCAAATGGTAACAAGTTGTCTCAACACTGGTGGATTCGGTTGGGATGCAACCACACAACGAGTTACTACATGTCATTCTGTATGGCAAGACTACATAAAGGTCAATAAATCATGATGTACTGTAAAATATTTTGTATGTTTTTTGCATATCTAGAACTCTATTCCAAGTCGTCTAAATGATGTTTTATTCTTGTAGGAGGATAGAGGTGCTGAAAAGTATAGACAACAAGGATGCCCCCTTTATGAGAAATTGGCTTTGGTAGTCGGAAACTCAATAACCATGGGGACAACTAGTATAACTCTTGTACATCTGGGTGATGAACTCCTCCATGAGTCGGATCCTATCCCGATGGACGAGCCTGAGGATGTCGATGTAGTTAGGGAAACTCCATCGCAATTCATTAAAGGAAATGAGTCGACAACTGAGCAATCTCGAAGAAGTATGCGTCATCTTCAAGTCGTTGTAGAAAGATAAGCGAATTGCCCACTGATAACAATAGTAAATTCATTGATGCAACTAACCATATCGTTCAGACATTGAATAATGTTATGAAGCCTAACAAGGGCGGTGTCGAAAAAGATTGTGTCAATGCCCTCAGGGAAATCCCGGACCTGTCGGATGACATGAAGTATTGCGCTCCTGAATGGTTGGATACGCCAATTCAGAAGGCCATGTTTACGATGATGGCAGTGGAAGAGCTGGTCGGGTGGCTTAAATATTTTGCATGAAAATATTTTTAATGCATTTTAAGTACACTATATTCTTTGGGAAGATTGTTATGTATTAATGATGATGTTTGAATTATGACATTGCAAGACTTATTAGTATGGTTAATATTTTTATTTTATATGATTGTTGTGTTAATATATTATGTGGATGAATATGGTGGATGAGTATGGATGTGGTCAATTAAAGATTTTCATGGCCATAAATATGATTGTTGAGTATGGATGCATAGGTTATGATTGAAGATTGATGTTTATTTTTGTTTATGACTTTTAGGAAGATTAAATTTGCAGATTTTCAAGGCTATTATGACAAATGAAGAAAGGGTTACAACTTTTGTTGGATTGACATGTATTATTATCGTCATAGGAAGATACTATCTATGCCATTGCGATAGACGTGTACTACGTTCTTTAGTGATTAATGGTCCGTTGTATTTGCAAAACGCACTACGTAGAGAGGATTACAATGATATATTTGAATTGGAAGATGATGATTTGAATGACGAGTTTGGTGGAGGAGGTAATGGGGTCTAATTAGGTGCAATGGATGATACAGACAACGATGATAGTGATGGTCTTGTGGAAGACGATACCCAATCAACAAGCTTTCGGAGGCAGCGTGTATTAGAATCCACAAGAGCCGCACAATTTTGAGATGACATAGAAACTTGCATGTGGAATGATAAATGATGATTGTATCTTATTGCATTTTAACATGTGTTGTTCTTATGTACTAAACTTCTAATTTGATGATTTTAATATTAAAGGCATGAACTCGCTATTAGAATAGTCTATCTTAGGTTATTAATGAAGTTGTATATTTATTTATATATTATTTTTAGTAAATTTTATTACTATATTAAACGAGATATTTAAGTCTTGTAAATAAAATATAGTTACAATATGCATTTGATCAATTAATTATTTTCAATTTTTTGGAAATATATTATTAATTAATACCACGTAAAATAGCTATCTTTTGTTATTAATAAAATAATTCTTTATTTATTCATTATATTTATTTTTTAGTTATTGTATTATATTAGAGATTTAATAGTGGTAAGTAAGATATTGTTAAATCAAGCATTGGATCAATTATTTCTATTTAATTAACCCATTTTTTATTTAATAAAATCAATGGTTTTAAATTTAACCAAAATATATTATTAATTAATAATACGTACAAATATATAGTGTGTTAAAGTTATGATTAGACCAATTTTTTGTTTAATCATTCCTTTTGAGGTTAAAGTATATCATATGTTATTAATAAATTAATAACTTAACTTAGTGCATTCGTTTCTCTTATTGATAATGTTATTTATTTTTTTTATAATTAATCATGTGCGTATTTCATTGGCTCACGTAATTACTGTATTAATGTATAATAAAATAAAATTATTAAATAATATAATATCTAATTCAATTAATTAGTATATTAATATATTTTAGTTATACATAAAATTACTTATTCGTGTAGTAATAATGCATGTTTTATCTAATTTGGGGTTTAAGGATTATGTTTTAATTAAGTATATTGTTAGAGTTTAGGGATTCTCTTGTTTTTTATATTTTTCTCATATTGGGGCACTAACACTGGAAATTATTTTCCAGTGCACGTGAAGTCGTCCACACTAGCACCAAGTTCGAAGATGAAGTTCATGTAGATGAATGAAATGAATTTTAATCAAGAGATGAAAATGAACTTCAAATTTTCATTTTTTTTACTAATCCCCCCTTACATACTTTTGAATGAATGAATTGTACATCTTCTTGTATGACTAACTACCCAAATTAAATGATGGGATTGTTCCAAAGTGGCTTGATGAATATATTTACCAATTGCTTATGTATTGGTATGTATGTAATTTAAATAAGTTCTCATTGAATCTTCTCGTGAGAAGGTGATAATTGAGTTCAATTTGCTTAGCACATTCATAAAAGACTAGATTACATACAATTTGAAGAGCCCATTGATTGTCAAAAGAGAAAGTTGGTTTATTAAGTGACCCGAGGTCAAGAGATAGATATGTCAGCCATATAAATTTACAACTTGTGTCCTTTTGCTAATGATCTTGAAACTATTGTTTGCTTTTTTAAGTTTTAAGAAATTAACGCTGACTCAAGTATTGTGCAAAAACCAATAATAGATATCAAAATCAAAGGATAAATGGAAGAAGAAAATAAATCAAAAGATTAATGGAGGAGAAAGAGCATAAGAGAGGAAGAAGGAGAACTCAAGGAGAAGAGAATATAGGGAGAAGGAATAGAAAGTAATTGCACACCACAACAACTCCCCTGAGACTTGAGACTTCTCCTTATATCTTGTGGAGTCTTTTAACTAAAAAAAAAAAAAAATCAACAAGAGATGAGGTGTGGAATAACTTCACACCCCTACTCAAGAAAGAGGTGCACCAATGTTCTTACTTTCTAAGTGGGGCTAACTATTTGCAATTATATCTTTGCCCCTCTCTCATTTATTACAAGAAAACCACATGAATTACAAGAGAGGAAAATAGTAATGAAGTAAAAGTCTATGCCTTCAACATTCCCTCTTAAGCTGAGATGTAAATGTTGATAAGTATTAGCTTGTTTGCAATATCTTTGAAGTATTCACTTGGAATGGTGAAGATGTTTGCAACCTGAAGCTTGGAGGAAATGTGAAACATGCAAATCTCTCCTCAAATAAGCCTCTCACATGCAACATGCCTTTTAAGTACTTTAAAATCTTGGGCACTACAACCGTATGTAGTAGTTGAGGGGCATGCATGAGTTAATTGATAATATTAATTAAAATGAGTAATATCAAGTCTAATCAATGAAAAACATAGACGTTTGCCGATCAATCTTTAATACCTAGAATTCAATTGGTCTCCTTTTGTAAGACATAACTTATGTCCTACTTCAAGAGGAGTAACACACTACTTGCAAGCAAGTATAACATATTCCTTGAGCAAATTTGACACATACGTTTTTGTTGACAAATAAAAATTTTAGATTGTTTTTGACATACCTCAATTCCGAGAAAGTATTTCAACATCTCCAAGTCCTTAGTTTCAAATTATTTGGCTTTTGTTGCCTTCATTCAACAATAAGCTTCTAATTAGTACCTGTAATGACCATATCATCAACATAGACAAACATGACTATCAAAGTAGTATGATTACACCAATCAAGCAAAGTATGATCAACATTACTTTAGTGATAACCTTATTGAATCATAAGCATTGCTAACATCTCAAACCATGTGTTGAATAGCAGGTATGGAAAAGTCTAACATGACTCTCACAACAAGAAGTTTAATAGAGCGAAAACAAATATGGTGGAAGGAAGAGTCATAGAAGAGGTTCATTTTATAGGTGTTTGAGTTATGTTAGTCTTTTATTTATATATTAAAACTTATCTTTACTTGTTAGACGTTGGTTATAACTGGGACATGGACAATTTAATTCTAATACGATTCTACTTATTTTTTTATTGTAAGTAGAGGCTGATTGTACTCAATTATGATCAAGTCAATGAAGTGTTCTCGTTTCCAAAAATTCAACATGGTATTATAGTAGGTTTTGTGTCTTTAGTTTAGTTTAGTTTAGTTTAGTTCGGTCGCTATTGTTGTTTTCTTTCCTATTGCTTTATTGCCCTTTTGCATCCTTGACTCCCTCTCAATAATTGAAAACTATGCTATGGAAGTTGTAGTGTTAGTACTTTCAATCCCAAGTTCAAAGAGTTCTACCACCCCCTGCTATGTGGATGAGCATTACTTCCCATCTATGTATCCATACAAGCTCCGTAGCTCTTGGCTAATAGAAGCTTTACATGGGTGACCTCTTCAAGAGTTGGAGCACACCTACCAACCTTCTGGAGTGAAAATATTATATACTATTGAATTTATGGAAAAGTGAAATACTTCATTGACATCAATAACTTGTTGTAATCAGAGTACATGAACCTCTATTTATAATAGAGGAAGGTAGTAGAGTTCAATTACAATAAAGCTACCCTTGTCCCAATTACACCCAAACTCTAACACTTAAAGATAAGTCCTAACATAATTAAATAACTTAATATAGATAAAATACAAACATAACTCAAGCTAAAACTCTTCTTTGACATGACCATAAGATAAGATACTTTTGTGAGTCCTTCTTGATCTTCCAACTGATGTGATAAGGATGCCAACTTATGGTAATCATTGTGGGTCCTACTTCTTATGGGTTTGGGCCCATCTTGTGGGCATTCCTTGGTTGTGCGACCCATCTTATAATAATCTTAGATATGTGGGCCTTCCTTGGTCGTGTGGGCTTGATCTTATCTTCCAACAATAGGAATGTCTTAAGAAAGTTCCTCAACATTAGAGTTGTATGTATAGTAACCAGCCGTCTTCTATTTGTTATTTTTTGCTCCAAAGTTCACTCCTAGTGCATTGGAGGCTCTAGTAAACCTTGCACCCAACTACTTGGACTTCTACCAAAAACAACAAAAGCAGCCATGAGAGAGTTTCTTTTGTTGGTTGTTGAATTTAGGACCCCATACTTGAAACCTCAAGCAAAATGAGAGAGAGACCTCAGGTCGAGAGGAGAGAAGAGAAAATGGACAAGAGAAACTTTAGGCTAGGAGAGAGTTTCTTCCACGAATTTGAGAAGAGGAGAGCTAGATTGAAGGCTTCAACCAAAACCATATTTAGGGAAACTCCTCAATCAATTAGGATCCCTAATTACATAAATCATAATTAGCTAAATAACATTTATCAAAGGAAGATCAATCGATTAAATTAATCAAGGAAGATTGCCAAATCTTCCACCTCATGTGATGACTCGTCATGCCACCTTGTGTGGGCATGGAGGGTTTGTTCCCACCTTCTAGCACTCCCCCTCAGGTTGGGGGTGAGAAAACATCGTAGATGCCCAACTTGTTGCAAATAGTGGACATGATTTTATGAGTGACTTGGTTTGGTGAGAATGTCTGCAACTTGCCTTTATGTGGAGTTTAGGTTGAGAGATAATATGTCAAGTTGGAATTTCTCTCGTATAAAGTGGCAATCCACCTCAACGTACTCTGCTCTTTCATGGAAGACCATATTTGAGGTGTTATGAATTTTCGCTTGATTATCGCCATGTAGATCCATATGAGTTTCTTTATGGAATCCCAATTCAGTGAGAAGAGACCTGATCCATAGAAGTTCAATAACTGTGTGTGCCATGGCTATGTATTCTGCTCCTTTGTTGAAGAGAAGATATAGAAAGTTCTTAAAAGACTCTCACAAATCCAGAATTAATATGATGGAGTTTTACAGGAGTTTCACAAAAGGAGGTCTTATAGAAGAGTCTTCATTAAAGGTGTTTTAGTTATGTTAGTCTTCTATTTATGTTGAGTTATTTAATTATGCTAGGACTTATCTTTAAGTGTTGGAGTTTGGGTGTAATTTGGACAAGGGTAGTTTAATTGTAATTGGACTCTACTACTATCCTCTATTTTAAATAGGGGTTCATGTACTCAGATTACATCAAGTCAATGAATTTTTTCTCTTTTCCATAAATTCAACATTCTACACTAGACCTTGCAACTACATTATGCTTCTTGCTTCTCCATGTAACCAAGTTCCTTCCAACCATTGCACAATATCCCCAAGTAGATTTTCTATCATCCGGGGATTCGGTTCAGTCAACATATGAGAATCCTTCTATGTTCAAGTGACTATGGTTCTTATAGAGGAGCCCTCTTCCTAGATCTCCTTTAAAGTACCACAATATCATTTTTAGAGTTTGTCAATGAGTAAGTTATGGTTTGTGCATGTATTAACTCACACACTTATTGCATATGATATATCCGGCCTTGTTACACATAGATAAATGAGTTTCTCCACAAGTCTTTGATATATTTTGATATCCACATCTTCTCCAATGCCTGCAAATAATTTTGTATTTGAATCATAGGGGTTTCTGCTAGTCTATACCCCATCATTCTTGTCTCCTCTAGTAGATCAAGGATATACTTCTTTTGAGATAGTATAATTCCACTTTTGGGTTGTAGTACTTCAATACGTAGAAAGTATTTAACTAATCCAAGATCTTGTCTTGAACTCTTCACATATATTTTCCTTGGTTTTCTAAATGACCTCGAGATCACTGCCGATTAAGACAATATCATCAACATAGATGGCCAAAAGCACTTTCCCTTTAGGTGTGTCTTTAAGAAAACACAGAGTGATCTATGGAATATCTGTGAAATCCATCCCGTATTAATGTTTGGCTAAATTTATCAAACCATGCATGAGGAGATTGTTTCAGACCATAGAGGGATTTCTTCAATCGCCATACTGACTCCCACTCAACCACAAATCCAAGTGGTTGTTGGATATAAATTTCTTCCTTTATATCCCCATTGAGGAAAATATTTTTCACATCAAGTTGATAGACTGACTAAGAGGAATTAGCAACAAGAGATAATAAGATACGTACCAAGTTCAATTTGGCCACCGAAGAGAACTTTTCCTCATAATTGATCCCATAACACTGAATATAGCCTTTGGCAATG
Source organism: Aristolochia californica (assembly GCF_029961685.1). Classification (NCBI taxonomy): domain Eukaryota; kingdom Viridiplantae; phylum Streptophyta; class Magnoliopsida; order Piperales; family Aristolochiaceae; genus Aristolochia; species Aristolochia californica. The sequence goes on along the minus strand of NW_027182288.1, from coordinate 52,487 downwards.
AGGTGGGCCTTAAGCGAGCAATTGACCCATCCGTTTGTGTTTAACCGTATAGACCCACTTACAACTAACAAGTTTTTTGTTTGATGGAAGAGGAACTAGAGCCCATGTCTGATTCTCATAGAGTGCCTGCATTTCTTCTTCCATTGTTACCTGCCACCCTCAATGCCTCAGAGGTTCCTGATAGGACAGTAGAACAGAGATGGAGAAGATAGACATAAAAAATTGACAACATGAAGAAGATAAACGATGGTGAGACACAAAATTGGATATGGGGTGAGAAGTAGAGGGCATAGTGCAAGATTTGTGTTCTTTCCTTAAGGAAATAGGTCGAGTATCATATTGTGGGCCAAAAGCAACATTGAGAAGATGGACTTACCTATATGGGATCCGCAAACTCCATAGGTGCGGTGTAAGCCAGGCTTTAGGGGGTTGAATAGTTTCTATTGGAAGATGGGCCTAAGCCCACACGACCAAGGAAGGCACACATTTCCAAATGTGTTGGAAGATGGCCCAAGCCCATAAGAAATGGATCCACCATGATCACATGAGCTGGTGGGACCCACCATGACCACATGAGGTAGCATAATGAGTCTTACACAATAATAAGTCTTACAGAGCCAAAATTATTATGGAAGCAAATTTCACAAAAGAGTTTCAGTTCAAAGGCATTTTAGTCATAGTCTTCTATTTATATTGGGTTATTTAATTATGCTCGGACTTATCTTTAAGTGTCAGAGTTTGTTTGTAATTGGGATATTGGAAGATAAGCTCAAGACCAAACAACCAAGGAAGGCCCACATATGTAAGATTATTATAAGATGGGCCACACGACCAAGGAAGTCCCACAATATGGGCCTAAACCCATAAGAAGTAGGACCCACAATCACTACCATGAGCTGTCATCCTTATCACATCGGTTGGAAGATCAAGAAGGACTCACAAAAGTGTCTTTATCTTAGGCTCACGACCAAGAAGATTTTTAGTTTGAGTTATGTTTGTCTTTTATCTATATTGAGTTATTTAATTACGTTAGGACTTATCTTTAAGTGTTAGATTTTGGGTGTAATTGGGACAAATGAATTTTTATTGTAATTGGACTCTACATCCTCCTCTACTATAAATAGAGGTTCATGTACTCTAATTACAACAAGTTATTGATGTCAATGAAGTATTTCACTTTTTCATAAATTCGACATGGTATCAGAGTAGGTTCTATGAGTTGACTTGGTCAACTCATGGAGGTAATGTGATCCTTTTCTCTAAACCCTAAAAACTAGGTCTAGGTTCGTAGTTATTATTTTCAATCCCTATACCTGTAGGTTTATTTGAATTTTTTAAAGAGTTTTTAATATTTTAAATTATATATTTAAGGAAAGATATTTGAGTTTACTTTCCAAAGAAGAATGATTTGTTCCAATCGGAGTTATCTACAGAGAGATATCAATATTTGAATGAGAGAAGGTCAGATTGCAAAAAGGTTCAAGCAGCAGCAGCAATCTTCAAATTCCGAGGTATTTTTTCCTATCAAGAACTAGAATTTATATGGAGAAATATATATATCAAAAACAATATCTATAAGTTTATTCTTTTGCCTATTCAACCAATTTTTTATCTGATTTATGTACAAATAGAAATCGATATTTGAAGCAACAAAGGTCAGATTGGAAAAGAGGTTCAAGAGGCAGCAAAAACCCTCAACTTCCGAGGTATTTTAAGCTATCAAGAAAGAGACTTTATATGGATAATTATATATCAAGAGAAATATATGTAAGTCTATCTTCTGATCTATTCAACCAATTCTCGGTATGATTTTTTTATAAGGATATATTGATCTTGGAAGAGTCAATGGTCGTTCTGGAAAAACTTGAGAAACAGAACCTAGTTCGGTAGATGACAGAGACCGAAATATATCAGATTATTTATCTTCTGATAATTATATTTGATGAATTTAAGTTATACTTGGATGAAAGGTATTTAATTCTACTTTTAGAAGGAGAAAATGTTATGTCAATCTGATCTATATTTAAAGATATATTATTGGAAGAATCAATGGTCATGCTAGTATTCTATTGTATTGAAAATTCCGAATTTATGACAATTATTTTGCGTCACTTTTTGAGTTGATATATCAGGAAAATATCTCACTTCTCCCTAGTTTGAGGGGTTATTTATACATCTCTGTTATTTGGGCATATTGCTACATCTATGATATTTGGTTCAAGCTGGGAGCACTGCCATTACCTCCCAACTTGAGGGGGAGAAGTACAAGAAGTACAAGAAAGAGGTATTTTATTTTCTTATGTTGTGGATAAGTTTATGTGACCAACATATTCAAGAAAGGTGGAGCACAAAAGATGAGGCCTGTGCATCAATGAAGAAAATTTTATATCGGATTATTTCATGGTTTCTTTTACAAAGTTTGTTATTTGGTTCATGTTTTATTCAGCTGCAACTATTATGTCTCTTTGGGGACATTGTTATTGAATAAGAGGTGGCCTCCTGTCATCATTTATTTTACCCCGTCAAAAAGATCAAAAAATTTTGTGGTTGGGAGTACGACGGAGGAACTTCATCCCTGTCAAAAAGATGAAAATTATTTGTGGTTGGAAGTCTACGACGGAGGAACTTCATCCCTGTCAAAAAGATGAAATTATTTGTGGTTGGAAGTCTATGACGGAGGAACTTATGATTATATCTATGTTATCCACACACCCCCTCCCCCCTCCCCCCCTTAATGTCTTTTATGTCTCCTACCACTTGAGAGTCGTTGTCCTGTGGAGGGACACAGTGGTGGACACTTCAGAGCAATGCTGATAGACACACTACCGATAGTAGTGGAGTGTGCCCTACATCCAGCATTAAAACTGGAGTATGAAGCAATGGCTTACTGGCTAGGAGTGATTTTTACTCTCACTTATAATGCCGCAGGGCCTCATGGAAGGACGCAACAGTGTGAAGGAGAATTTTGGAAGTTGAAGGCATATTGGAAGATGTGCCATTTTTATACAAAAATATTTTATACATCATTTGTAGCAAGTTGGGAGTTCATGTTGTTCTCTCACCCCCAACTTGAGGGTGAGTGTTGGAAGATAACCTCAAGACCAAATGACCAAGGAATGCCCACATATGTAAGATTATTATAAGATGGGCCACACGACCAAGGAAGGCCCACAAGATGAGCCCAAGCCCATAAGAAGTAGGACCCACAATGACTACCATAAGTTGGCATCCTTATCATATCAGTTGGAAGATCAAGGACTCACAAAAGTATTATTAAATTGTCATACAATATCATTATTATTTTTAATTAAAGTAGGCTAAAGACTTAAAACTTGAAACTCTACCATCTTACTGAATATATAATGAAATATTATTACCATGGTATAATTTTAACATCAATTTTACTTCTTATAATAAAAAATATTTAAATATCACATTTTTTGTCACAAAAAGTTTTCTAATTGATACTCAAATATAATTGAAAAATAAAAGAGAGAAGGAGAAAGAACCCAACTTGGGAACCACCCTCTTGAGAACCCAATTACCAAATTCTCTAAATCTAAGGCAAGTTAGATGGTCATGGTGATTCCTATCCCCCTTGTGGGAAGCATCTATGGAAGAACCTTAATGAGTTGTGTTAATTATGCTTAGAAAGTGTTACATAGTAGATTTAGATGAACAAAAATAAGACATTTGTTCAACCACATTTGAGATTAAAAATCTAAGGTCATATTTGGAAAATTACCTAATATTTAAAATTAAAAAAATCATTAGGATAATTAAAATCTTAATTTATGTTGTAGGATAAATTAACAATGTTATTTAACGTTTAAATTACAAAGCCAATTTCGTACGAGTACAGATGAAGTTTCTTTATGTTTAGTTTAACAACTTATATTTATTTTATATAATTGAGAACATGGTAAAGTTTGCTTTTAGTAGGATTTCAAGTTGCATTCATTTAAAAAATAACATGATGTAAGAAAGCATAACATCTATGTCATATTTTTCTCACATATCAATCTACATGTATTGTTTTGGTTCTCTCTTTTCTTACCTTTCATTTCCATGCTTTCTCTGGTTCTCTCTTTTCCATGTTGCTTTCTTAACACTTAAGGCTTGTTTGGAACCCATAAAAAAAAAGGGAGAGAAAGCCATATTTGGGAACCCATAATAAAAAAAAAAAAAAGGGAGAGAAAGCTATATTTTGTTGTTTGGATCGGAGAATCATTGAGACAAAAGAAAATAAGAGATAAAATATTAGTTAAAATTATGCTACGGGGTTTTGCTAAAACAGATTTTCTTTTTTTTTTTTTAGATATTTGGTTTTCACTGTATGCGAAATTTTTAAAGCTGTCAAGTGACTTCGATCCTTGTATGACTTACTGCCTCTCTTTTGCTGAGGGGTTGAGGTCCTGTAACATAAATGTCCCCGAACGCGAAAGGATTTTCGCTTGTTTTAGCTTAGGTGACAGACTATATGCGCTGATTTTCGCGTTTTTGTTCCGTCACTGCGCCTGCCTGGTAAGACGGTCAAAATCCTTTACTGTGGGCACTGGAGCAATTAAGCTTCAACAAGAAATGTGAAGTGATGGGTATTTCTCAGATGTTGCAAAACTGATCACCGGTGTGTGGTTAAGCTGGTGGATCCGGAATGCTTCAACATTTTCTAATATGGGAATGTTTTTAGCAGAAATGAGTAGTGACTCATACCAGCTTCTTGGTATGGCTGAAAGAGGAATGCTTCCAGAGTTCTTCAGCAAGAGATCTCGCTATGGAACCCCACTGATGGGGATTTTATTCTCTTCTACTGGGGTGATACTGCTTTCTTGGATGAGCTTTCAAGAAATTGTTGCAGCAGAGAACTTCCTTTACTGTTTTGGGATGATCTTGGAGTTTGTGGCATTTATAAAACTGAGAATCAAGTATCCCAAGGCTTTGCGACCTTACAAAATACCCCTGGGGACTGTTGGTTCCATTTTGATGTGTATTCCTCCAACCTTATTGATCTGTGTGGTTTTAGCTCTTGCTTCTTTAAAGGTTATGCTCATAATCCTTATTGCAGTGGTTATTGGGCTTCTTCTGCAACCATGTTTGCAGTACGTTGACAAAAGGAGGTGGATGAGATTCCCCATTAGCACAGACCTTCCAGATCTTCAACATATGGAAGACGAATATATTGGTTTTTAGCTGTGGACTGAACAGCTTATTTTCTGGTCACGGAAGTCTTTCCTCCCTTATCTTCTTTCATTAGGATTAATAGTCATGAACTTCAAATGGCCCTATTAGAGTATCACATTACCTTGTAATTATATCTTCTGTCTAGTTGGATATTTTTGCCCTCATGCTTCTTTGCCTCCTTTCCTTTCTCTATGAAAGTAACAACGTCCATCTTTTGTCATGTGCCTGTTTTTCAATCAAATATGGTGCTTAATCCAAGGTAGTATAAACAAGAAGACTCCATGTCCGGTTATATCCAAAGTCAAACATTAAAAGATAAGTCTTAAAACAATTGAACAATTGAACATAAATGGAAGACTAACAAAAATAAAACATATTTAACTTAAACCCTTATTTGAGAACTCATACTGTGAGACTTATACAAGACTTCACTATATTAATTCTAACTTTGTGAGACTTCTTACTATTAGAGTTATGGAAGACTCTTCCATATTTGTTCTTTCTCAAGTTGGTAACTCCAATTTGCAATGAAAAGGATTCTTGGTATTCAATCTTCATTGGCTAAAAATTTTTCATATATGTTAAATCTTCATCATTTATTCTCCTCCTTATTTTAAATATTTTGTCCCATAAAAATTACAAGAACATATGGAATAAAATACTTGTTTCTTGTACTTCTTCTTAGGGGTGGCATTGAGTCGAGCCGAGTTCCAACCTGTATATATTTGAGCTGGGTTTGATGTAAATACTTCGAACTCCAGCTCAAGCCGAGTCTAGGTTCGAGTTTAAAATTGGAATCGAGCTCGGACACAATAATTTTAACCGAAATCGAGCTAGAGCATGAGCCATTTCGAGCTCTAACCTACATTTAAAACTTTGCAAAAAAATACATGTCAAATAAATTGTATATAAAATTATATATAATTTTTTCTTAAAATTGGGTATCATCTCTACATAAAATTTGATACATTGTTCAAGAAGTTATTTGAAATTCTGGCAATTTCCCAGTAAAGTAAAGAACAAGGAGCCCCATAAACCGCCTTTCAACCCAACAACTCACATCACATCCCTTCTGAATCCACCACGTGACCCTCTGACCCAATCAATTCTAAATTTTGTGCCGCTCTCTCTCTCTCTCTCTCTCTCTCTCTCTCGTTTTTATTCTCAGCCCTTCTTTTTCTATTTCTTTTTTCTCTCTATCAAAACACAAACACCTACCACAATCGAGATAAATTGCGAGAGTGAGCATGCAGGTCAAAGATAGATGAGAAAATTGTTGGAGAGAGAACTGTGATAATTGATTAGTTGTCCAGCCAACCAATCACAATCTTCTTGAACAAGCTCTATTTCTTGGTTTCTACTTCCATCTCCTACCCGCTCAAAAAACTCTCCCTACCCCACACGAATCCCTCACACAACTTTCTAAGTGGGTGATTGCTTGTGTTGTTTAAAATCTTGTTTGGCGAAAGGATGGTGGAGCTGCAAGGGAATATTGACAGAGAGAAGAGTTCTTCGAGGATGAAGCCGAGAAATGAGTCCAACAACTGGTTCTGATTCTTGTAGTACAAATATCTCAAGTTGTTCTCGAGGGTTAAATGCTATTGTCTGGTAGCATCTTCTTCACTGGCTGTTATTGGCAAAGCACAATAAATGGCGATAAATTAGGGTTTGGGCGTGGAAGCTTGGGAAGCGTCAAATTCGGTGTTCGGTTTTCCTCCGTCAATCCCGGGTCCCAAGTCTCGAGTCTCGAGCCAGTTCCCAAAAATGGCTAAAACTCATTATATATTGGGTTTAACTAAATGAGCTAGGTCATGAGTTTGAGAACCAAACCGAACCTCGTTCAAATTTGGCTCGTTTACTTAAACGAGTCGAAAATACGATCTTGAATGGAATTCGGGATCCGGTTATTTAAAATCGAACTTATCCGGAATCGAGTTGAGCTTGAGATACTCACAAACCGACTTGGTTCGATGCTACCCCTACTTCTTCTTTTATTTCTCCCCTTCAAGCTGAGGATAAAAAGGACATAGAAACCCAGTTTGGACAAAACATAATGTGGGAGAAGAAAATCACTCATAACATTAAGAAAAACTCTATATACTAATCAAAATGGTTATTATTTGAAGCACACTCGGCTCAATTTTAAAGGCGAAAAAAGGCTCAACTTTAGGGCTTAATATAGAGATTATTCACTTTTTAAGGGTAGCTCAAATACAAATCACCTATTCGGTAAAGAATAAAAGAGTTGACTCAAGCTGGATATTGGGCATACTCTTGGGTGATGTATTTGGTTTAATTTTATTTTTTTTGTGTAATTTTGGGATTTATGGTTAAGGTTTATGGGATTTATGGTTCAATTTTGACTTTATAGGGTTAGGGTTAGGGTTTTGTGTATTTAGGGCTTAGTGCTTGGTATTGACAGGTTTTGGATTTAATTTTTGGATTTAGGGTTTGTAAAAAATATTAGGGTTCTCGATTTTGGGGTGATAGGGTTTAGGGTTTAGGGTTAGGGGCTTTTAGGGGTTTGAAGATCTATGGTTTAGGGTTTAGGTTCTGGAATTAGGGTTGAGCATTTAGGGTTAGGGATTAGAGTTTGGGGTGTTTAGTCTAGTTCAAACAAGGTTGAGTCGCCTACACCGGCGTCCATTAGCCAACGAAACCCGACCCCCATCACTGTCGAGGTACAGTTCGTAGTGAGTGTGAAGTCTGTTTGGGCTCTACCAACGGTTTTCGATGGATATGGATTTTATGTGTGTGTGTGTGTGTTTCCATTGTTTAGTGTATCTGCAATGGAAATAGTTTGATTAATTTTTGAATGTTTTAGAATGTTAATGAAAAATTTTCAAGTGCTATGGAATGATTTGGCCATGTGGTGAAGAGATTTGGAGGTTATAAATATCCACCACATGGTATTTTCTTTGGTATGGTTTTTGTTTCCATGACGGTTAATGGTTGTCTGAAATAAAATCCATGAGGACCATCTCGGATTTAGATTATAAATGGATGTAAGAAAACAATCAATTGCTCGATCTTATGACATTTTGACCTTTTAAGAAGACAATAAAATGTCCGATCTTTTGGTCTAGCTGGTTAATATAGGGAACAAGTTGCCCAATAATGTTTTGAAGCATGAGGTATATATGGATTATGTCAATAAGTTCAACGAAGACGTATTCAGTAAAAAAATTGTTGAGCAACTCAAGAATCAAACAAGATCATGGAAGAAAACATACCAAATGGTAACAAGTTGTCTCAACACTAGGAGGTTTGGCTAGGATGCAACCACACAACGAGTTACTGCAAGTCATTCTGTATGGCAAGACTACATAAAGGTCAGTAAATCATGATGTACTATAAAATATTTTGTATATTTTTCGCATTACTAGAACTCTATTCCAAGTCATTTAAAAGATGTTTTATTCTTGTAGGAGTATAGAGATGTTGAAAAGTATATACAACAAGGCTACCTCCTTTATGACAAATTGGCTTTGGTAGTGGGAAACTCAATAACCATGGGGACAACTAGTATAACTCTTGTATATCTAGGCGATGAACTCCTCCATGATTCAGATCCTATCCCGATGGACGATCCTGAGGATGTCGATGTAGTTAGGGAAACTCCATCATAATTCATTAACGAAAATAAGTCAACAACTGAGCAATCTCGAAGAAGTAACGTGTCATCTTCAAGTCGTCGTAGAAAGAGAAGCAAATTGCCTACTGATGACAGTAGTAAATTCATTGATGCAGTTAACTGTATCGCTCAGGAATTGAATAAGCCATCTTCTTTTATTAATAAAATAATTCTTTATTTATTCATTATATTTATTTTTTAATTTTTGTATTATATTATTGATTTAATAGTGGTAATTAAGATATTGTTAAATCAAACACTTCATCAATTATTTTGGTTTAATTGATCCTCTTTTATTTAATAAAATCATTGGTTTTAAATTTAAAAGAAACATATTATTAACTAATAATACGTACAAATATATAGTGGATTAAAGTTATGATTAGATCAATTGTTTTTAATCATTCCTTTTTATCTTAAAGTATATCATATGTTATTAATAAATTAATAATTGAACTTAGTACATTCGTTTATGTTATTTATAATATTTATTTTTTATAATTAATCATGTGCGTATTTCATTGGTTCACGTAATTACTGTATTAATGTACAATAAAATATAATCATTAAATAATATAATATATAATTTAATTAATTATTATATTAATATATTTTAATTATACATTAAATTACTTATTCGTCTAGTAATAATGCATGTTTTACCTAATTTGGGGTTTAAGGATTATGTTTTAATTAAGTATACTGTTAGGGTTTAGGGATTCTCTTGTTTTTTATATTTTTCTTATGTCGGGGCACTAACACGGGAAACTATTTTCCAATGCACACGAAATCGTCAACACTAACACCAAGTTCGAAGATGAAGTTCATGTAGATGAATGAAATGTATTTTAATCAGGAGATGAAGATGAACTTCAAATTTTCATTTTGTTGACTAACCCCCACTTACATATTTTTGAATGAATGAATTGTACATCTTCTTATATGACTAACTTCCCAAATTAAATGATGGGATTGTTCCAAAGCGGCTTGAATATATCTACCAATTGCTTATTTATTGGTATGTATGTAATTTAAATAAGTCCTCATTGAATCTTCTCGTGAGTAAGGTGATAATTGAGTTCAATTTGCTTAGCACATTCATAAAAGACTAGATTACATACATTTTGAAGAGCCCACTGATTGTAAAAAGAGAAAACTTGGTTTATTATGTCGAACTCGAGGTCAAGAGATAGATATGTAAGCAATATAAATTTACAACTTGTGTCCATTAGCCAACGAAACCTGACCCCCATCACTGACGAGGTACAGTTCATAGTGACTGTGAAGTCTGTTGGGGCTCTACCAACGGTTTTCGATGAATATGGACTTTATGTGTGTGTGTGTGTGTGTGTGTGTGTGTGTGTTTCCATTGTTTAGTGTATCTGCAATGGAAATAGTTTGATTAATTTTGAAATGTTTTAGAATGTTAACGAAAAATTTTCAAGTGCTATGGAATGATTTTGCCATGTGGTGAAGAGATTTGGAAGTTATAAATATCCATCACATGGTATTTTCTTTTGTATGGTTTTTGTTTCCATGACGGGTAATGGTTGTCTGAAAAAAAAAATCCATGAGGACCCTCTCTGATTTAGATTATAAAGGGTTGTAAGAAGACAACTAACTGCTCGATCTTATGACATTTGGACCTTTTTAGAAGACAGTAAAATGCTTGATCTTTTGGTCTGGCTGTTCAATATAGGGAACAAGTTGCCCAATAGGGTTTTGAAGCATGAGGTATATATGGATTGTGTCAATAAGTTCAACGAAGACGTAGTCAGTAAAAAACTTGTTGAGCAACTCAAGAATCAAACAAGATCATGGAAGAAAACATACCAAATGGTAGCAAGTTGTCTCAACACCACTAGGTTTGGCTAGGATGCAACCACACAACGAGTTACTGCGAGTCATTCTGTATGGCAAGACTACATAAAGGTCAGTAAATCATGATGTACTATAAAATATTTTGTATGTTTTCCGCATTACTAGAACTCTATTCCAAGTCGTTTAAAGGATGTTTTAATCTTGTAGGAGTATAGAGATGCTGAAAAGTATAGACAACAAGGTTACCTCCTTTATGACAAATTGGCTTTGGTAGTGGGAAACTCAATAGCCATGGGGACAACTAGTATTACTCCTGTACATCTAGGCGATGAACTCCTCCATGAGTCGGATCCTATCCCGATGGACGATCCTAAGGATGTAGATGTAGTTAGGGAAACTCCATCACAATTCATTAGCGGAAATGAGTAGACAACTGAGCAATCTCGAAGAAGTAATGTGTCGTCTTCAAGTCGTCGCAGAAAGAGAAGCGAATTGCCCACTGATGACAGTAGTAAATTCATTGATGCAGTTAACTGTATCGCTCAGGCATTGAATAAGCCATCTTCTTTTATTAATAAAATAATTCTTTATTTATTCATTATATTTATTTTAATTATTGTATTATATTATTGATTTAATAGTGGTAATTAAGATATTGTTAAATCAAACACTTCATCAATTATTTTGGTTTAATTGATCCATTTTTATTTAATAAAATCATTGGTTTTAAATTTAAAAGAAACATATTATTAATTATTAATACGTACAAATATATAGTGGATTAAAATTATGATTGGATCAATTTTTTAATCATTCCTTTTTATCTTAAAGTATATCATATATTATTAATAAATTAATAATTGAACTTAGTACATTTGTTTATGTTATTTATAATATTTATTTTTTTATAATTAATCATGTGCGTATTTCATTGGTTCACGTAATTACTGTATTAATGTACAATAAAATATAATCATTAAATAATATAATATATAATTTAATTAATTAGTAATTAATATATTTTAATTATACATTAAATTACTTATTCGTCTAGTAATAATGCATGTTTTACCTATTTTGGGGTTAAGGATTATGTTTTAATTAAGTATATTGTTAGGGTTTAGGGATTCTCTTGTTTTTTATATTTTTTTCATGTTGGGGCACTAACACTGGAAACTATTTTCCAATGCACACGAAGTCGTCAACACTAACACCAAGTTCGAAGATGAAGTTCATGTAGATGAATGAAATGTATTTTAATCAGGAGATGAAGATGAACTTCAAATTTTCATTTTGTTGACTAACCCCCACTTACATATTTTTGAATGAATGAATTGTACATCTTCTTATATGACTAACTTCCCAAATTAAATGATGGGATTGTTCCAAAGCGGCTTGAATATATCTACCAATTGCTTATTTATTGGTATGTATGTAATTTAAATAAGTCCTCATTGAATCTTCTCGTGAGTAAGGTGATAATTGAGTTCAATTTGCTTAGCACATTCATAAAAGACTAGATTACATACATTTTGAAGAGCCCACTGATTGTGAAAAGAGAAAAGTTGGTTTATTATGTGGAACTCGAGGTCAAGAGATAGATATGTAAGCAATATAAATTTACAACTTGTGTCCTTTTGCTAATGATCTTGAAGCTATTGTTTGCTTTTTTAAGTTTTAAGAAATTAACGCCAGTTCAAGTATTGTGCAAAAACCAAAAATAGATATCAAAATCAAAAGATAAATGGAAGAAGAAAATAAATCAAAAGATTATTGGAGGAGAAAGAGCGTAAGAGAGGAAGAAGGAGAACTCATGGAGAAGAGAATAGTGGGAGAAGGAAAAGAAAGTAATTGCACGCCAACAACTCCCTTGAGACATGAGACTTCTCCTTATATTCCTCTTGTGGAGACTTTTAACTAAAAATAATCCATAAGAGATGAGGTGTGGAATAATTTCACACCCCAACTAAAGAAGGAGGTGCACCAATGTTCTTACTTTCTAAGCGGCACCAACTAGTTGCAATTATATCTTTTGCCCCTCTCTCATTTATTACTAAAAAAATACATGAATTACATGAGAGGAAAATATTAATGAAGTATAAAGTATGAAAAATAAAATAAAAGTATATGCCTTCAACATTCCCTCTTAAGCTGAGATGTAAATGTTGCTAAGTATTAGCTTGTTTGCAATATCTTTGAACTATTCACTTGGAATGGTGAAGATGTTTGCAACCTGAAGCTTGAAGGAAATGTGAAACATGCAAATCTCTCCTCAAAAAAGCCTCTCACATGCAACATGCTTTTCAAGTACTTTAAAATCTTGGGCACTACAACCGTATGTAGTACTTGAGGGGCTTGCATGAGTTAACTGACAATATTAATTAAAATGAGTAATATCAGGTCTAATCAATGAAAAACTTAGATGTTTGCCGATCAATCTTTAATACCTAGAATTCAATTGGTCTCCTTTTGTAAGACATAACTTATGTCCTACTTCAAGAGGAGTAGCACACTACTTGCAAGCAAGTATAATATATTCCTTGAGCAAATTTGACACATACGTTTTTGTTGACAAATAAAAATTTTAGATTTTATTTGACATACCTCAATTATGAGAAGGTATTTGAAGATCTCCTAGTTCTTAGTTTCAAATTCTTTGGCTTATGTTGCCTTCATTCAACAATACACTTCTAATTAGTACCCGTAATGACCATATCATTAGAAAAACATGCCTATCAAAGTGTTATGATTACACCCATCAAGAAAAGTATGATCAACATTACTTTAGTGAGAACCTTATTGAATCATAAGCATTGCTAACCTCTCAAACCATGTGTTGATGAGCAGGTATGGAAAAGTCTCACTTGACTCTCACAGCAAGAAGTCTAACACAGCCAAAATTAATATGCTGGAGTCTAATAGTCTCATAGGAAGGAAGAGTCATAGAAAAGGTTCATTTTTATAGGTGTTTGAGTTATGTTAATCTTCAATTTATGTTTAATAATTTAATTATATTAAAACTTTTCTTTACTTGTTAGACTTTGGTTATAACTGAGACCTGGATAATTGAATTGTAATATGATTCTACTTATTTTTTTATTGTAAATTGAGGCTGATTGTGCTCAATTATCATCAAGTCAATGAAGTGTTCTCTTTTCCAAAAATTCAACATGGTATTATAGTAGGTTTTGTGTCTTTAGTGTAGTTTAGTTTAGTTTGGTCTTTATTGTTGTTTTATTTTCTATTGCTTTATTGCCCTTTGCGTCCTTGACTCCCTCTCAATAATTGAAAACTATGCAATGGAGGTTGTTGTGTTAGTACTTCATATCCCAAGTTCAAAGAGTTCTACCACCCCCTGCTATGTGGATGAGCATTACTTCCCATCTATGTATCCATACAAGCTCCTTAACTCTGGGCTAACAGATGCTTTACATGGGTGAACTGGTCAAGAGATGGAGCACACCTAGAAACCTATCGGATTGAAAATATTATATAGGAATGTCTTAAGAAAGTTCTTCAACATAGGAGTTGTATGTACAGTAACCAGCCATCTTCTATTTGTTATTTTTTTCTCCAAAGTTCACTCCTAGTGCATTGGAGGCTCTAGTAAACCTTGCACCCAACTACCTGGACTTCTACCATAGACAACAAAGCTGTCATGAGAGATTTTCTCTTGCTGGTTGTTGAATTTAGGACCCCATGCCTGAAACCTTGAGCAAATGAGAGAGAGAGAGAGCTCAAGTAGAGAGGAGAGAAGAGAAAATGGAGACGAGAGACTTTAGGCTAGGAGAGTTTCTTCCACGAATTTGAGAAGAGGAGAGCTAGAATGAAGGCTTCTACCAACAACATATTTAGGGAAACTCAATCTATTAGGATCTCTACTTACATCAATCATGACTAGCTAAATTACATCAATCAAAGGATGATCAATCAATTACATTAATCAAGGAAGATTGCAAAATCCTCCACCTCTTGTGATGACTTATCATGCCACCTCATGTGGGCATGGAGGCTCTAGTCCCACCTTCTAACACTTAGGGGTGAGAATACATCGTAGATGCCCAGCTTGTTGTAAATGGTGAACATGATTTTATGAATGATTAGTTTGGTGAGAATATTTGCAGGTTGCCCTTATGTGGAGATATGTTTGAGAGATAATATGTCAGGTTAGAATTTCTCTCGTATCAAGTGGCAATCCACCTCAACGTGTTTTGTTCTTTCATGGAATACCAGATTTGAGGTTTTATGAATTGCCGCTTGATTATCACAATGTAGATCCATAGGAGCTTCTTTATGGAATCTCAATTCAGTGAGAAGATACTTGATCCATAGAAGCTCACTAACTGTAAGAAGTCTCATAGTGCCAGAATTAATATGAAAGAGTTTTACAGGAGTCTCACAGAAGAAGGTCTCATAGAAGAGTCTCAATTAAAGGTGTTTTACTTATGTAAGTCTTCTATTTATGTTGAGTTATTTAATTAAGCTAGGACTTATCTTTAAGTGTTGGAGATTGGGTGTAATTGGGACAAGGGTAGTTTATTTGTAATTGGACTTGACTACTATCCTCATTTTTTAATAGGGATTCATGTACTCAGATTACATCAAGTCAATGAATTTTTTCTCTTTTCCATAAATTAGACATTCTGCACTGGACCTGGCAACTACATTATGCTTCTTGCTTCTCCTTGTTACCTAGTTCCCTCCAACCATTGTACAATATCCCCAAGTAGATATTCTATCATCTGGGCTTCTGGCCCTGTCAGCATCAGATAACCCTTCTATGTTCAAGTGACCATGGTTTTTATAGAGAAGCCCTCTTCCTAGAGCTCCTTTCAAGTATCGTAATATTATTTTCAGAGCTTGTCAATGAGTAAGTAATGGTTTGTGCAAGTACACTTATTGCATATGATATATCCGGCCTTGTTACAGAGAGATAAATGAGTTTCTCCACAAGTTTTTGATAATTTTTTATATCCACATCTTCTCCAATGCCTGCAGATAATTTTGTATTTGAATCCATAGGGGTTTCTACTAGTCTACACCCCATCATTCCACTCTCCTCTAGTAGATCAAGGACATACTTCCTTTGAGATAATATAATCCCACGATTGGATTGTAGTACTTCAATACATATAAAGTATTTAACTAATCCAAGATCTTGTCTTGAACTCTTTACTTATATTTTCCTTCGCTTTTTAAATGACCTCGAGATCACTGGTGGCTAAGACAATATCATCAACATAGAAGGCCAAAAGCACTTTCCCTTTAGGAGTCTCTTTAAGAAAACATAAAGTGATCTATGGAATATCTGTGAAATCCATCTTGTATCAATGTTTGACTAAATTTATCAAACCATGCTTGAGGAGAGTGTTTCAGATCATAGAGGGATCTCTTCTATCAACATATTTACTCCCCCTCAACCACAAATCCAGGTGGTTATTGCATATAAATTTCTTCCTTTATATCCCCATTGAGGAAAATATTTTTCACATCTAGTTTATAGACCGACTAGGAGGAATTAGCAACAAGAGTTAATAAGATACATACCAAGTTCAATTTGGCCACTGAAGAGAACTTTTCCTCATAATTGATCCCATAGCACTGAATATAGCCTTTGGCAATGAGGTGGGCCTTAAGGCATGCAATTGACCCATCCGTATTGTGTTTAACCGTATAGACCCACTTACAACTTAGAAGTTTTTTTGTCTAATGGAAGAGGAACTAGAGCCCATCTCTGATTCCCATAGAGTGCATGCATTTCTTCTTCCATTGTTGCTTGCACCCCTAGATGTCTCTGAGCTTCCTGATAGGACTGTGGGACAAAGATGGAGTAGATAGATGCAAGAAATTGAAAACATGAAGAAGATAAGCGATGGTGAGACACAAAATTGGATATGGGGTGAGAAGTAGAGGGCGTAGTGCAAGCTCTATGTTTTTTCCTTAAGGTAATAGGTCGAGTATCATATTGTGGGCCAAAAGGAACAATGAGAAGATGGAATTACCTTGATGGGATCTGCAAACTCCACAAGTGTGGTGTTAGCCAGTGCTTTAGGGGGTTGAATTGTTTCTATTGGAAGATGGGCCCAAGCCCACATGACCGAGGAAGGCCCACATATCCAAATGTGTTGGAAGATAGCCCAACCCATAAGATATGGACCCACCATGATCACATGAGCTGGTGGGATCCACCATGACCACGCGAGGTAGCATGATGAGTCTTACACAATAAGAAGTCTTACAGAGCCAAAATTATTATGGAAGCAGATCTCACATAAGAGTTTCAGTTTAAAGGTGTTTTAGTCATGTTAGTCTTCTATTTATATTGGGTTATTTAATTATGTTAGGACTTATCTTGAAGTGTTACAATTTGGGTGTAATTGGGACAAAGGTAGTTAAATTGTAATCGGACTCTTCTACTTTCCTCTATTATAAATAGGGGTTCATGTACCTTGATTACATCAAGTCAATGATGTATTTATCCTTTCCATTAATTCAATATGGTATTAGAGCAGGTTATGTGAGTTGACTCAGTCAACTCACAGAGGTCATGTGATATTTTCTTATCTATTATCTCTAGCATTTTAGGTTAGTATTTATCTTTTTTTGTCCCTATACCCATTATTTGCTTTATGGTTTCACCTCTATACTTCTATTCTATTTTTGGGAGTTTTTGGATCATGACCGTCTACCGCGATGATCCCTCTCTTGTCTCTGAAGTTGCTCTCCCAACATCATCGGCGAGCTCGTTGTTGAATAAATCTCTGCCTCGCCATTGCTCTGTTGTTGATCACTTCCGGCTGTTGATCCATGATTTGAGGATTTTCCATGATGTTTTGTTGGACTTCTCCAATTGTTTTTTTGGTGCAGATTATTTGCAACCTCCATCGTTTGGTAAGTTGCCATCTCCATCGACCGTGCACGAACCACCAACATCATTGGCATCTAGGAACATTAATGTCGCATTGGCATTGCGAGGAAGGTGCAAATGCTATTATTCAAGCAGGGATGGAAGGCCTAGTTTTGAAAACTCTTGCTCAATCAGTCCGACACAACTATCTTCGAAAAAAAAAATCTCTACCGATCCGTTGTTGCATTGCTATTTTTGGAAACTTTTGATTCTCTATAAATTTGTCTCTCCATTGTTATTCACTGTGCTAGCATCATCTCCAATTCTAGAGATGAAGACTTCTCACTGCAAGGAAGTCGGCCACCGATGCGGCCGAAATATTAGCAATATTCATCTTTCATTACTGATTCTGTGCTGGAAACTTGATGTACCTTTTGTCTATCCTCACGAAAAAAAAGTTGCTAATTTTCTGGTTCGGTCTCATCATTGCTGGGTTGCCATTTTGGGAGGGCGAAGATGCCAACTAGATTATTTTTTTGTTTCTGATTCTCGATCGTATCTTCATTGTTGTTGTCCCTTAGGAATCTCTGGTTTTTTGGTATGTTCGGAAGCAGAGAAGAAGAAGGCATTGTTGCCCAATTTTATTTTTCCAAAGTTAGGAAAAAATTGATTGAACGTTGACTCTGCCGAGCTGGTTCTGACCAAAATTTATTTTTTTTCCACTATATACATGTCCTAGTCCCAAGTTTTACATATATTTCTACTGCAACAAGGCTTTATTGGTCTACTATTTGACTTGGCACAACTCGATTCTATTTCTCTGGCTGGATTATTATTTTGAGGTATTCACAACATATTCCTTGGTCATCATATTATTTGGTACAGATACTCGCTTTAGATTATTTCATGGGTCCTTCACAAGGATTTTTATAATTTTGGTTCATGTGAGATAGGCCTAGGCTCATTTCAGCTACAAGTATTGTGTCTCTTTGGATGAGACATTATTATTGAAGAAGTGGAGGCCTCTGTATCTAATCTTCCTCATATACCACTTTGGGCCAACCTCTTATGCGTTGCTTCAGTTGGTGTTTTAAGTTCACACATAAATACATATATGTGTGTTTTAAGTCCATTTAGACCTTTTTAGATATATACCCGTGGGTCTTTTATCGCCGTCTTGTGAATGACAGACATTACCCACTTATCACCCAAGCCAAACTCAGTTAAATTTATTGGGTTCAAGTTTGATTCCAATTTTAGGCTCAATCTCAAGTTCAAAGTATTTAAATCAAACCCAACTCGAACATATACTGGTTCAAGCTCGGCTCGACTCTATGCCACCCCAAATCTCCCCTAATACTTCATATTTTTAATGATGGGTAGAAACCTTAATATATGTTATTAAGGAAAAGAAACTAAAACACTTAGTAATTAGTAATTTAAAGGTATGCCATTAATACTTCTTCAATAGTCACTTTGGCCCATCATCTAATAGTGTCATAGGGTTCTCGAGACTTCGCAATATAGTTGCATTTATTGGTAACAACAGCTAGATATTATTCATTCATTCTGTCGATGATGAACTCGGTCATCTTTATGGTTCACTTAAGGATTTTGATTTTGCTTGGTTTTTTTATGGAGCATCTCGTAGGGACTTAGATTCTTGCACATATGTGATTTGCACATGTGAAATTATTAAGAAACATGTTGAGTGGATGGAAATTCTTTCCACAATGCAATTGGATAAGGGTCAAAAACCTACATAAGTAATAAATATTTCGGTCTTGCTGGCCTTTAAGATCTTGTCTTCATGAGAAGAGAACTACCAATTCGAGCTTACATCATTAGGAGTGAACTTTTAATTTATTTATGGGTTCAACTATTCTTGATTTCAGGATCCTAAAGATGTTTTTTAGTATTTGAGAACACAGAGGAACAAAATGTTATTTGCATTTCAATGATCGAAAGTTGCTCTATGAAGGCATCCAGTTTAATTTTTTCCTAGATTTTCTATCACAAATAAGTAAGCTTTTTTTATAAAAAAATTGGAAATGAAAATTATATGATTGAGAAGATCTAGCGAAAAGTTTTCTTGACAATAGAAAAATAATTAAGAAATGAAGAAGATTTTATTCTCTACTTGAAGCTTTTCTTAAATAATTGAGATTTTTTTAATATGTGGAAATTTAGAAATAGAGCATGTAAATGGTTCTATAGAAAACACAAAATCTTAGAGAGCCATATTTCCAAATTAGTCTACATAAATGCTCATTGTTGCAAAAACTAAATAAACTTCTAAAACAATTTCTTCTCCCATTCTACTATTTCATAGGTTTCTTTACCATGATTTCTATTATTTTTCACGATTCTTCCATTGTTGAAAACTATAGGAGCATTGTGTGTGCCAAACTAACATTCTATTTATAATTATTTTTCAGTATTTCTTCAAGTTTATCAAATCACTTTTCCACAACGTATTATTACTTCACTGGTCCATCACCTAAGATACTTTCACAAAAAGGTGTAGAGGGTTTGCTTTTCTCTACCAATTTTTTTTCCTTCATTAAATGTGCTATAGATCCATATTTGAAACTTATTTATAATTTTTGCATTTTTCTATATCAACCTTTGTTGTGTTTAGGAAAAGACCATGTTGGAGACAAGGGATTGGCTAAAGAAGTATGGTTGAAATGCCCTTGTGTGGGGTTAAATTTAGAATCAAGCTTAAGTGCCGAAAGTTTAGACATAGATAGAGTTCATTTAAGTTAGCACTCTTAAGTCGTCCACGAAGAGTTTCATCAAGTGCAAAAGGTGGAAAGGAAGCAGAGAAGGATCTAGAAGGCTGCACAAGTTGGAAAGAAACAACTTCACGTTAAGAGGAGAGTTAAAGAGTCGGTGCCAACCAAGAAAAGGTAAAAATGACTCAAGAAAGTCCTCTTAAGGTGCTCCAATTAAGGAATGGAAAAACATGTGAGAAAAAAGTATATTCTAGGCTTTAAGTCCATTAGTCCCACATAGATTAAAGAGTAGAAGTTGTTTTAGTCTCTAGTCTATAAATTGGAAGCTCTATGAACCTTTTGAATAACTATTCTCTGCCCCCAATAGATCCCAACGCCATCCAACCAAGGAGAATATCCCTTTGGCATAGGTATTTATGTTTGTTACTATTTTTTGTTTTTTTTTTTAGTTATCTTAGTGCTTTCCCTTTATTTGCCTAGCTACCCTTCCCATTAGTCCCACCAACTCTCAAGCTACACCTATGTCTCCCCCTTCATCATGAGTTTCATTATCTTCTTTCACTTCCATCCAAGCCACATCATCTATCACCTCATAGACCTTCGAGTTCTATATATCCACCTCTTCTCCTCCAATGCACACCCTTAAACCCAAATCTCTCCTCACATTCTATATTTCATAACTAAGCACCCCCACACCCCCCCCCCCCCCCCCCAACTTACTCACACACTCACACACACACACACACCCTTCTCATTAGCTTGCCTTAAACTCCATACAACCCCAAACCTTATACTACCCAGCTACCCAATATTCTATTCAAGGAACCATCTTCCACACTTCAAACCAAAGTATGGTCCCCAACTTAATTCTTTAGACACCAATGCTCAAGCAAGAAATTGGGATCATAAAATTTTCTGTTTTGTTTGAAAATATAAACATTCCGTTGTTTGTGGGAAACAATGTATATCTACTTGATAGGAAAGAGCGGTGTTCCTCTTAGCTTAAATAAAAAAAAATTGAAGCTGCCATACATTCTCTAATTTTACTCTAATTCTTTCAAAACGCTGTTATTTTTATCTATTCCTTTTGTAGTGGTTCCTTTACATGGTTTTTGTTCTCACTAATTTTATTTGCTTGTTTTGTACCGTTTCCTTCATTTCATTTTTTTCTTTATATCCATACCCAAACAAGTAAAAATCATCTTTTTGGTAGATTTATAGATCATGGATGGAGATGTGTGGCATGGATTACTATTGTAAACATCATACGGAATGGATGGAATTGAAAAGGTCAAAGTGTAAGTTCATATATTGATTCAAATATTACTTTGGATTCTCTATTACTGTTAGAGTTTGTTTCCTTATATATATGAGTTTGTGTGTGTGTATGTATGTATATAATATAAAAAAATATTTTTGAAAAACTGGCCTTGCGTGATTTTTTGCTAAAAATCAAAAGGAATATTCTTGCGTTTATTATATTTAAGTTGTTTATTTACAATAGTTCAAGTTGTAAGAAAACAGTTGTTCAAACTAGTGTTACAAAACTTGAATTGAACGGGTCTCTTGGCCCCTAGCAATGGAGAAGCATGCACTCCAACACAAGTTTCTTAAAGCAATCAATAGCTAGACAATGATCGTATGTGTAGACACTCTAATTCAAATTTTGATTTCTTGTTTGTCAAAATATTGTAGACTTGCTTTTTTTTCTTTGTCGACACCCTTTGATATGATCGTTATGATATTTGTTGTTTTCTTTATGGATGCAAGGGTTGTTTCGAGAGTAACTCATGGAATAATGAATGTCCCAAGGTTGACTCTATCAAGCATTGCCATTTGGTTGCCCTGTTGATTTGGTTCCGGATGTTTTCATGCAAGTTACGTTTGATCGATTTGCAACTTTCATGGTAAGTAGCATTACTTGCTCCATTAATTGTAAGTCACCTTATCTATAAAATGGTCTGATGTGTTCTATTAATTTGGAAAAATAAGGTAGACAAGTTTGGACAAAAATCATTCCATTAATTGCTTCACAAAGGACTCACTTATGTGAAAGGAACCTACCCCTCAAATGGTTTGCACTCGGTCCCGGTGCAAGATTTTCAAACAACAGGGTTGATCAGCTCACAAAACATTTTGTTTCGTCTACATAAGTGATGACATCTTTGACTCATACCAGGCTCATGACGAACTCCTTCCCTTCATTGTTGTAGTAAACATGTACCTTTTTCTCACTAAATTTCATTGTGAAAAGTAAGAGAATTTCTCTAATTTCATTGCAAAAACTAAGAGCAAAATGGCTCAATTTGGGCCATTTGCCACTGGCAGACGAGTATCCGAAAATGGAGTTCTCCGCACAGGTCTGCCCATGGTGCTTCATCTTGTTTCATTGTTAGGTGAAGGAGCATCCTTTGAAAGAATAAACCTCCATTCCAGCATGCCGCCTCTTATCTCATTACCTGCAACTATTCTTCGTCTCTGAAGTATCTGGAAAGTGCCAAGCTAAGAAAAGAGAAGCAATGAAAACTTCCTCATAGTCAAATGCAATGTAAAGAGAGAAAGAGAGGGAGTGAGAGTGGAAAACATAAGGATTTGAAAAAAAAAGTTCCTCTTTAACATCATTGGCATTAATTTTAAGAACAAACAATTGGGCATTAATCTGGCTTTGTCATCTCTTTAGTTTGTGTGATCGAATCCTTTGAATAAATTATTGTGCATAGAAATGAAATCCAAAAATGTTCTTTTGTGTCAAACCGGATTTACAGAAGCATTTGCAGCAGTTAATGTGGTATTAGCTGCTCATTTGATAGGCAATTGTCGTGTCACTGAAATCATGGTTCTCGGCCAACAAGATGTGATAGATGGGACTGAAATGGTGTAATATATAATTATTATGTCTTCAAAATTTTTGAGTTATAGAAAATATTGTTCGAGTCTTTGACTTATGAAAACCTATTTAATGTTTAATATAATTTGATTATATCTAATAATTATTATTTATGACAATAATTACCTGGTAAAATATTAGATTGATAAAAATAATTAAATATTCATAAATAATTTGAAATTAAAATAAATTTATCTGACCTGATATGTAAACTATAAATATTTGATTAGTACATCAAATTTCAACCAACTCCAAGTTTATCATGTAAAGATGTAAAGAACTGGATAAATATTTTAGACTATGTATTACTATAGTTATATGATTCTTCTTCTTATTATTATTATTATTCATTAATATATAATTATTATTCTAATTTTATATTAATAAATTATCATATAATATCAATGGCTCAACATTTTTTATATTTACTTATTTATGATTATTATTATTTTTAATTAAAATAGGATAAAGACTTAAAACTTGAAACTCTACCCATCATACCAACTATATATTGAAACACTATTTCAATGGTATAATTTTAACATCAATTTTACTTTTTATAATAAAAAATATTTAAATATCACATTTGTTTTGTCACAAAAAGGTTTTCTAATTGATACTCAAATATGATTGAAAAATAAAAGAGAGAAGGAGAAAGATCCCAACTTAGGAACCACCCTCCTGAGAACCCAATTACCATATTCTCTAAATCTAAGGTAAGTTAAATGGTCATGGCGATTCCTATCCCCCTTGTGGGAAGCATCTATGGAAGAACCTTAATTAGTTGTGTTAATTATGCTTAGAAAGTGCTACATAGTAGATTTAGATGCACAAAAAAAGACATTTGGTCAACCACATTTGAGATTACAAATCTAAGGTCTTATTTAGAAAATTACTTAATATTTAAAATTAAAAAAATCATTAAGATAATTAAAATCTTAATTTATTTGTTAGGATAAATTAACATTGTTATTTAATAATTAAATTACAAGGCCAATTACAAAATAACATGATGCAAGAAAGCATAACATCTTTGTCATATTTTTCTCACATATCAATCTACATGTATTTAACTAATCCAAGATCTTGTCTTGAACTCTTCACTTATATTTTCCTTCGCTTTATAAATGACCTCGAGATTACTGGCGGCTAAAACAATATCATCAACATAGAAGGCAAAAAGCAATTTCCATTTACGTGTGTCTTTAAGAAAACATAGAGTGATATATGGAATATCTGTGAAATCCATCATATATCAATGTTTGGCTAAATTTATCAAACCATGCTTGAGGAGATTGATTCATACCATAGAGGGAATTCTTCAATCGACATATTGACTCCCCCTCAACCACAAATCCGGATGGTTATTGCATATATATTTCTTCCTATATATCCCCATTGAGGAAAATATTTTTCACATCTAGTTTATAGACTGACAACGAGGAATTAGCAGCAAGAGTTAATAAGATACATACCAAGTTCAATTTGGCCACTGAAGAGAACTTTTCCTCATAATTGATCCCATAGCACTGAATATAGCCTTTGGCAATGAGGTGGGCCTTAAGGCATGCAATTGACCCATCTGTATTGTGTTTAACCGTATAGACCCACTTACAACTTAGAAGTTTTTTTGTCTAATGGAAGAGGAACTAGAGCCCATCTCTGATTCTCATAGAGTACCTGCATTTCTTCTTCCATTGTTGCCTATGCCCCTAGATGTCTCAGATCTTTCTGATAGGACTGGAGGACAAAGATGGAGTAGACAGACACAAGAAATTGACAACATGAAGAAGATAAGCCATGGTGAGACACTAAATTAGATATGGGGTGAGAAGTAGAGGGTGTAGTGCAAGCTCTATGTGTTTTCCTTTAGGTTATAGGTTGAGTATCATATTGTGGGCCAAAAGGAACATTGAGAGGATGGAATTACCTTGACGGGATCTGCAAACTCCACAGGTGTGGTGTTAGCCAGTGCTTTAGGGGGTTGAATTGTTTCTATTGGAAGATGGGCCCAAGCCCACACGACCAAGGAAGGCCCACATATCCAAATGTGTTGGAAGATGGCCCAAACCCATAAGATATGGACCTACCATGATCACATGAGCTAGTGGGACCCACCATGACCACGCAAGGTAGCATGATGAGTCTTACACAATAAGAAGTCTTACGGAGCCAAATTTATTATGGAAGCAGATCTCACATAAGAGTTTCAGTATAAAGGTGTTTTAGTCATGTTAGTCTTCTATTTATATTGGGTTATTTAATTATGATAGGACTTATCTTTAAGTGTTAGAGTTTGGGTGTAATTGGGACAATGGTAGTTTAATTTTAATCGCACTCTTCTACTTTCCTCTATTATAAATAGGGGTTCATGTACTCTTATTACATCAAGTCAATGAAGTATTTTTCCTTTCCATTAATTCAACATGGTATCAGAGCAAGTTATGTTAGTTGACTCAGCCAACCCACAGAGGTAATGTGATATTTTTTTATCTATTATCTCTAGCAGTTTTGGTTCGTATTTATCTTTTCTTTGTCCTTATACCCAGTATTTTCTTTTTGGTTTCACCTCTACACTTCTATTCTATTTCTGGGAGTTTTTTTTTATCATGACCGTCTACCGTGATGATACCTCTCTTGTCTCTGAAGTTGCTCTCCCAGCAACATCGGCAATCTCGTTGTTGAAAAAATCTCTACCCCCCCCCCCCCCCCCCCCCCCCCCCCCCTCATTGCTCTACTGTTGATCACTTTCGGTTGTTGTTCCATGACTTGAGGATTTTCCATACTATTTTGTTGGACTTCTCCAACTGTTTTTTTGGTAAGTTGCCATCTCCATCGACGGTGCACGAACCACCAACATCATTGGCATCTAAGAACATTATTGTCGCGCTGGCATTGTGAGGAAGGTGGAGATGCTATTATTCTCACAGCGATGGGAGGCCTGGTTTTCAAAACTCTTGCTCAATCAGTCCTCAATCAGTCCAACGCAACTATCTTCGAAAAAAAAAATCTCAACCGATCCGTTGCTGCATTGTTATTTTTGGAAACTTTTGATTCTCTAAAAATTTGTCTCTCCGTTGTTATTCACCACGCTAGCGTCGTTTCCATTTCTAGAGATGAAGACTTCTCACTACAAGGAAGCCGGCCACCAATCCGGCTGAATTATCATCAACATTCAACTTTCATTATTGATCCTTCGCTCGAAACTTGAGGTACCTTCTGTCTATCCTCACGAAAAACACGTTGCTGATTTTCTTGTTCAGTCTCATCGTCACTGGGTTGCCATTTTGGGAGGGCGAAGATGCCAACCAAATTATTTTTTTGTTTCTAATTCTCGATCGTATCTTCACTGTTGTTGTCCATTAGGAATCTCTGGTTTTTTGCTCTGTTCAAAAGCGGAGAAGAAGAAGGCATTGTTGCCCCAATTTTATTTTTCCAAAGTTAGGAAAAATCTGATTGAGCATTGACTCTGCCAAGCCGGTTCTGACAGAGGCCTGGTCCAGGTCCCAAGTTTTACATATATTTCTGCTGCGACTAGGCTATATTGGTTTACTATTTGACTTGGCACAACTCCATTCTATTTCTCCGGCTGGATTATTATTTTGAGGTATTCGCAACATATTCTTTGGTCATCATATTATTTGGCGCAGATACTCGCATCAGATTATTTCATGGGTCTTTTACAAGGATTTGTATGATTTTGGTTCGTGTGAGATAGGCCTAGGCTCATTTCAGCTACAACTATTGTGTCTCTTTGGATGAGACATTATTATTAAAGAAGTGGTGGCCTCAGTATCAAATCTTCCTCAAATACCCCTTTGGGCCAACCTCTTATGTGTTGCTTCAGTTGGTGTTTTAAGTCCATACATAAATACATATATGGGTGTTTAAGTCCATTTAGACTTTTTTATATATATACCTGTGGTTCTTTTACCGCCATCTTGTAAATGACAGGCATTACCCACTTATCACCCAGGTCAAACTCAGTTAAAATTAATGTGTTCAAGTTTGATTCCAATTTTAGGCTCAAGCTCAAGTTCGAAGTATTTAAATCAAACCCAACTCGAACATATACAGGTTCAAGCTCGGCTCGACTCTATGCCACCCCAAATCTCCCCTAATACTTCATATTTCTAATGACGGGTAGAAACCTTAATATATGTTATTAAGGAAAAGAAACTAAAACACTTATCAATTTCAAGGTATGTCGTTAATACTTCTTCAACAATCACTTTGGCCTATCTTCTAATAGTATCATAGGGTTCTCGAGACATCGTAATATAGTTGCACTTATTGGTAACTACAACTAGATATTATTCATTCGTTATGTCGATGATGAACTCGTTCATCTTTATGGTTCGCTTAAGGATTTTGAGTTTTCTTAGTTTTTTTTATAGAGGATCTTTTAGGGACTTAGATTCTTGGACATATGTGATTTGCTCATGTGAATTTATTAAGAAGCATGTTGAGTTGATGGAAAATCTTTCCACAATGCAATTGGATAAGGGTCGAAAACCTACAGAAGTAATAAATATTTCGGTCTTGCTAGCCTTTAAGTTCTTGTCTTCATGAGAAGAGAACTAGCAATTCGTGCTTACATCATTAGGGGTGAAGTTTTAATTTATTTATGGGTTCAGCTATTCTTGATTTCAGGATCCTAAAGATGTTTTTTAGTATTTGAGAACACAGAGGAACAAAATGTTTTTTTGAATTTCAATGATCGAAGGTTGCTCTATGAAGTCATCTAGTTTAATTTTTTCCTAGATTTTCTATCACAAATAAGTAATCTTTTTTATAAAAAAAAGGAAATGAAAATTATATGAATGAGAAGATCTACCGAAAATTTTTCTTGACAATAGAAAATTAATTAAGATATGAAGAAGATTTTATTCTCTACTTGAAGCTTTAATTAAATAATTGAGATTTTTTTAATATGTGGAAATTTGGAAATAGAGCATGTAAAGGGTTCTATAGAAAACACAAAATCTTAGAGTGCGATATTTCCAAATTAGTCTATATAAATGCTCATTGTTGCAGTAACTAACAAAACTTCTAAAACAAATTCTTCTCCCATTCTACTATTTCTTAGGGTTCCTTACCAAGATTTCTATTATTTTCCACGATTCTTCCATTATTGAAAACTATAGGAGCATTGCATGTGCCAAGTAACATTTCTTTTCTAATTAGGTTTCAGTATTTCTTCAAGTTTATCTAATTGCTTTTCCACAACGTATTATTACTTCACTGGTCCTTCACCTAAGACACTCTCACAAAAAGGTGTAGAGGGTTTGCTTTTCTCTACGAATTTTTTTGACTTTATTAAATGTGCTATGGATCCATATGTGATACTTATATATATTTTTACGTTTTTCTATATCAACCCTTGTTGTGTTTAGGGAAAGACCATGTTGGAGACAAGGGATTGGCTAAAGAAGTATGGTTGAAATGCCCCTGTGTGGGGTTAAATGTAGAATCAAGCTTAAGTGCCGAAGGTTTAGACATAGATAAAGTTCATTTAAGTTAGCACTCTTAAGTCGTCCACCAAGAGTTTCATCAAGTACAAAATGTGGAAAGGAAGCAGAGAAGGATCTAGAAGGCTGCACTAGTTGGAAAGAAACAACTTCACATTAAGAGGAGAGTTAAAGAGTCGGTGCCAACCAAGAAAGGATAAAAATGACTAGAGAAAGTCCTACGTAGGTGCTCCAATTAAGGAATGGAAAAAAATGTGAGAAAAAAAGTATATTCTAGGTTTTAACTCCATTAGTCCCATATAGATTAAAGAGTAGAAGCAGTTATAGTCTCTAGTCTATAAATTGGAAGCTCTATGAACCTTTTGAATCACTATTCTCTACCCCCAATAGATCCCAACACCATCCAACCAAGGAGAATATCCCTTTGTCTAAGGTATTTATGCTTGTTACTATTTTTTTGTTTTTTTCTTTAGTTATCTTAGTGCTTCCTTTTATTTGCCTAGCTACCCTTCCCATCCTATAGTCCTACTAACTCTCAAGCTACGCCTATGCCTCCCCCTTCGTCTATGAGTTTCATTTTCTTCTTTCCCTTCCATCCAAGCCCCATCATCCATCACCTCATAGTCCTTCGAGTTCTATATATCCACCACTTCTCCTCCAATGCACACCCTTAAACCCTAATCTCTCTTCACATTCTATATTTCATAACTAAGCCTTCGCAAAATACACACCACTCCATAACCAACCAACCCCCCCCCCCCCCCCCCCCCCCCCCCCCCCCCCCCCCCCCCCCCTCTCTCTCTATCACGCACCCTTCTCATTAGCTTGCCTTAAACTCCATACAACCCCAAACCTTATACTGCCCAGCTACCCACTGTTCTATTCGAGGTACCATCTTTCACACTTCAAACCAAACTTAATGGTCCCCAACATAATTTTTTAGCCAACAATGCTCAGGCAAGAAATTGGGATCATAAAATGTTATGTTTTGTTTGAAAATATAAACATTTTGTTGTTTGTGAGATACAATGTGTATCTACTTGATAAGAAAGAGCGGTGTTCCTCTTAGCTTAAATAAAAAAAGAAATTGAAGCTGCGATACATTCTCTAATTTTACTCTAATTCTTTCAAAATGCTGCTATTTTTATCTATTCCTTTTGTAGTGGTTCCATTACATGGTTTTTTATTAGATCATCTTTTTGGTAGATTTATAGATCATGGATGGAGATGTGTGGCTTGGATTACTATTGTAAACATCATACGGAATGGATGGAATTGGAAAGGTCAAACTGTAAGTTCACATATTGATTCAAATATTACTTTGGATTCTCTATTACGGTTAGGGTTTGTTTCCTTATACATATATATATATATATATATATATATATATATATATATATATATATATATGAGTTTGTGTGTGTGTATGTGTGTATATAATATAGAAAATTATTTTTGAAAAACTGGCCTTGCGTGATTTTTTGCTAAAAATCAAAAGGAATATTCTTGCGTTTATTATGTTTAAGTTGTTTAATTACAATAGTTCAAGTTGTAAGAAAACAGTTCTTCAAACTAGTGTTACAAAACTTGAATTGAACGGGTCTCTTGGCCCCTAGCAATGGAGAAGCATGCACTCCAACACAAGTTTCTTAAAGCAATCATTAGCTAGAGAAATGATCGTATGTGTAGACACTCTAATTCAAATTTTGATTTCTTGTTTGTCAAAATATTGTAGACTTGCCTTTTTTTTGTCGCGCCCTTTGATATGATCGATCTGATATTTGTTGTTTTCTTTATGGATGCAAGGTTTGTTTTGAGAGTAACTCAAGGAATAATGAATGTCCCAGGCTTGACTCTACCAAGCATTGCCATTTGGTTGCCCTATTGATTTGGTTCCGGGTGTTTTCATGCAAGTTACGTTTGATCGATTTGCAACTTTCATGGTAAGTACATTACTTGCTGCATTAATTGTCAATCACCTTAGCTATAAAATGGTCTGATGTGTTTTGTTAATTTGGACAAATTAGGTAGACAAGTTTGGACAAAAAATCATACCATTAATTGCTTAGCGAAGGACTCACGTATGTAAAGGGAACCGGCCCCTCAAATGGTTTGCACTCGGTCCCGATGCAAGATTTTCAAACAACAGGGTTGATCAACTCACAAAACATTTCGTTTCATCTACATAAGTGATGACATCTTTGACTCTTACCAGTCTCGCGACGAACTCATTCCCTTCATTGAAGTAGTAAACATTTACCATTTTCTCACTAACTTTCATTGCAAAAACTAAGAGAATTCCTCTAATTTCATTGCAAAAACTAAGAGCAAAATGGTTCAATTTGGTCCATTTGCCACCAGCGAACAAGTATCCAAAAATGGAGTTGACCGCATAGGCCAGCCCATGGTGCTTCATCTTGTTTCATTGTTAGGTGAAGGAGCATCCTTTGAAAGGATAAACCTCCATTCCAGCATGTCGCGTCTTATCTCATTACTTGCAACTATTCTTTGTCTCTGAAGTATCTGGAAAGTGCCAAGCTAAGAAAAGAATTTGTGAAAAAAAAAAAGTTCCTCTTTAACACCATTGGCATTAATTTCAAGAATAGACAATTGGGCATTAATTTGGCTTTGTCATCTCTTTAGTTTATATGATTGAATCCTTTGAATAAATTATTGTTCATAGAAATGAAATCCAAAAACGTTCATTTGTGTCAAACCGGATTTACAGGAGCATTCACAACAGTTAATGTGGTATTGGCTGCTCATTTGATAGGCAATTGTCGTGTCTCTGAAATCAGGGTTCTCGGCCAAAAAGAAGTGATAGATGGGACTAAAATGGTATAATATATAATTATTATGTCTTCCAAAATTTGAGTTATAGAAAATATCGTTTGAGTCTTTGACTTAAGAAAACCTATTTAATGTTTAATATAATTTGATTATATCTAATAATTATTATTTACAACAATAATTACCTGGTAAAAGATTAGATTGATAAAAATAATTAAATATTCATAAAAAAATTTAAATTAAAATAAATGTATCCGACATGACATGTAAACTATAAAAAATTGACTAGTACATCAAATTTCAACCAACTCCAAGTTTATCATGTAAAGAACTGGATAAATATTTTAGACTCGGTATTATTATAGTTATGTGCTTCCAATTATTATTATAATTATCTGTCATTAATATATAATAATTATTACTATTTTATATTAATAAATTATCATATAATATCAATGGCTCAACATTTTTTTATATTTTTTATTTATAATAATTATTATTTTTAATTAAAATAGGCTAAAGACTTAAAACTTGAAACCCTACCATCTTACCAACTATATATGTTCCATGGTATAATGTTAACATCAATTTTTCTTTTTATAATAAAAAATATTTAAATATCACATTTTTTTTGTCATAAAAAAGTTTTCTAATTGATACTCAAATATGATTGAAAAATAAAAGAGAGAAGGAGAAAGAACCCAACTTGGGAACCACCCTCCTAAGAACCCAATTACAAAATTCTCTAAATCTAAGGTAAGTTAATTGGTCATGGTGATTCTTATCCCCCTTATAGGAAGCATCTATGGAAGAACCTTAATGAGCCGTGTTAATTATGCTTAGAAAGTGTTACATAGTAGATTTAGATGTACAAAAATAAGAGATTTGGTCAACCACATTTGAGATTACAAATCTAAGGTCTTATTT
Source organism: Aristolochia californica (assembly GCF_029961685.1). Lineage (NCBI taxonomy): Eukaryota > Viridiplantae > Streptophyta > Magnoliopsida > Piperales > Aristolochiaceae > Aristolochia > Aristolochia californica. Next base: position 20,191 of record NW_027182288.1, on the reverse strand, counting down.
AGAAAATTACTTAATATTTAAAATTAAAAAAATCATTAGGATAATTAAAATCTTAATTTATTTGTAAGGATAATTAACAATGTTATTTAACATTTAAATTACAAGGCCAATTAAAAAATAACTAGATGTAAGAAAGCATAACATCTATGTCATATTTTTCTCACATATCAATCTACAAGTATTGTTTTGGTTCTCTCTTTTCTTACCTTTCATTTCCATGTTTTCTCTGGTTCTCTCTTTTCCATGTTTCTTTCTTAACACTTAAGGCTTGTTTGGAACCCATAAAAAAAAGGGGGAGAAAGCCATATTTTGGAAACCATAATAAAAAAAAGGGAGACAAAGCTCTATTTTGTTGTTTGGATTGGAGAATCATTGAGACAAAAGAAAATAAGATTTTCGCTTGTTTTAGCTTAGGTGACAGACTATATGCGCTCATTTTTGCTTTTTGTTTCGTCACTGCGCCTGCCTGGTAAGACGGTCAAAACCCTTTACTGTGGGCACTGGAGCAATTAAGCTTCAACAAGAAATGTGGAGTGATGGGTATTTCTCAGGTGTTGCAAAACTGATAACCGGTGTGTGGTTGAGCTGGTGGATCCGGAATGCTTTAGCATTTTCTAATATGGGAATGTTTTTAGCAGAAATGAGTAGTGACTCATACCAGCTTCTTGGTATGGCTGAAAGAGGAATGCTTCCAGAGTTCTTCAGCAAGAGATCTCGCTATGGAACCCCACTGATGGGGATCTTATTCTCTTCTACTGGGGTGATACTGCTTTCTTGGATGAGCTTTCAAGAAATTGTTGCAGCAGAGAACTTCCTTTACTGTTTTGGGATGATCTTGGAGTTTGTGGCATTTATACAACTGAGAATCAAGTATCCCAAGGCTTTGCAACCTTACAAAATACCCCTGGGGACTGTTGGTTCCATTTTGATGTGTATTCCTCCAACCTTATTGATCTGTGTGGTTTTAGCTCTTGCTTCTTTAAAGGTTATGCTCATAATCCTTATTGCAGTGGTTATTGGGCTCTTCTGCAGCCATGTTTGCAGTACGTTGACAAAAGGAGGTGGATGAGATTCTCCATTAGCACAGACCTTCCAGATCTTCAACATATGGAAGACGAATATACTGGTTTTTAGCTGTGGACTGAACAACTTATTTTCTGGTCACGGAAGTCTTACCTCCCTTATCTTCTTTCATTAGGATTAATAGTCATGAACTTCAAATGGCCCTATTGGATATTTTTGCCCTCATGCTTCTTTGCCTCCTTTCGTTTCTCTATGAAAGTAACAACGTCCACCTTTTGTCATGTGCCTGTTTTTCAATCAAATATGGTGTTTAATCCAAGGTAGTATAAACAAGAAGACTCCATGTCCCGTTATATCCAAAGTCAAACATTAAAAGATAAGTCTTAAAACAATTGAATAACTGAACATAAATGGAAGACTAACAAAAATAAAACACATTTAACTTAAACCCTTATTTGAGAACTCATACTGTGAGACTTATACAAGACTTCACTATATTAATTATGACTTTGTGAGACTTCTTACTATTAGAAATATGAAAAACTCTTCTATATTTGTTCTTTCTCAAGTTGGTAACTCCAATTTGCAATGAAAAGGATTCTTGGTATTCAGTCTTCATTGGCTAAAATTTTTTCATATATGTTAAATCTTCATCATTTATTCTCCTCCTTATTTTAAATATTTTGGTCCCACAAAAATTACAAGAACATATGGAATAAAATACTTATTTCTTGTACTTCTTCTTAGGGGTGGCATTGAGTCGAGCCTTGTTCCAATCTGCATATGTTTGAGCTGGGTTTGATGTAAATACTTCGAACTCCAGCCCAAGCTGAGTCTAGGTTCGAGTTTAAAATTGGAATCGAGCTAGGACACAATAATTTTAACCAAAATCGAGCTAGAGCTTGAGCCATTTTGAGCTCTAACCTACATTTAAAACTTTGAAAAAAATACATGTCAAATAAACTATATATAAAATTATATATAATTTTTTCTTAAAATTGGGTATCATCTCTACATAAAATTGGATACATTTTTCAAGAAGTTATTTGAAATTCTGGCAATTTCCCTGTAAAGTAAAGAACAAGGGGCCCCATAAATCGCCTTTCAACCCGACAACTCATATCACATCCCTTCTGAATCCACCACGTGACCCTCTGACCCAATCAATTCTAAATTTTGTGCTGCTCTCTCTCTCTCTCTCTCTCTCTCTCTCTCTCTCTCTCTCTCTCTCTCTCTCTCTCTCTCTCTCTCTCTCTCGTCTTTATTCAAAATTGTTGGAGAGAGAACTGTGATAATCGATTAGTTGTCCAGCCAACCACTCACAATCTTCTTGAACAAGCTCTATTTCTTGGTTTCTACTTCCATCTCCTACCAGCTAAAAAAACTCTCCCTACCCCACACGAATCCCTCACACAGCTTTATAAGTGGGTGATAGCTTACGCTGTTTAAAATCTTGTTTGGTGAAAGGATGGTGGAGCAACAAGGGAATATTGACAGAGAGAAGAGTTCTTATAGGATGAAGCAGAGAAATGAGTCCAACAACTGGTTCTGATTCTTGTAGTACAAATATCTCAAGTTGTTCTCGAGGGTTATATGCTATTGTCTGGTAGCATCTTCTTCACTGGCTGTTATTGTCAAAGCACAATAAATGGCGATAAATTAGGGTTTGGGTGTGGAAGCTTGGGAAGCGTCAAATTCGGCGTTCGCTTTTCCTCCGTCGATCCCGGGTCCCAAGTCTCGAGTCTCGAGCCTCGCGCCAACTCCCAAAAATGGCTAAAACTCATTATATGTTGGGTTTAACTAAATGAGCTAGGTCGTGAGTTTGAGAACCAAACCGAACCTCATTCAAATTTGGCTTGTTTACTTAAACGAGTCGGAAATACGATCTTGAATGGAATTCGGGATCCGGTTATTTAAAATCGAACTTATCGGGAATCGAGTTGAACTCAAGATACTCACAAACCGACTTGGTTCGATGCTACCCCTACTTCTTCTTTTATTTCTCCCCTTCAAGCTGAGGATAAAAAGGACATAGAAATCCAGTTTGGACAAAACATATCGTGGGAGAAGAAAATCACTCATAACATTACGAAAAACTCTATATAGTAATCAAAATGGTTATTGTTTGAAGCACACTCGGCTCAATTTTAAAGGCGAAAAAAGGCTCAATTTTAGGGCTTAATATAGAGATTACTCACTTTTTAAGGGTAGCTCAAATACAAATCACCTATTCGGTGAAGAATAAAATAGTTGACTCAAGCTGGATATTGGGCATACTCTTGGGTGATGTATTTGATTTAATTTTATTTTTTTGTGTAATTTTGGGATTTATGGTTAAGGTTTATGGGATTTATGGTTCAATTTTGTCTTTATAGGGTTAGGGTTAGGGTTTTGTGTATTTAGGGCTTAGTGCTTGGTATTGACAGGTTTTGGATTTAGGGTTTGTAAAAAATATTAGGGTTCTCGATTTTGGGGTGATAGGGTTTAGGGTTTAGGGTTAGGGACTTTTAGGGGTTTGAAGATCTATGGTTTAGGGTTTAGGTTCTGGAATTAGGGTTAAGGATTTAGGGTTAGGGATTAGAGTTTGGGGTGTTTAGTCCAGTTCAAACAAGGTTGAGTTGCCTACACCGGCGTCCATTAGCCAACGAAACCCGACCCCCATCACTGACGAGGTACAGTTTGTAGTGACTGTGAAGTCTATTGGGGCTCTACCAACGGTTTTCGATGAATATGGACTTTATGTGTGTGTGTGTGTGTGTGTTTCCATTGTTTAGTGTATCTACAATGGAAATAGTTTGATTAATTTTTGAATGTTTTAGAACGTTAATGAAAATTTTTCAAGTGCTATGGAATGATTTGGCCATGTGGTGAAGAGATTTGGAGGTTATAAATATCCACCACATGGTATTTTCTTTGGTATGGTTTTTGTTTCCATGACGGTTAATGGTTGTCTGAAAAAAAAATCCATGAGGACCATCTCGGATTTAGATTATAAATGGTTGTAAGAAGACAATCAATTGCTCGATCTTATTACATTATGACCTTTTAAGAAGACAACAAAATGCTCGATCTTTTGGTCTAGCTGGTTAATATAGGGAACAAGATGCCCAATAGGGTTTTGAAGCAAGAGGTATATATGGATTGTGTCAATAAGTTCAACGAAGACGTAGTCAGTAAAATAATTGTTGAGCAACTCAAGAATCAAACAAGATCATGGAAGAAAATATACCAAATGGTAACTAGTTGTCTCAACACCAGGAGGTTTGGCTAGGATGCAACCACACAACGAGTTACTGCAAGTCATTCTGTATGGCAAGACTATTTAAAGGTCAGTAAATCATGATGTACTATAAAATATTTTGTATGTTTTTCGCATTACTAGAACTCTATTCCAAGTCATTTAAAGGATGTTTTATTCTTGTAGGAGTATAGAGATGCTTAAAAGTATATACAATAAGGCTACCTCCTTTATGACAAATTGGCTTTGGTAGTGGGAAACTCAATAACCACGGGGACAACTAGTATAACTCCTGTACATCTAGGCGATGAACTCCTCCATGATTCGGATCCTATCCCGATGGACGATCCTGAGGATGTCGATGTAGTTAGGAAAACTCCATCATAATTCATTAGTGATAATAAGTCGACAACTGAGCAATCTCGCAGAAGTAACGTGTCGTCTTCAAGTCGTCGTAGAAAGAGAAGCGAATTACCTACTGATGACAGTAGTAAATTCATTGATGCAGTTAACTGTATCGCTCAGGCATTGAATAAGCCATCTTCTTTTATTAATAAAATAATTCTTTATTTATTCATTATATTTATTTTTAATTATTGTATTATATTATTGGTTTAATAGTGGTAATTAAGATATTTTTAAATCAAACACTTCATCAATTATTTTGGTTTATCTGATCCGTTTTTTATTTAATAAAATCATTGGTTTTAAATTTAAAAGAAACATTTTATTAACTAATAATACGTACAAATATATAGTGGATTAAAGTTATGATTAGATCAATTTTTTTTAATCTTTCCTTTTTATCTTAAAGTAAATCATATCTTATTAATAAATTAATAATTGAACTTAGTACATTTGTTTATTTTATTTATAATATTTATTTTTTATAATTAATCATGTGTGTATTTCATTGGTTCACGTAATTACTGTATTAATGTACAATAAAATATAATCATTAAATTATATAATATATAATTTAATTAATTAGTATATTAATATATTTTAATTATACATTAAATTACTTATTCGTCTAGTAATAATGCATGTTTTACCTAATTTGGCGTTTAAGGATTATGTTTTAATTAAGTATACTGTTAGGGTTTAGGGATTCTCTTGTTTTTTATATTTTTCTCATGTCGGAGCACTAACACTGGAAACTATTTTCCAATACACACGAAGTCGTCAACACTAACACCAAGTTCGAAGATGAAGTTCATGTAGATGAATGAAATGTATATTAATCTGGAAATGAAGATGAACTTCAAACTTTCATTCCCCCACTTACATACTTTTTAATGAATGAATTGTACATCTTCTTATATGACTAACTTCCCAAATTAAATGATGGGATTGTTCCAAAGTGGCGCTATGAATATATCTACCAATTGCTTATTTATTGGTATGTATGTAATTTAAATAAGTCCTCATTGAATCTTCTCGTGAGTAAGGTGATAATTGAGTTCAATTTGCTTAGCACATTCATAAAAGACTAGATTACATACATTTTGAAGAGCCCACTGATTGTAAAAAGAGAAAAGTTGGTTTATTATGTGGAACTTGAGGTCAAGAGATAGATATGTAAGCAACATAAATTTACAACTTGTGTCCTTTTGCTAATGATCTTGAAACTATTGTTTTCTTTTTTAAGTTTTAAAAAATTAATGCCGGCTCAAGTATTGTGCGAAAACCAAAAATAGATATCAAAATCAAAAGATAAATGGAAGAAGAAAATAAATCAAAAGATTGTTGGAGGAGAAAGAGTGTAAGAGAGGAAGAAGGAGAACTCAAGGAGAAGAGAATAGTGGGAGAAGGAAAAGAAAGTAATTGCACGCCACAACAACTCCCTTGAGACATGAGACTTCACCTTATATTCCTCTTGTGGAGTCTTTGAACTAAAAATAATCCACAAGAGATGAGGTGTGGAATAATTTCACACCCCTACTAAAGGAGGTGCACCAATGTTCTTACTTTCTAAGCGGCGCCAACTAGTTGCAATTATATCTTTTGCCCCTCTCTCATTTATTACTAAAAAACTACATGAATTACATGAGAGGAAAATAGTAATGAAGTATAAAGTAGGAAAAATAAAATAAAAGTATATGCCTTCAACATTCCCTCTTAAGCTGAGATGTAAATGTTGCTAAGTATTAGCTTGTTTGCAATATCTTTGAACTATTCACTCGGAATGGTGAAGATTTTTGCAACCTGAAGCTTGGAGGAAATGTGAAACATGCAAATCTCTCCTAAAAAAAGCCTCTCACATGCAACATGCCTTTCAAGTACTTTAAAATCTTGGGCACTACAACCGTATGTAGTACTTGAGGGGCATGCAAGAGTTAACTGACAATATTAATTAAAATGAGTAATATCAGGTCTAATCAATGAAAAACTTAGACATTTGCCGATCAATCTTTAATACCTAGAATTCAATTGGTCTCCTTTTGTAAGACATAACATATGTCCTACTTCAAGAGGAGTAGAACACTACTTGCAAGCAAGTATAATATATTCCTTGACCAAATTTGACACATACGTTTTTGTAGACAAATAAAAATTTCAGATTTTTTTTGACATACGTCAATTATGAGAAAGTATTTGAAAATCTCCTAGTTCTTAGTTTCAAATTATTTGGCTTATGTTGCCTTCATTCAACAATAACCTTCTAATTAGTACTTGTAATGACCGTATCAACAACATAGACAAACATGACTATCAAAGTAGTATGATTACACCAACCAAGCAAAGAATGATCAACATTACTTTAGTAAGAACCTTATTGAATCATAAGCATTGCTAACCTCTCAACGCATGTGTTGATGAGCAGGTATGGAAAAGTCTAACTTGATTCTCATAACAAGAAGTCTAACAGAGCCAAAATTAATATGTTGGAGTCAAAGAGTCTCATAGGAAGAAAGAGTCATAGAAGAGGTGCTTTTTACATATGTTTGAGTTATGTTAGTCTTTGATTTATGTTTAATTACTTAATTATATTAAACCTTTTCTTTACTTGTTAGACTTTGGTTATAACTGGGACATAGATAATTTAATTGTAATATGATTCTACTTATTTTTTTTTTGTAAATTGAGGTTGATCGTACTCAATTATTATCAAGTCAATGAAGTGTTCTCTTTTCCAAAAATTCAACATGGTATTATAGTAGGTTTTCTGTCTTTAGTTTAGTTTAGTTTAGTTTTGTCTTTATTGTTGTTTTCTTTTCTATTGCTTTATTGCCCTTTTGAGTCCTTGACTCCCTCCCAATAATTTAAAACTATGCTATGGAGGTTGTTGTGTTAGTACTTCATATCCCAAGTTCAAAGAGTTCTACCGCCCCCTGCTATGTGGATGAGCATTACTGCCCATCTATGTATCCATACAAGCTTCTTAGCTCTGGGCTAACATATGCTTTACATGGGTGAACTGGTCAAGAGATGGAGCACACCTAGACACCTTTCGGAGTGAAAATATTATATAGGAATGCCTTAAGAAAGTTCTTCAACATAGGAGTTGTTTGTACAGTAACCAGCCATCTTCTATTTGTTATTTTTTTCTCCAAAGTTCACTCCTAGTGCATTGGAGGCTCTAGTAAACCTTGCACCCAACTACCTGGACTTCTACCAGAGACAACAAAAGCAGTCATGAGAGATTTTCTGTTGCTGGTTGTTGAATTTAAGACTCCATGCTTGAAACCTCGAGCAAAATGAGAGAGAGAGAGAGAGAGCTCAGGTAGAGAGAAGATAAGAAAAAATGGAGACGAGAGACTTTAGGCTAGGAGAGAGTTTCTTCTAGGAATTTGAGAAGAGGAGAGCTAGATTGAAGGCTTCAACCAACACCATATTTAGGAAAACTCTTCAATCAATTAGTATCTCTACTTACATCAATCATGATTAGCTAAATGACATCAATCAAAGGATGATCAATTAATTACATTAATCAAGGAAGATTTCCAAATCTTCCACCTCATGTGATGACTCGTCATTCCACCTCGTGTGGGCATGGAGGGTCTGGTCCCACCTTCTAACACTTAAGGGTGAGAAAACATCGTAGATGTCCAGCTTGTTGTAAATGGTGGAAATGATTTTATGAATGATTGGTTTGGTGAGAGTGTCTACAACTTGCCCTTATGTGGAGATATGTTTGAGAGATAATATGTCAGGTTGGAATTTCTCTCGTATCAAGTGGCAATCCACCTCAACGTGTTTTGTTCTTTCATGGAATACCAGATTTGAGGTGTTATGAATTGCCGCTTGATTATCACAATGTAGATCCATAGGAACTTCTTTATGAAATCTCAATTCAGTGAGAAGAGACTTGATCCATAGAAGCTCACTAACTGTGTGTGTCATGGCCCAATATTCTGCTCTTGTGTTGAAGAAAAGATATAGAAAGCTCTTACAAGACTCTCATATTAAGAAGTATCATAGAGCTAGAATTAATATGATGGAGTTTTACAGGAGTCTCACAGAAGGTCTCATAGAAGAGTCTCAATTAAAGGTGTTTTAGTTATGTAAGTCTTTTATTTATGTTGAGTTATTTAATTATGCTAGGACTTATCTTTAAGTGTTGGAGTTTGGGTGTAATTGGGACAAGGGTAGTTTAATTGTAATTGGACTCTACTACTATCCTCTATTTTAAATAGGGGTTCATGTACTCAGATTACATCAAGTCAATGATTTTTTCCTCTTTTCCATAAATTCAACATTCTGCACTGGACCTTGCAACTACATTATGCTTCTTGCTTCTCCATGTAACCTAGTTCCCTCCAACCATTGTACAATATCCCCAAGTAGATATTCTATCATCTGTGGATGCGGCCTTGTCAGCATCTAATAACCTTTCTATGTTCAAGTGACCATGGTTTTTATAGAGAAACCCTCTTCCTAGAGCTCCTTTCAAGTATCACAATATTTTTTTTCAGAGCTTGTCAATGAGTAAGTTATGGTTTGTGCATGTCCACTTATTGCATATGCTAAACATCAAAAGGAATATTCTTGCGTTTATTATGTCTAAGTAGTTTAGTTATAATAGTTCAAGTTGTAAGAAAACAGTTTTTCAAACTAGTGTTACAAAACTTGAATTGAACGGGTCTCTTGGCCCCTAGCAATGGAGAAGCATGCACTCCAACAAGAGTTTCTTAAAGCAATCAATAGCTAGGCAATGATCGTATGTGTAGACACTCTACTTCAAATTTTGATTTCTTGTTTGTCATAATATTGTAGACTTGCCTTTTTTTTCTTTGTCGCGCCACTTGATATGATCGATCTTATATTTGTTGTTTTCTTTATGGATGCAAGGGTTGTTTCGAGAGTAACTCAAGGAATAATGAATGTCCCAGGGTTGACTCTATCAAGCATTGCCATTTGGTTGCCAGGTTATTTGGTTCCGGGTGTTTTCATGCAAGTTACGTTTGATCGATTTGCAGCTTTCATTTTAAGTAACATTACTTGCTCCATTAATTGTCAGTCACCTTAGCTATAAAATGGTCTGATGTGTTCTGTTAATTTGGACAAATTAGGTAGACAAGTTTGGACAAAAAATCATTCCATTAATTGCTTTGTGAAGGACTCACGTATGTAAAAGGATTTTGCCCTTCAAATGGTTTGCACTCGGTCCCGATGCAAGATTTTCAAACAACAAGGTTGATCAGCTCACAAAACATTTCGTTTCGTCTACATAAGTGATGACATCTTTGACTCTTACCAGTCTCATGACGAACTCATTCCCTTCATTGAAGTAGTAAACATGTAAATTTTTCTCACTAAATTTCATTGCGAAAACTACGAGAATTCCTCTAATTTCATTGCAAAAACTAAGAGCAAAATGGCTCAATTTGGACCATTTGCCACTGGCAGACAAGTATCTGAAAATGGAGTTCTCCGCATAGCTCTGCCCATGGTGCTTCATCTTGTTTCATTGTTAGGTGAAGGATCATCCTTTGAAACATTCCAGCATGCTGCCTCTTATCTCATTACCTGCAACTATTCTTCGTCTCTGAAGTATCTGGAAAGTGCCAAGCTCGGAAAAGAGAAGTAATGAAAATTTTCTCATGGTCAAATGCAATGTAAAGAGAGAGAAAGAGTGGGAGAGTGAGTGGAAAACATAAGGATTTGTGAAAAAAAAAGTTCCTCTTTAACATCATTGGCATTAATTTTAAGAACAGACAATTGGGCATTAATCTGGCTTTGTCATCTCTTTAGTTTATGTGATCGAATCCTTTGAATAAATTATCGTGCATAGAAATGAAATCCAAAAACCTTCTTTTGTGTCAAACCAGATTTACAGGAGAATTCGCAACAGTTAATGTGGTATTGGCTGCTTATTTGAAAGGCAATTGTCGTGTCTCTGAAATCAAGGTTCTCGGCCAACAAGATGTGATAGATGGGACTAAAATGAAGTGGAAAATTGAATTGAAGTGAGATGAATGGCTTCCACTTCAACTCATGTTTAGGTGTTAGTCCAAGTCAGTTGAAGTGGCTGGAAAACAGATTCCAGTGTTAGTGCTTGGAAAACATATTCCAGTGTTCTTTCTAAATAAAGAAGAGAATAAGTAACCTTTTATGATTATAGTTTATTATAAATTAAAACAATAATTACGTGTGACTACAATAAATTATATAAAATTAATAAAAAAATTAAAAAATAACATAAAGGGAATATAATAAATAAACCTGATGGTTTAATTAATTATAAAAACTGGATAATTAAACCAATTAATGATTATAGTTTATTATAAATTAAAAAAATAATTACACGTGACATGAATAAATTATATAAAATTAAAAAAAAATTAAAAAATAACATAAGGGAATATAATAAATAAACCTAATGGTTTAATTAATTATAGAAATTGGATAATTAACCAATCAATGATTATAGTTTATTATAAATTAAAAAAATAATTACACATGACATGAATAAATTATATAAAATTAATAAAAATTAAAAAATAACATAAGAGAATATAATAAATAAACATAATGGTTTAATTAATTATAGCAGTTGGATAATTAACCAATTAATGATTAAAATTCATTATAAATTAATATACTAATTACGTGTGACTAGAATAAATTATATAAAATTAATAAAAATTAAAAATAACATAAGGGAATATAATAAATAAACCTAATTGTTTAATTAATTATAGAAATTGAATAATTAAACCAATTAATGATTACAGTTTATTATAAATTATTATACTAATTACGTGTGAGTAGAATAAATTATTTAAATTACATAAAACAGTTAAAAATAACATAAATGAATATAATTAATAAATAAATTATTTTTTAATAACATAATATATAGTATAAAAATATTTAATAAATTAAAATACTTAATAAATAAAATTAAAATACGTGACAAAAAGGTATAACATGACAACAACGAATATAATTTGAGTAAATTATTTTTAACAACGAGTTTGTACGTTTAACATCATCAACTTACTAGTTTAGTAGATACGAACGACAACATACATGTTCAAATGCAATAAAGTACAACCACTAATAATCACTCCACATGTTAGTTGCTATGGCATCTCGAAATTGTGCAGCTCTAGTGGATTCTAATGCACGATGCCTCCACATTGTTGTTGATAGGTTGCCTTCATCCCCAAGATCATCGCTATCATCGCTATCTTCATCCAAATTTTCACTTGCTAATCGGACCTCATCACCTCCTCCACCTACCTCATCATCGGAATCATCTTCTTCCAATTCAAACATATCATTGTAATCCTCTTTACGTATATAATTGTGTAATATGCAACAAGCTATTCCAATTTTCATCTGGATCTTATAAGAAAACGGAGGAGCGACTTTCAACATTTGGAATCGAGTTTTTAAAGCACCAAAAGTTCGTTTAATAGTAGTCCTCAAAGATGAGTGCCTTTAGTTGAATAGCTCTTTAACATTTCTAGGAAGGTTGTCTCCAAATTCTTATAGATGATAACGAGTTCCTCGATATGGAGCCAAAAATCATGACATATTTGCATAATCAGCATCGACTAAATAATATTTACCTACAATACAAAATATTTTTCACATAAGATAATTGAAGATAAAATCAAAAAAATTACTACCTAACAATATATTATTTACCTTCAGGTACACAGATTCTATTTTTGCGAGTCAATGCGTCCTTCAATACATGGAAATCAGTTGTTAATCCCTCCCATCCAACAAGTACATAAGTGAATTGCATATCAAATGTACATGCTGTGTTATGGTCCCGGATCTAGCACAAGGATTCTTTGGGTAGATCTGCAATCTGCCACGGATTACCGTACGGATAGTAAGGATTGAAGGAAGACATGGAAAACGAAAACGAAAGATCAAGCCAAAGGGAAACTTGAAAACCCTAGAACTCGTTGAGGAGAACTCTAAGCCTCTTTACGCTAAATTTAACCTAATTCTTAATACTTCAATGCTTTCGTTTCTCATTACTCTTACCCCTTAAATAGGGTCCACCCGTTTTAGGGTTTACAATCAAATATTCTAAAAATACCCTTATAAATAAAATATTCCAAAAATACCCCTATGACCTAAAACTGAAATAAAATAAAGTAAATTAAATAAAACAACTAAAATAATAATGTTATTGCGTGCATAACATGTTGCCATCACATTTTGTGAGAGATAACCTTTTTTGTTCCAGAACCTTTGTTGTTCTTCAAGTGGGATGTTTGTTTTGATATGAGTTCCATTAATAGCCCCAATACAATCCTAATTATATCATTTCAAGTAACTCTAAATATTAATCTAAAATTATTTATTAGATGCCAAGTAATGTTACCTTAAAATACGGATTAAACATTGGATTGTTTAAAATCTTCGAGTGAGTCCGTTCTGAAGGCCGTTTGATGTAATCAGGCCGAAGTTTGATAATAGCATTCAACACCTTATTGAAATACCTACTTATAGTCCAGTTTGATCTATCAAACATCTCTGCTGTGACACTATACGCTTGTCCTTGACCAACAGTTAGGAGAAAATATGCAAGTTGTTCTTCCACTGAAATGGTCTTTGTAGGTGATAAAAATTCTTTACTATAAAGTATCTCTGCCATTTTTTTAAACACAATTTGATTCATCCTGTAAACTTTTCAAAATTTAACAGGTGATTTCGCTAATGCCTTTTGCAAATAAATCGGACCACCAATCCCACGAGGACGTAATGTACGTCTATACCTATGGTTCATATAGTATCTTCCCATCATGTATATAAGACATGTCCATAAAATCATTCTTGTATTCCTATTTTTGTCTTCCATGGAAACCTGCAAATACAATCACCACAACCATAATAATGACTACAACAATAATTCTTGTTTCTTCCTAAATATCATAAACACAAAAACATACCATTATCTTCAATCATAACCTATTTTCAATCACACCTATATAAAACCATCTCCAATCACACACCTACAATATTCATCCGCGCAATAAGAACACGACAATCATGAAAACCCAAATCTTAACCATATTAAGATTCATAATCTATCAATGATATGTCTTATAAAGTCATAATTAAAAAACATAATTAAACTTCAAAACAATCGTCCCAAAATACATAGTGTACTTCAAACTATTGACTACGTTTCACCAGCACAGTATTTAAGCCAATTAAGTCGCTCTTCCACTGGCAGCTTCGTAAACATGTCCTTCTTCATTGGTGTATCTAACAATAGAGGAGCACAAAACTTCATCTCGACCGACGGGTCCAGGATTTCTGTGAGGGCTTCATACCAATTCTCTCTGGTGGTTTTATCATTTTTAGGTTGTAGAGATTGCAATAGGGTGGCAATTTTTGTCATTGTATCAGCAAACATAATACTATCATCGGTGGCCATTTGTGGTCTCTGTCTACGATGACTTGAAGTTGACGGGTTAGTACTTGGAGACTGACCAGGTGTCGACTCATTTTCTGTAAAGAATGGCGAAGGAGTATCTCTACCTAAATCGACATCCTCGAGCATGTCCACACGCTCATTTTCTTCCTGATATTGGACATCATTGCACATGTCTTCATCAATTTGACTTGTTCTCCCCATGGCTATTGAGTTTCCCACTACCAAAACCAATTTGTCATAAAGAGGGCAGCCTTGTTGTCTATACTTTTCAGCTTCTTTATGCTCCTACAAGGATAAAACATCATTTAGACGACTTGGTATAGAGTTCTAGTAATGCGGAAAATATACAAAATGTTTTACAGTCAATTATGATTTACTGACCTTGATATAGTCTTGCCATACAGAATGACATGCAGTAACTCGATGTGTGGTTGCATCCCAACCGAACCCAGTAGTGTTGAGATAGCTTATTACTGCTTGGTAAGTTTTCTTCCATGATCTTGTTCGATTCTTGAGCTGCTCAACAGTTTTTTTATTAGTTGTGTCTTCATTGAACCTATTGACACAGTCCAAATATACTTCATGCTTCCAAACCCCATTGGGCATCCTGTTTCCCATATTGACTTGCTCAACCAACAAATCGAGCATTTTGTTGTCATCATCAAAGGTCCAAATGTCATATGATTGAAGAGTTTGTTGTCTTCTTCCAACCATTTATAATCTAAATCCGAGATGGTCCTCATGAAATTTTTTTGTATCAGACAACCATTACTCGTTGTAGTAACTAGGGACACACAGAAACACAACCAACAAATAACAAAATACCATGTGGTGGATATTTATAACTCCAAAATCTCCTCACCACATGGCAAGAGCATTCCATAGCACTTTAAACATATTCAACAACATTCTAAAACATTTCAAAATTTATTGAACTAATTTCATTGCAGATGACTAGAACAATGCAAAAACAAACTCGTGAAGTCCAAATTCACCGAACACCCCTGGTAGAGCCCCATATGACTTCGCAGTCACTACGAACCGTACATCATCATTGATGGGGGTCGGGTTTCGTTGGCTAATGGACGCCCGTGTAGGCGACTCAACCTTGTTTGAATTGGACCATGTGGTGGATATTTATAACTCCAAAATATCATCACCACATGGCATAAACATTCCATAGCACTTCAAACATATTCAACAACATTCTAAAATATTTCAAAATTTATCAAACTAATTTCATTGCAGATGACTAGAACAATGCAAAAACAAACTCGTGAAGTCCAAATTCTCCGAACACCCCTGGTAGAGCCCCATATGACTTCGCAGTCACTACGAAACTGTACATCGTCATTGATGGGGGTCGGGTTTCGTTGGCTAATGGATGCCCGTGTAGGCTACTCAGCCTTGTTTGAATTGAACCATGTGGTGGATATTTATAACTCCAAAATCTCCTCACCACATGGCATAAACATTCCATAGCACTTCAAACATATTCAACAACATTCTAAAACATTTCAAAATTTATCGAACTAATTTCATTGTAGATTACTCGAACAATGCAAAAACTAACTCATCAAGTCAAAATTCACCGAACACCCTTGGTAGAGCCCCATATGACTTCGTAGGCACTACGAACCGTACATCATCAGCCTTGTTTGAACTCGACTAAACCCCCTAAATCCTATACCCTAACCGCGAAACCTAGAAATTAAAATAAACCTTAAACCCTATTCCTTAAAACCCCTAGACCCAAACCCTAAACGATAGTCCTTAAAACCCCTAAAAGTCCCAAACCCTAAACCCTAAATCCTAGACCCTAAAAGCCCCAAACCATAAACCCTAGACCTTAAAACCCCTAAAAGCCTCAAACACTAAACCCTAAGAATTTAAAACACTATCACCCAAAAAACCGAGAACCCTATGTTTTTTTTAAAAAAAAACATAAACCCTAATTCCAAACCTAAAGACTAAACCCTAGGCCTTAAAACCCTAAAAGTCCCAAACCCCAACTCTAATCCCGAAATTAAACCCTAGGAACACGAATTTGAACCCTAAATCCCATAAACCCTAACCCTACATCCCAAAATTTGGCCACAATCAAGATAAATTATGCACAAAAATTAAAATTAACTCAAACACAACACTAAATTAGTTGAAAAAAAATAGGGTTTCAGATTACCTTCTTAAATTTTAGGGAAATCACCGCCGAATGGGGAAATGTAAGCCCAATGGAAGAAATCGACGCCTAACTGTTGAAAATCAAAGAAGATTGAAGGAAATCAAAGGATATTGAAACCGGAATAGGTTAAATCAAAGAAAATCGGGGAAGAGGAAAGAGAAGAGTGAGAACGAGGAGGAAGAGGGAGGCCGAGAGTGAAAAGAGATGGAGGCCTAGAGGGAAAAGAGAGAGGGAGATGAGAGAGGGAGAAGGAAGAGAAAGACCGAGAGAGAAAGAGACGAGAGAGGGAGATGGGGCGAAAATGAGAGATAACAAGAGAAAGTAGAGGGAGCAAAAAACGAAGATGAGAGCCGAGCGAGAGGAGCAGAGAGAGCGAAAACGAGAGAAGAAGGTCGGGCGAAAAAAATCATCGAGAGACGAAG
Organism: Aristolochia californica; assembly: GCF_029961685.1. NCBI lineage: Eukaryota > Viridiplantae > Streptophyta > Magnoliopsida > Piperales > Aristolochiaceae > Aristolochia > Aristolochia californica. The sequence goes on along the minus strand of NW_027182288.1, from coordinate 3,470 downwards.
GCTGAGCGAGAGGAGAGGAGAAGAGGAAAAGAGAGGGATTTTTAGTTTTTTTTTTTTTTTTTTTTTTGGGGGGGGGGAAGAAGCGACGCCATCGCTCGTGGTAAGTGGATGATTTGAAAAAAAGGCGGAATCAGTTTTCTGTCATTTTTGCCTAAAGAGATGAAACGGTGTTATCTCACTTCAATTCAAATCATTTTGCACTAACGCCTTATTTGTAAGTGGATGATTTGAAAAAAAGGGCAGAATCAGTTTTCCGTCATTTTTGCCTGAGGAGACGAAACGGTATTATCTCACTTTAATTCAAATCATTTTGCACTAACACCTTATTTGTGATGACCTAGGTAATGTAGAGAGAATTCATTTCACTTCTCCCCCCCCCCCCCCCCCCCCCCCCCTCGAAACTCACTTCAATCATCTCTTGCTGTTCCCTCGCCTATGGTTCTAAAATATGACACTCTGAGGTGCTTGCTTTCGAACTTCTATTTTAAACTCTGATGCCTGAAATATTAACTTTTAAAATATTCTGCAGGGCTTGCTAAAACTTTTTTTTTTTTTTCAGATGTTTGGTTTTCACTGTATGCGAAATTTTAAAGCTTTCAGGCGACTTCGATCCTCGTATGACTTACTGCCTCTCTTTTGCTGAGGGGTTGAGGTCCTGTAACACCCGAAAGAGAAAGGATTTTCATTTGTTTTAGCTTAGGTGACAGACTCGATTCGCTCATTTTCGCTTTTTGTTCCTTCACTGCGCCTGCCTAGTAAGATGGTCAAAATCACCAAACCGCTGCTGCTGGAAATTTGAAAGACCTTATTTTGCGTGATGGGAAGCTGAGTATATTGGAAGCGTTTCTCTGTTTAGATGATTTGTAAATGAACTTTTCCAAATTCTTTCACTGCATTGTTTGCTGTTTTTCTCATTGGTAGCTTTATGCTTTCTAATGTGGTATCGCGACAACCAATGCTTCGGAATGCTTTCTATATGGTCTCCGAGCGAAATGAGTAAGCTTCTCATTTTAATACTTTTGCGTTCGTTCTGTTTTGCCATTATCTTCGTTTCTCCTAGAATACGAAGAAACCCCATCTTCCGTTAAGATTTGTTCCACCGCATCTGCTCGAATTTATTAATATTTCGGGAAAAAAAGGAAATATACATCAGGCTTCACGATGGGTATGGCGATTAAGTGATTTTTTCCTATCCTTCTGATTTAGTACTTAAAAGTTTTCAGACTACCTCGCGTTCTGTTTTTGGTTGTCGCTTTGTGTTTAAGCTTTTGATGTTTGTTTGTTATTTTCTCGTTCTACCTAGGGCTTTCGTCTATATCTGCTACTTATAGTGGGTTTGTTTCGTAACCTTCAATCATAGAGTTGCATCTAACAATTCCACTGTCTCACCTGATTGTTTGTTGGCTATGAATATGCAGAAACTGAGAGTAACATCGAGCAAGAACTTTAATTATAAAATGCGAGAGCACAGCGGAGTTGGTTATCAGGACCTTAGAGGAGAACTTCCGATACTTAATAACTTCCCAAAGGTTACTCTTGTTCCCCTTGTCTTTCTGATTTTCTATGAGGTATCTGGTGGTCCGTTTGGTGTAGAAGACAGCGTCAAAGCTGCTGGTCCTCTTTTGGCCCTTCTTGGATTTCTAATTTTTCCATTCATATGGAGTATTCCAGAAGCTCTAATAACTGCAGAAATGGAACTATGTTCCCTGAAAATGGAGGTTATGTTGTATGGGTCTCATCTGCTTTGGGTCCTTACTGGGGTTTCCAGCAAGGTTGGATGAAATGGTTAAGTGGGGTTATTGATAATGCTCTTTATCCTGTTCTGTTTTTAGATTATCTGAAATCAGCTATACCAGCATTCGAAGGTGGTGTTCCCAGGGTTATAGCTGTGCTCATAATTATACTTGGATTAACTTATATGAACTATCGAGGGCTAACGATAGTTGGGTGGGTAGCAGTTTTGCTAGGAGTTTTCTCTCTACTCCCTTTCATTGTTATGGGACTAGTAGCCATACCCAAGCTAGAACCATCCAGGTGGTTCGTGGTGCCCTCGGAACATCTAGACTGGGGTTTGTACCTGAACACACTCTTTTGGAATTTGAACTACTGGGACTCCATTAGTACTTTGGCAGGAGAGGTACATAATCCGAAGAAAAATTTGCCAAAGGCTCTCTTCTATGCTCTTCTGTTGGTCATTTTAGGATATTTCGTTCCTCTTCTTGTGGGCATTGGAGCAATTGAGCTTCAACAAGAAATGTGGAGCGATGGGTATTTCTCAGATGTTGCAAACCTGATAGCCGGTGTGTGGTTGAGCTGGTGGATCCAGAGTGCTTCAGCATTTTCTAATATGGGAATGTTTTTAGCAGAAATGAGTAGTGACTCATACCAGCTTCTTGGTATGGCTGAAAGAGGAATGCTTCCAGAGTTCTTCAGCAAGAGATCTCGCTATGGAACCCCACTGATGGGGATCTTATTCTCTTCTACAGGGGTGATACTGCTTTCTTGGATGAGCTTTCAAGAAATTGTTGCAGCAGAGAACTTCCTTTACTGTTTTGGGATGATCTTGGAGTTTGTGGCTTTTATACAACTGAGAATCAAGTATCCCAAGGCTTTGCGACCTTACAAAATACCCCTGGGGACTGTTGGTTCCATTTTGATGTGTATTCCTCCAACCTTATTGATCTGTGTGGTTTTAGCTCTTACTTCTTTAAAGGTTATGGTCATAAGCCTTATTGCAGTGGTTATTGGGCTTGTTCTGCAACCATGTTTGCAGTACGTTGACAAAAGGCGGTGGATGAGATTCTCCATTAGCACAGACCTTCCAGATCTTCAACATATGGAAGACGAATATACTGCTTTTTAGCTGTGGACTGAACAACTTATTGTCTGATCACGGGAGTCTTTCCTCCCTTGTCTTCTTTCATTAGGATTAATAGTCATGAACACTAAATGGCCCTATTAGAGTATCACATTACCTTGTAATTATATCTTCTGTCTAGTTGAATTTTTTTGCCTTCATGCTTCTTTGGCTCCTTTCCTTTCTCTATGAAAGTAACTGACGTCCACTTTTTGTCATGTGCCTATTTATATGGTGTTTTAATCCATGGTAGTATAGACAAGAATCACTTTTTGGCTTTATGCCTTTTGTTGAATTTCTAGAAAAGAGAAATACTCCACTAACTCGTTATTAACTGAGTACAATGAACTTCTATTTATAATAGAGGAAACAAGTAAAATCCAATTACAATTAAACTACCATTGTCCGAGTTATATCCAAAGTCAAACATTAAAAGATAAGTCTTAAAACAATTGAACAACTGGACATAAATAGAAGACTAACAAAAATAAAACACATTTAACTTAAACCCTTCTTTGAGACCTCATACTGTGAGACTTATATAAGACTTCACTATATTAATTCTGACTATGTGAAACTTCTTATTATTAGAGTTATGTAATACTCTTCCATA
>NW_027182287.1:0-81077 GCF_029961685.1 Aristolochia californica | reverse complement strand
TTTTCGTTTTTATATCTCAGGTTTTGCAATCGTCGGGAAAAACGGGTTGCGGAGGATTTTTTAACCGAGTGTTGAATTGCAATCCATAAGTCATTTCGTACAAAAATATAGCCCGTTACGCATGATAAATCACATTACAATCATCTATGATTAGTTATGTCAGCTTTTTGCAAATGGGCAAAATATTGACATGTTTGACTCGGGCAAATATCCCACCGCAAGTTCACTTGAGAATTTAATGAGCGTTTGTTATTCTCTTTAAAAGCTTTGGATCCATAGGTCATTTGAATGTTTAACATGTTTCTGGCATGCATACCCATTTTTAAGACATGTGTAGAAAAAATCTGCTTCATGTAAAATTCCAAGATATTAGTTTTGGACTAGTGGAATTTCCCAAACTTGGATAACAAAACTTTTGTGTTCATTTGTGGTGTGTGAATAAATTTTCTTCATTTACTTTTTTTATTGTTTTAAACTTTTTCCGCACATCAACTATGAAATTTTCAGTTTGCTGTGATCTATTTGCCTTTTTTGTTTACGGGATGAAGGGAGAGCGAAAAACTCGAAGTTTTGATTTAAGAAAAATGTGTACATCTGAAACGGAAACGCACAATGCACATGTGTAGAGAGAGATAATTCCAAAGAGTGTCTGTAATTTTTAGGGATTGTAAGCACCTTTTCGTTTTTATATCTCAGGTTTTGCAATCGTCGGGAAAAATGGGTTGCGGAGGATTTTTTAACAGAGTGTTGAATTGCAATCCATAAGTCATTTCGTACAAAAATATAGCCCGTTACGCATGATAAATCACATTACAATCATCTATGATGATTATGTCAGCTTTTTGCAAATGGGCAAAATATTGACATGTTTGACTCGGGCAAATATCCCACCGCAAGTTCACTTGAGAATTTAATGAGCGTTTGTTATTCTCTTTAAAAGCTTTGCATCCATAGCTCATTTGCATCTTTAACATGTTTCAAACATGCATATCCATTTTTAAAACATGTGTGGATGAAATCTCTCTCTTGCAAAATTCCAAGCTATTAGGGTTAAACTAGTGGAATTTCCCAAAATTGGATAACAAATCTTTTGTGTTCATTTGTGTTGGGCGAATAAATTTTCATTATTTATATCTGTTATTGTTTTAAATTTTTTCCGTACATCAACTATAAAATTTTCGTTTTTTTGTAAGCTTTTTGCCTTGTTTGTTTTCGGGATGAAGGGAGAGCGAAAAGTAAAAGTTTTGATTTAAGAAAAAAGTGTACATCTAAAATGGAAAAGCACAATGCACAATTTGTAGGGAGAGATAATTCCAAAGAGTGTCTGTAATTTTTAGGGATTGTAAGCTCTTTTTAGTTTTTATATCTCAGTTTTTGCAATCGTCGGGAAAAACTGGTGGCAGAGGATTTTTAACTGAGTGTTGAATTGCAATCCATAAGTCATTTCATACAAAAATATAGCCCGTTACGCATGATAAATCACTTTACAATCATCAATGATTGTTAGATCACATTTTTGAAAATGGGCAAAATTATGACTTGTTAGACTCGGGTAAATATCCCACCGCACGTTCACTTGAGAATTTAGTGAGCGTTTGTTATTCTCGTTAAAAGCTTTGGATCCATAAGTCATTTGAATCTTTAACATGTTTCAAGCATGCATATCCATTTTTAAAACATGTGTAGAAAAAATCTCCTTCATGTAAAATTCCAAGCTTAATAGGGTTGGACTAATGGAATTTCCCAAACTTGGATAACAAAACTTTTGTGTTCATTTGTGGTGTGTGAATAGATATTTTTTATTTACATTAGTTGTTATTTTAAATATTTTCCACTCATCAACTAAAAAATTTTTATTTTGTTGTGATCTTTTTTGCCTTTTTTGTTTACGGGATGAAGGGGGAGCGAAAACTCAAAGTTCTGATTTAAGAAAAAAGTGTACATCTAAAATGGAAAAGCACAATGCACAATTGTAGGGAGAGATAATTCCAAACAGTGTCTGTAATTTTTAGGGATTGTAAGCACCTTTTCGTTTTTATATCTCAGGTTTTGCAATCGTCGGGAAAAACGGGTTGCGGAGGATTTTTTAACCGAGTGTTGAATTGCAATCCATAAGTCATTTCGTACAAAAATATAGCCCGTTACGCATGATAAATCACATTACAATCATCTATGATTAGTTATGTCAGCTTTTTGCAAATGGGCAAAATATTGACATGTTTGACTCGGGCAAATATCCCACCGCAAGTTCACTTGAGAATTTAATGAGCGTTTGTTATTCTCTTTAAAAGCTTTGGATCCATAGGTCATTTGAATGTTTAACATGTTTCTGGCATGCATACCCATTTTTAAGACATGTGTAGAAAAAATCTGCTTCATGTAAAATTCCAAGATATTAGTTTTGGACTAGTGGAATTTCCCAAACTTGGATAACAAAACTTTTGTGTTCATTTGTGGTGTGTGAATAAATTTTCTTCATTTACTTTTTTTATTGTTTTAAACTTTTTCCGCACATCAACTATGAAATTTTCAGTTTGCTGTGATCTATTTGCCTTTTTTGTTTACGGGATGAAGGGAGAGCGAAAAACTCGAAGTTTTGATTTAAGAAAAATGTGTACATCTGAAACGGAAACGCACAATGCACATGTGTAGAGAGAGATAATTCCAAAGAGTGTCTGTAATTTTTAGGGATTGTAAGCACCTTTTCGTTTTTATATCTCAGGTTTTGCAATCGTCGGGAAAAATGGGTTGCGGAGGATTTTTTAACAGAGTGTTGAATTGCAATCCATAAGTCATTTCGTACAAAAATATAGCCCGTTACGCATGATAAATCACATTACAATCATCTATGATGATTATGTCAGCTTTTTGCAAATGGGCAAAATATTGACATGTTTGACTCGGGCAAATATCCCACCGCAAGTTCACTTGAGAATTTAATGAGCGTTTGTTATTCTCTTTAAAAGCTTTGCATCCATAGCTCATTTGCATCTTTAACATGTTTCAAACATGCATATCCATTTTTAAAACATGTGTGGATGAAATCTCTCTCTTGCAAAATTCCAAGCTATTAGGGTTAAACTAGTGGAATTTCCCAAAATTGGATAACAAATCTTTTGTGTTCATTTGTGTTGGGCGAATAAATTTTCATTATTTATATCTGTTATTGTTTTAAAATTTTTCCGTACATCAACTATAAAATTTTCGTTTTTTTGTAAGCTTTTTGCCTTGTTTGTTTTCGGGATGAAGGGAGAGCGAAAAGTAAAAGTTTTGATTTAAGAAAAAAGTGTACATCTAAAATGGAAAAGCACAATGCACAATTTGTAGGGAGAGATAATTCCAAAGAGTGTCTGTAATTTTTAGGGATTGTAAGCTCTTTTTAGTTTTTATATCTCAGTTTTTGCAATCGTCGGGAAAAACTGGTGGCAGAGGATTTTTAACTGAGTGTTGAATTGCAATCCATAAGTCATTTCATACAAAAATATAGCCCGTTACGCATGATAAATCACTTTACAATCATCAATGATTGTTAGATCACATTTTTGAAAATGGGCAAAATTATGACTTGTTAGACTCGGGTAAATATCCCACCGCACGTTCACTTGAGAATTTAGTGAGCGTTTGTTATTCTCGTTAAAAGCTTTGGATCCATAAGTCATTTGAATCTTTAACATGTTTCAAGCATGCATATCCATTTTTAAAACATGTGTAGAAAAAATCTCCTTCATGTAAAATTCCAAGCTTAATAGGGTTGGACTAATGGAATTTCCCAAACTTGGATAACAAAACTTTTGTGTTCATTTGTGGTGTGTGAATAGATATTTTTTATTTACATTAGTTGTTATTTTAAATATTTTCCACTCATCAACTAAAAAATTTTTATTTTGTTGTGATCTTTTTTGCCTTTTTTGTTTACGGGATGAAGGGGGAGCGAAAACTCAAAGTTCTGATTTAAGAAAAAAGTGTACATCTAAAATGGAAAAGCACAATGCACAATTGTAGGGAGAGATAATTCCAAACAGTGTCTGTAATTTTTAGGGATTGTAAGCACCTTTTCGTTTTTATATCTCAGGTTTTGCAATCGTCGGGAAAAACGGGTTGCGGAGGATTTTTTAACCGAGTGTTGAATTGCAATCCATAAGTCATTTCGTACAAAAATATAGCCCGTTACGCATGATAAATCACATTACAATCATCTATGATTAGTTATGTCAGCTTTTTGCAAATGGGCAAAATATTGACATGTTTGACTCGGGCAAATATCCCACCGCAAGTTCACTTGAGAATTTAATGAGCGTTTGTTATTCTCTTTAAAAGCTTTGGATCCATAGGTCATTTGAATGTTTAACATGTTTCTGGCATGCATACCCATTTTTAAGACATGTGTAGAAAAAATCTGCTTCATGTAAAATTCCAAGATATTAGTTTTGGACTAGTGGAATTTCCCAAACTTGGATAACAAAACTTTTGTGTTCATTTGTGGTGTGTGAATAAATTTTCTTCATTTACTTTTTTTATTGTTTTAAACTTTTTCCGCACATCAACTATGAAATTTTCAGTTTGCTGTGATCTATTTGCCTTTTTTGTTTACGGGATGAAGGGAGAGCGAAAAACTCGAAGTTTTGATTTAAGAAAAATGTGTACATCTGAAACGGAAACGCACAATGCACATGTGTAGAGAGAGATAATTCCAAAGAGTGTCTGTAATTTTTAGGGATTGTAAGCACCTTTTCGTTTTTATATCTCAGGTTTTGCAATCGTCGGGAAAAATGGGTTGCGGAGGATTTTTTAACAGAGTGTTGAATTGCAATCCATAAGTCATTTCGTACAAAAATATAGCCCGTTACGCATGATAAATCACATTACAATCATCTATGATGATTATGTCAGCTTTTTGCAAATGGGCAAAATATTGACATGTTTGACTCGGGCAAATATCCCACCGCAAGTTCACTTGAGAATTTAATGAGCGTTTGTTATTCTCTTTAAAAGCTTTGCATCCATAGCTCATTTGCATCTTTAACATGTTTCAAACATGCATATCCATTTTTAAAACATGTGTGGATGAAATCTCTCTCTTGCAAAATTCCAAGCTATTAGGGTTAAACTAGTGGAATTTCCCAAAATTGGATAACAAATCTTTTGTGTTCATTTGTGTTGGGCGAATAAATTTTCATTATTTATATCTGTTATTGTTTTAAATTTTTTCCGTACATCAACTATAAAATTTTCGTTTTTTTGTAAGCTTTTTGCCTTGTTTGTTTTCGGGATGAAGGGAGAGCGAAAAGTAAAAGTTTTGATTTAAGAAAAAAGTGTACATCTAAAATGGAAAAGCACAATGCACAATTTGTAGGGAGAGATAATTCCAAAGAGTGTCTGTAATTTTTAGGGATTGTAAGCTCTTTTTAGTTTTTATATCTCAGTTTTTGCAATCGTCGGGAAAAACTGGTGGCAGAGGATTTTTAACTGAGTGTTGAATTGCAATCCATAAGTCATTTCATACAAAAATATAGCCCGTTACGCATGATAAATCACTTTACAATCATCAATGATTGTTAGATCACATTTTTGAAAATGGGCAAAATTATGACTTGTTAGACTCGGGTAAATATCCCACCGCACGTTCACTTGAGAATTTAGTGAGCGTTTGTTATTCTCGTTAAAAGCTTTGGATCCATAAGTCATTTGAATCTTTAACATGTTTCAAGCATGCATATCCATTTTTAAAACATGTGTAGAAAAAATCTCCTTCATGTAAAATTCCAAGCTTAATAGGGTTGGACTAATGGAATTTCCCAAACTTGGATAACAAAACTTTTGTGTTCATTTGTGGTGTGTGAATAGATATTTTTTATTTACATTAGTTGTTATTTTAAATATTTTCCACTCATCAACTAAAAAATTTTTATTTTGTTGTGATCTTTTTTGCCTTTTTTGTTTACGGGATGAAGGGGGAGCGAAAACTCAAAGTTCTGATTTAAGAAAAAAGTGTACATCTAAAATGGAAAAGCACAATGCACAATTGTAGGGAGAGATAATTCCAAACAGTGTCTGTAATTTTTAGGGATTGTAAGCACCTTTTCGTTTTTATATCTCAGGTTTTGCAATCGTCGGGAAAAACGGGTTGCGGAGGATTTTTTAACCGAGTGTTGAATTGCAATCCATAAGTCATTTCGTACAAAAATATAGCCCGTTACGCATGATAAATCACATTACAATCATCTATGATTAGTTATGTCAGCTTTTTGCAAATGGGCAAAATATTGACATGTTTGACTCGGGCAAATATCCCACCGCAAGTTCACTTGAGAATTTAATGAGCGTTTGTTATTCTCTTTAAAAGCTTTGGATCCATAGGTCATTTGAATGTTTAACATGTTTCTGGCATGCATACCCATTTTTAAGACATGTGTAGAAAAAATCTGCTTCATGTAAAATTCCAAGATATTAGTTTTGGACTGGTGGAATTTCCCAAACTTGGATAACAAAACTTTTGTGTTCATTTGTGGTGTGTGAATAAATTTTCTTCATTTACTTTTTTTATTGTTTTAAACTTTTTCCGCACATCAACTATGAAATTTTCAGTTTGCTGTGATCTATTTGCCTTTTTTGTTTACGGGATGAAGGGAGAGCGAAAAACTCGAAGTTTTGATTTAAGAAAAATGTGTACATCTGAAACGGAAACGCACAATGCACATGTGTAGAGAGAGATAATTCCAAAGAGTGTCTGTAATTTTTAGGGATTGTAAGCACCTTTTCGTTTTTATATCTCAGGTTTTGCAATCGTCGGGAAAAATGGGTTGCGGAGGATTTTTTAACAGAGTGTTGAATTGCAATCCATAAGTCATTTCGTACAAAAATATAGCCCGTTACGCATGATAAATCACATTACAATCATCTATGATGATTATGTCAGCTTTTTGCAAATGGGCAAAATATTGACATGTTTGACTCGGGCAAATATCCCACCGCAAGTTCACTTGAGAATTTAATGAGCGTTTGTTATTCTCTTTAAAAGCTTTGCATCCATAGCTCATTTGCATCTTTAACATGTTTCAAACATGCATATCCATTTTTAAAACATGTGTGGATGAAATCTCTCTCTTGCAAAATTCCAAGCTATTAGGGTTAAACTAGTGGAATTTCCCAAAATTGGATAACAAATCTTTTGTGTTCATTTGTGTTGGGCGAATAAATTTTCATTATTTATATCTGTTATTGTTTTAAATTTTTTCCGTACATCAACTATAAAATTTTCGTTTTTTTGTAAGCTTTTTGCCTTGTTTGTTTTCGGGATGAAGGGAGAGCGAAAAGTAAAAGTTTTGATTTAAGAAAAAAGTGTACATCTAAAATGGAAAAGCACAATGCACAATTTGTAGGGAGAGATAATTCCAAAGAGTGTCTGTAATTTTTAGGGATTGTAAGCTCTTTTTAGTTTTTATATCTCAGTTTTTGCAATCGTCGGGAAAAACTGGTGGCAGAGGATTTTTAACTGAGTGTTGAATTGCAATCCATAAGTCATTTCATACAAAAATATAGCCCGTTACGCATGATAAATCACTTTACAATCATCAATGATTGTTAGATCACATTTTTGAAAATGGGCAAAATTATGACTTGTTAGACTCGGGTAAATATCCCACCGCACGTTCACTTGAGAATTTAGTGAGCGTTTGTTATTCTCGTTAAAAGCTTTGGATCCATAAGTCATTTGAATCTTTAACATGTTTCAAGCATGCATATCCATTTTTAAAACATGTGTAGAAAAAATCTCCTTCATGTAAAATTCCAAGCTTAATAGGGTTGGACTAATGGAATTTCCCAAACTTGGATAACAAAACTTTTGTGTTCATTTGTGGTGTGTGAATAGATATTTTTTATTTACATTAGTTGTTATTTTAAATATTTTCCACTCATCAACTAAAAAATTTTTATTTTGTTGTGATCTTTTTTGCCTTTTTTGTTTACGGGATGATGGGGGAGCGAAAACTCAAAGTTCTGATTTAAGAAAAAAGTGTACATCTAAAATGGAAAAGCACAATGCACAATTGTAGGGAGAGATAATTCCAAACAGTGTCTGTAATTTTTAGGGATTGTAAGCACCTTTTCGTTTTTATATCTCAGGTTTTGCAATCGTCGGGAAAAACGGGTTGCGGAGGATTTTTTAACCGAGTGTTGAATTGCAATCCATAAGTCATTTCGTACAAAAATATAGCCCGTTACGCATGATAAATCACATTACAATCATCTATGATTAGTTATGTCAGCTTTTTGCAAATGGGCAAAATATTGACATGTTTGACTCGGGCAAATATCCCACCGCAAGTTCACTTGAGAATTTAATGAGCGTTTGTTATTCTCTTTAAAAGCTTTGGATCCATAGGTCATTTGAATGTTTAACATGTTTCTGGCATGCATACCCATTTTTAAGACATGTGTAGAAAAAATCTGCTTCATGTAAAATTCCAAGATATTAGTTTTGGACTAGTGGAATTTCCCAAACTTGGATAACAAAACTTTTGTGTTCATTTGTGGTGTGTGAATAAATTTTCTTCATTTACTTTTTTTATTGTTTTAAACTTTTTCCGCACATCAACTATGAAATTTTCAGTTTGCTGTGATCTATTTGCCTTTTTTGTTTACGGGATGAAGGGAGAGCGAAAAACTCGAAGTTTTGATTTAAGAAAAATGTGTACATCTGAAACGGAAACGCACAATGCACATGTGTAGAGAGAGATAATTCCAAAGAGTGTCTGTAATTTTTAGGGATTGTAAGCACCTTTTCGTTTTTATATCTCAGGTTTTGCAATCGTCGGGAAAAATGGGTTGCGGAGGATTTTTTAACAGAGTGTTGAATTGCAATCCATAAGTCATTTCGTACAAAAATATAGCCCGTTACGCATGATAAATCACATTACAATCATCTATGATGATTATGTCAGCTTTTTGCAAATGGGCAAAATATTGACATGTTTGACTCGGGCAAATATCCCACCGCAAGTTCACTTGAGAATTTAATGAGCGTTTGTTATTCTCTTTAAAAGCTTTGCATCCATAGCTCATTTGCATCTTTAACATGTTTCAAACATGCATATCCATTTTTAAAACATGTGTGGATGAAATCTCTCTCTTGCAAAATTCCAAGCTATTAGGGTTAAACTAGTGGAATTTCCCAAAATTGGATAACAAATCTTTTGTGTTCATTTGTGTTGGGCGAATAAATTTTCATTATTTATATCTGTTATTGTTTTAAATTTTTTCCGTACATCAACTATAAAATTTTCGTTTTTTTGTAAGCTTTTTGCCTTGTTTGTTTTCGGGATGAAGGGAGAGCGAAAAGTAAAAGTTTTGATTTAAGAAAAAAGTGTACATCTAAAATGGAAAAGCACAATGCACAATTTGTAGGGAGAGATAATTCCAAAGAGTGTCTGTAATTTTTAGGGATTGTAAGCTCTTTTTAGTTTTTATATCTCAGTTTTTGCAATCGTCGGGAAAAACTGGTGGCAGAGGATTTTTAACTGAGTGTTGAATTGCAATCCATAAGTCATTTCATACAAAAATATAGCCCGTTACGCATGATAAATCACTTTACAATCGTCAATGATTGTTAGATCACATTTTTGAAAATGTGCAAAATTATGACTTGTTAGACTCGGGTAAATATCCCACCGCACGTTCACTTGAGAATTTAGTGAGCGTTTGTTATTCTCGTTAAAAGCTTTGGATCCATAAGTCATTTGAATCTTTAACATGTTTCAAGCATGCATATCCATTTTTAAAACATGTGTAGAAAAAATCTCCTTCATGTAAAATTCCAAGCTTAATAGGGTTGGACTAATGGAATTTCCCAAACTTGGATAACAAAACTTTTGTGTTCATTTGTGGTGTGTGAATAGATATTTTTTATTTACATTAGTTGTTATTTTAAATATTTTCCACTCATCAACTAAAAAATTTTTATTTTGTTGTGATCTTTTTTGCCTTTTTTGTTTACGGGATGAAGGGGGAGCGAAAACTCAAAGTTCTGATTTAAGAAAAAAGTGTACATCTAAAATGGAAAAGCACAATGCACAATTGTAGGGAGAGATAATTCCAAACAGTGTCTGTAATTTTTAGGGATTGTAAGCACCTTTTCGTTTTTATATCTCAGGTTTTGCAATCGTCGGGAAAAACGGGTTGCGGAGGATTTTTTAACCGAGTGTTGAATTGCAATCCATAAGTCATTTCGTACAAAAATATAGCCCGTTACGCATGATAAATCACATTACAATCATCTATGATTAGTTATGTCAGCTTTTTGCAAATGGGCAAAATATTGACATGTTTGACTCGGGCAAATATCCCACCGCAAGTTCACTTGAGAATTTAATGAGCGTTTGTTATTCTCTTTAAAAGCTTTGGATCCATAGGTCATTTGAATGTTTAACATGTTTCTGGCATGCATACCCATTTTTAAGACATGTGTAGAAAAAATCTGCTTCATGTAAAATTCCAAGATATTAGTTTTGGACTAGTGGAATTTCCCAAACTTGGATAACAAAACTTTTGTGTTCATTTGTGGTGTGTGAATAAATTTTCTTCATTTACTTTTTTTATTGTTTTAAACTTTTTCCGCACATCAACTATGAAATTTTCAGTTTGCTGTGATCTATTTGCCTTTTTTGTTTACGGGATGAAGGGAGAGCGAAAAACTCGAAGTTTTGATTTAAGAAAAATGTGTACATCTGAAACGGAAACGCACAATGCACATGTGTAGAGAGAGATAATTCCAAAGAGTGTCTGTAATTTTTAGGGATTGTAAGCACCTTTTCGTTTTTATATCTCAGGTTTTGCAATCGTCGGGAAAAATGGGTTGCGGAGGATTTTTTAACAGAGTGTTGAATTGCAATCCATAAGTCATTTCGTACAAAAATATAGCCCGTTACGCATGATAAATCACATTACAATCATCTATGATGATTATGTCAGCTTTTTGCAAATGGGCAAAATATTGACATGTTTGACTCGGGCAAATATCCCACCGCAAGTTCACTTGAGAATTTAATGAGCGTTTGTTATTCTCTTTAAAAGCTTTGCATCCATAGCTCATTTGCATCTTTAACATGTTTCAAACATGCATATCCATTTTTAAAACATGTGTGGATGAAATCTCTCTCTTGCAAAATTCCAAGCTATTAGGGTTAAACTAGTGGAATTTCCCAAAATTGGATAACAAATCTTTTGTGTTCATTTGTGTTGGGCGAATAAATTTTCATTATTTATATCTGTTATTGTTTTAAATTTTTTCCGTACATCAACTATAAAATTTTCGTTTTTTTGTAAGCTTTTTGCCTTGTTTGTTTTCGGGATGAAGGGAGAGCGAAAAGTAAAAGTTTTGATTTAAGAAAAAAGTGTACATCTAAAATGGAAAAGCACAATGCACAATTTGTAGGGAGAGATAATTCCAAAGAGTGTCTGTAATTTTTAGGGATTGTAAGCTCTTTTTAGTTTTTATATCTCAGTTTTTGCAATCGTCGGGAAAAACTGGTGGCAGAGGATTTTTAACTGAGTGTTGAATTGCAATCCATAAGTCATTTCATACAAAAATATAGCCCGTTACGCATGATAAATCACTTTACAATCGTCAATGATTGTTAGATCACATTTTTGAAAATGTGCAAAATTATGACTTGTTAGACTCGGGTAAATATCCCACCGCACGTTCACTTGAGAATTTAGTGAGCGTTTGTTATTCTCGTTAAAAGCTTTGGATCCATAAGTCATTTGAATCTTTAACATGTTTCAAGCATGCATATCCATTTTTAAAACATGTGTAGAAAAAATCTCCTTCATGTAAAATTCCAAGCTTAATAGGGTTGGACTAATGGAATTTCCCAAACTTGGATAACAAAACTTTTGTGTTCATTTGTGGTGTGTGAATAGATATTTTTTATTTACATTAGTTGTTATTTTAAATATTTTCCACTCATCAACTAAAAAATTTTTATTTTGTTGTGATCTTTTTTGCCTTTTTTGTTTACGGGATGAAGGGGGAGCGAAAACTCAAAGTTCTGATTTAAGAAAAAAGTGTACATCTAAAATGGAAAAGCACAATGCACAATTGTAGGGAGAGATAATTCCAAACAGTGTCTGTAATTTTTAGGGATTGTAAGCACCTTTTCGTTTTTATATCTCAGGTTTTGCAATCGTCGGGAAAAACGGGTTGCGGAGGATTTTTTAACCGAGTGTTGAATTGCAATCCATAAGTCATTTCGTACAAAAATATAGCCCGTTACGCATGATAAATCACATTACAATCATCTATGATTAGTTATGTCAGCTTTTTGCAAATGGGCAAAATATTGACATGTTTGACTCGGGCAAATATCCCACCGCAAGTTCACTTGAGAATTTAATGAGCGTTTGTTATTCTCTTTAAAAGCTTTGGATCCATAGGTCATTTGAATGTTTAACATGTTTCTGGCATGCATACCCATTTTTAAGACATGTGTAGAAAAAATCTGCTTCATGTAAAATTCCAAGATATTAGTTTTGGACTAGTGGAATTTCCCAAACTTGGATAACAAAACTTTTGTGTTCATTTGTGGTGTGTGAATAAATTTTCTTCATTTACTTTTTTTATTGTTTTAAACTTTTTCCGCACATCAACTATGAAATTTTCAGTTTGCTGTGATCTATTTGCCTTTTTTGTTTACGGGATGAAGGGAGAGCGAAAAACTCGAAGTTTTGATTTAAGAAAAATGTGTACATCTGAAACGGAAACGCACAATGCACATGTGTAGAGAGAGATAATTCCAAAGAGTGTCTGTAATTTTTAGGGATTGTAAGCACCTTTTCGTTTTTATATCTCAGGTTTTGCAATCGTCGGGAAAAATGGGTTGCGGAGGATTTTTTAACAGAGTGTTGAATTGCAATCCATAAGTCATTTCGTACAAAAATATAGCCCGTTACGCATGATAAATCACATTACAATCATCTATGATGATTATGTCAGCTTTTTGCAAATGGGCAAAATATTGACATGTTTGACTCGGGCAAATATCCCACCGCAAGTTCACTTGAGAATTTAATGAGCGTTTGTTATTCTCTTTAAAAGCTTTGCATCCATAGCTCATTTGCATCTTTAACATGTTTCAAACATGCATATCCATTTTTAAAACATGTGTGGATGAAATCTCTCTCTTGCAAAATTCCAAGCTATTAGGGTTAAACTAGTGGAATTTCCCAAAATTGGATAACAAATCTTTTGTGTTCATTTGTGTTGGGCGAATAAATTTTCATTATTTATATCTGTTATTGTTTTAAATTTTTTCCGTACATCAACTATAAAATTTTCGTTTTTTTGTAAGCTTTTTGCCTTGTTTGTTTTCGGGATGAAGGGAGAGCGAAAAGTAAAAGTTTTGATTTAAGAAAAAAGTGTACATCTAAAATGGAAAAGCACAATGCACAATTTGTAGGGAGAGATAATTCCAAAGAGTGTCTGTAATTTTTAGGGATTGTAAGCTCTTTTTAGTTTTTATATCTCAGTTTTTGCAATCGTCGGGAAAAACTGGTGGCAGAGGATTTTTAACTGAGTGTTGAATTGCAATCCATAAGTCATTTCATACAAAAATATAGCCCGTTACGCATGATAAATCACTTTACAATCATCAATGATTGTTAGATCACATTTTTGAAAATGGGCAAAATTATGACTTGTTAGACTCGGGTAAATATCCCACCGCACGTTCACTTGAGAATTTAGTGAGCGTTTGTTATTCTCGTTAAAAGCTTTGGATCCATCAGTCATTTGAATCTTTAACATGTTTCAAGCATGCATATCCATTTTTAAAACATGTGTAGAAAAAATCTCCTTCATGTAAAATTCCAAGCTTAATAGGGTTGGACTAATGGAATTTCCCAAACTTGGATAACAAAACTTTTGTGTTCATTTGTGGTGTGTGAATAGATATTTTTTATTTACATTAGTTGCTATTTTAAATATTTTCCACTCATCAACTAAAAAATTTTTATTTTGTTGTGATCTTTTTTGCCTTTTTTGTTTACGGGATGAAGGGGGAGCGAAAACTCAAAGTTCTGATTTAAGAAAAAAGTGTACATCTAAAATGGAAAAGCACAATGCACAATTGTAGGGAGAGATAATTCCAAACAGTGTCTGTAATTTTTAGGGATTGTAAGCACCTTTTCGTTTTTATATCTCAGGTTTTGCAATCGTCGGGAAAAACGGGTTGCGGAGGATTTTTTAACCGAGTGTTGAATTGCAATCCATAAGTCATTTCGTACAAAAATATAGCCCGTTACGCATGATAAATCACATTACAATCATCTATGATTAGTTATGTCAGCTTTTTGCAAATGGGCAAAATATTGACATGTTTGACTCGGGCAAATATCCCACCGCAAGTTCACTTGAGAATTTAATGAGCGTTTGTTATTCTCTTTAAAAGCTTTGGATCCATAGGTCATTTGAATGTTTAACATGTTTCTGGCATGCATACCCATTTTTAAGACATGTGTAGAAAAAATCTGCTTCATGTAAAATTCCAAGATATTAGTTTTGGACTAGTGGAATTTCCCAAACTTGGATAACAAAACTTTTGTGTTCATTTGTGGTGTGTGAATAAATTTTCTTCATTTACTTTTTTTATTGTTTTAAACTTTTTCCGCACATCAACTATGAAATTTTCAGTTTGCTGTGATCTATTTGCCTTTTTTGTTTACGGGATGAAGGGAGAGCGAAAAACTCGAAGTTTTGATTTAAGAAAAATGTGTACATCTGAAACGGAAACGCACAATGCACATGTGTAGAGAGAGATAATTCCAAAGAGTGTCTGTAATTTTTAGGGATTGTAAGCACCTTTTCGTTTTTATATCTCAGGTTTTGCAATCGTCGGGAAAAATGGGTTGCGGAGGATTTTTTAACAGAGTGTTGAATTGCAATCCATAAGTCATTTCGTACAAAAATATAGCCCGTTACGCATGATAAATCACATTACAATCATCTATGATGATTATGTCAGCTTTTTGCAAATGGGCAAAATATTGACATGGTTGACTCGGGCAAATATCCCACCGCAAGTTCACTTGAGAATTTAATGAGCGTTTGTTATTCTCTTTAAAAGCTTTGCATCCATAGCTCATTTGCATCTTTAACATGTTTCAAACATGCATATCCATTTTTAAAACATGTGTGGATGAAATCTCTCTCTTGCAAAATTCCAAGCTATTAGGGTTAAACTAGTGGAATTTCCCAAAATTGGATAACAAATCTTTTGTGTTCATTTGTGTTGGGCGAATAAATTTTCATTATTTATATCTGTTATTGTTTTAAATTTTTTCCGTACATCAACTATAAAATTTTCGTTTTTTTGTAAGCTTTTTGCCTTGTTTGTTTTCGGGATGAAGGGAGAGCGAAAAGTAAAAGTTTTGATTTAAGAAAAAAGTGTACATCTAAAATGGAAAAGCACAATGCACAATTTGTAGGGAGAGATAATTCCAAAGAGTGTCTGTAATTTTTAGGGATTGTAAGCTCTTTTTAGTTTTTATATCTCAGTTTTTGCAATCGTCGGGAAAAACTGGTGGCAGAGGATTTTTAACTGAGTGTTGAATTGCAATCCATAAGTCATTTCATACAAAAATATAGCCCGTTACGCATGATAAATCACTTTACAATCATCAATGATTGTTAGATCACATTTTTGAAAATGGGCAAAATTATGACTTGTTAGACTCGGGTAAATATCCCACCACACGTTCACTTGAGAATTTAGTGAGCGTTTGTTATTCTCGTTAAAAGCTTTGGATCCATAAGTCATTTGAATCTTTAACATGTTTCAAGCATGCATATCCATTTTTAAAACATGTGTAGAAAAAATCTCCTTCATGTAAAATTCCAAGCTTAATAGGGTTGGACTAATGGAATTTCCCAAACTTGGATAACAAAACTTTTGTGTTCATTTGTGGTGTGTGAATAGATATTTTTTATTTACATTAGTTGCTATTTTAAATATTTTCCACTCATCAACTAAAAAATTTTTATTTTGTTGTGATCTTTTTTGCCTTTTTTGTTTACGGGATGAAGGGGGAGCGAAAACTCAAAGTTCTGATTTAAGAAAAAAGTGTACATCTAAAATGGAAAAGCACAATGCACAATTGTAGGGAGAGATAATTCCAAACAGTGTCTGTAATTTTTAGGGATTGTAAGCACCTTTTCGTTTTTATATCTCAGGTTTTGCAATCGTCGGGAAAAACGGGTTGCGGAGGATTTTTTAACCGAGTGTTGAATTGCAATCCATAAGTCATTTCGTACAAAAATATAGCCCGTTACGCATGATAAATCACATTACAATCATCTATGATTAGTTATGTCAGCTTTTTGCAAATGGGCAAAATATTGACATGTTTGACTCGGGCAAATATCCCACCGCAAGTTCACTTGAGAATTTAATGAGCGTTTGTTATTCTCTTTAAAAGCTTTGGATCCATAGGTCATTTGAATGTTTAACATGTTTCTGGCATGCATACCCATTTTTAAGACATGTGTAGAAAAAATCTGCTTCATGTAAAATTCCAAGATATTAGTTTTGGACTAGTGGAATTTCCCAAACTTGGATAACAAAACTTTTGTGTTCATTTGTGGTGTGTGAATAAATTTTCTTCATTTACTTTTTTTATTGTTTTAAACTTTTTCCGCACATCAACTATGAAATTTTCAGTTTGCTGTGATCTATTTGCCTTTTTTGTTTACGGGATGAAGGGAGAGCGAAAAACTCGAAGTTTTGATTTAAGAAAAATGTGTACATCTGAAACGGAAACGCACAATGCACATGTGTAGAGAGAGATAATTCCAAAGAGTGTCTGTAATTTTTAGGCATTGTAAGCACCTTTTCGTTTTTATATCTCAGGTTTTGCAATCGTCGGGAAAAATGGGTTGCGGAGGATTTTTTAACAGAGTGTTGAATTGCAATCCATAAGTCATTTCGTACAAAAATATAGCCCGTTACGCATGATAAATCACATTACAATCATCTATGATGATTATGTCAGCTTTTTGCAAATGGGCAAAATATTGACATGTTTGACTCGGGCAAATATCCCACCGCAAGTTCACTTGAGAATTTAATGAGCGTTTGTTATTCTCTTTAAAAGCTTTGCATCCATAGCTCATTTGCATCTTTAACATGTTTCAAACATGCATATCCATTTTTAAAACATGTGTGGATGAAATCTCTCTCTTGCAAAATTCCAAGCTATTAGGGTTAAACTAGTGGAATTTCCCAAAATTGGATAACAAATCTTTTGTGTTCATTTGTGTTGGGCGAATAAATTTTCATTATTTATATCTGTTATTGTTTTAAATTTTTTCCGTACATCAACTATAAAATTTTCGTTTTTTTGTAAGCTTTTTGCCTTGTTTGTTTTCGGGATGAAGGGAGAGCGAAAAGTAAAAGTTTTGATTTAAGAAAAAAGTGTACATCTAAAATGGAAAAGCACAATGCACAATTTGTAGGGAGAGATAATTCCAAAGAGTGTCTGTAATTTTTAGGGATTGTAAGCTCTTTTTAGTTTTTATATCTCAGTTTTTGCAATCGTCGGGAAAAACTGGTGGCAGAGGATTTTTAACTGAGTGTTGAATTGCAATCCATAAGTCATTTCATACAAAAATATAGCCCGTTACGCATGATAAATCACTTTACAATCATCAATGATTGTTAGATCACATTTTTGAAAATGGGCAAAATTATGACTTGTTAGACTCGGGTAAATATCCCACCGCACGTTCACTTGAGAATTTAGTGAGCGTTTGTTATTCTCGTTAAAAGCTTTGGATCCATAAGTCATTTGAATCTTTAACATGTTTCAAGCATGCATATCCATTTTTAAAACATGTGTAGAAAAAATCTCCTTCATGTAAAATTCCAAGCTTAATAGGGTTGGACTAATGGAATTTCCCAAACTTGGATAACAAAACTTTTGTGTTCATTTGTGGTGTGTGAATAGATATTTTTTATTTACATTAGTTGCTATTTTAAATATTTTCCACTCATCAACTAAAAAATTTTTATTTTGTTGTGATCTTTTTTGCCTTTTTTGTTTACGGGATGAAGGGGGAGCGAAAACTCAAAGTTCTGATTTAAGAAAAAAGTGTACATCTAAAATGGAAAAGCACAATGCACAATTGTAGGGAGAGATAATTCCAAACAGTGTCTGTAATTTTTAGGGATTGTAAGCACCTTTTCGTTTTTATATCTCAGGTTTTGCAATCGTCGGGAAAAACGGGTTGCGGAGGATTTTTTAACCGAGTGTTGAATTGCAATCCATAAGTCATTTCGTACAAAAATATAGCCCGTTACGCATGATAAATCACATTACAATCATCTATGATTAGTTATGTCAGCTTTTTGCAAATGGGCAAAATATTGACATGTTTGACTCGGGCAAATATCCCACCGCAAGTTCACTTGAGAATTTAATGAGCGTTTGTTATTCTCTTTAAAAGCTTTGGATCCATAGGTCATTTGAATGTTTAACATGTTTCTGGCATGCATACCCATTTTTAAGACATGTGTAGAAAAAATCTGCTTCATGTAAAATTCCAAGATATTAGTTTTGGACTAGTGGAATTTCCCAAACTTGGATAACAAAACTTTTGTGTTCATTTGTGGTGTGTGAATAAATTTTCTTCATTTACTTTTTTTATTGTTTTAAACTTTTTCCGCACATCAACTATGAAATTTTCAGTTTGCTGTGATCTATTTGCCTTTTTTGTTTACGGGATGAAGGGAGAGCGAAAAACTCGAAGTTTTGATTTAAGAAAAATGTGTACATCTGAAACGGAAACGCACAATGCACATGTGTAGAGAGAGATAATTCCAAAGAGTGTCTGTAATTTTTAGGCATTGTAAGCACCTTTTCGTTTTTATATCTCAGGTTTTGCAATCGTCGGGAAAAATGGGTTGCGGAGGATTTTTTAACAGAGTGTTGAATTGCAATCCATAAGTCATTTCGTACAAAAATATAGCCCGTTACGCATGATAAATCACATTACAATCATCTATGATGATTATGTCAGCTTTTTGCAAATGGGCAAAATATTGACATGTTTGACTCGGGCAAATATCCCACCGCAAGTTCACTTGAGAATTTAATGAGCGTTTGTTATTCTCTTTAAAAGCTTTGCATCCATAGCTCATTTGCATCTTTAACATGTTTCAAACATGCATATCCATTTTTAAAACATGTGTGGATGAAATCTCTCTCTTGCAAAATTCCAAGCTATTAGGGTTAAACTAGTGGAATTTCCCAAAATTGGATAACAAATCTTTTGTGTTCATTTGTGTTGGGCGAATAAATTTTCATTATTTATATCTGTTATTGTTTTAAATTTTTTCCGTACATCAACTATAAAATTTTCGTTTTTTTGTAAGCTTTTTGCCTTGTTTGTTTTCGGGATGAAGGGAGAGCGAAAAGTAAAAGTTTTGATTTAAGAAAAAAGTGTACATCTAAAATGGAAAAGCACAATGCACAATTTGTAGGGAGAGATAATTCCAAAGAGTGTCTGTAATTTTTAGGGATTGTAAGCTCTTTTTAGTTTTTATATCTCAGTTTTTGCAATCGTCGGGAAAAACTGGTGGCAGAGGATTTTTAACTGAGTGTTGAATTGCAATCCATAAGTCATTTCATACAAAAATATAGCCCGTTACGCATGATAAATCACTTTACAATCATCAATGATTGTTAGATCACATTTTTGAAAATGGGCAAAATTATGACTTGTTAGACTCGGGTAAATATCCCACCGCACGTTCACTTGAGAATTTAGTGAGCGTTTGTTATTCTCGTTAAAAGCTTTGGATCCATAAGTCATTTGAATCTTTAACATGTTTCAAGCATGCATATCCATTTTTAAAACATGTGTAGAAAAAATCTCCTTCATGTAAAATTCCAAGCTTAATAGGGTTGGACTAATGGAATTTCCCAAACTTGGATAACAAAACTTTTGTGTTCATTTGTGGTGTGTGAATAGATATTTTTTATTTACATTAGTTGTTATTTTAAATATTTTCCACTCATCAACTAAAAAGTTTTTATTTTGTTGTGATCTTTTTTGCCTTTTTTGTTTACGGGATGAAGGGGGAGCGAAAACTCAAAGTTCTGATTTAAGAAAAAAGTGTACATCTAAAATGGAAAAGCACAATGCACAATTGTAGGGAGAGATAATTCCAAACAGTGTCTGTAATTTTTAGGGATTGTAAGCACCTTTTCGTTTTTATATCTCAGGTTTTGCAATCGTCGGGAAAAACGGGTTGCGGAGGATTTTTTAACCGAGTGTTGAATTGCAATCCATAAGTCATTTCGTACAAAAATATAGCCCGTTACGCATGATAAATCACATTACAATCATCTATGATTAGTTATGTCAGCTTTTTGCAAATGGGCAAAATATTGACATGTTTGACTCGGGCAAGTATCCCACCGCAAGTTCACTTGAGAATTTAATGAGCGTTTGTTATTCTCTTTAAAAGCTTTGGATCCATAGGTCATTTGAATGTTTAACATGTTTCTGGCATGCATACCCATTTTTAAGACATGTGTAGAAAAAATCTGCTTCATGTAAAATTCCAAGATATTAGTTTTGGACTAGTGGAATTTCCCAAACTTGGATAACAAAACTTTTGTGTTCATTTGTGGTGTGTGAATAAATTTTCTTCATTTACTTTTTTTATTGTTTTAAACTTTTTCCGCACATCAACTATGAAATTTTCAGTTTGCTGTGATCTATTTGCCTTTTTTGTTTACGGGATGAAGGGAGAGCGAAAAACTCGAAGTTTTGATTTAAGAAAAATGTGTACATCTGAAACGGAAACGCACAATGCACATGTGTAGAGAGAGATAATTCCAAAGAGTGTCTGTAATTTTTAGGGATTGTAAGCACCTTTTCGTTTTTATATCTCAGGTTTTGCAATCGTCGGGAAAAATGGGTTGCGGAGGATTTTTTAACAGAGTGTTGAATTGCAATCCATAAGTCATTTCGTACAAAAATATAGCCCGTTACGCATGATAAATCACATTACAATCATCTATGATGATTATGTCAGCTTTTTGCAAATGGGCAAAATATTGACATGTTTGACTCGGGCAAATATCCCACCGCAAGTTCACTTGAGAATTTAATGAGCGTTTGTTATTCTCTTTAAAAGCTTTGCATCCATAGCTCATTTGCATCTTTAACATGTTTCAAACATGCATATCCATTTTTAAAACATGTGTGGATGAAATCTCTCTCTTGCAAAATTCCAAGCTATTAGGGTTAAACTAGTGGAATTTCCCAAAATTGGATAACAAATCTTTTGTGTTCATTTGTGTTGGGCGAATAAATTTTCATTATTTATATCTGTTATTGTTTTAAATTTTTTCCGTACATCAACTATAAAATTTTCGTTTTTTTGTAAGCTTTTTGCCTTGTTTGTTTTCGGGATGAAGGGAGAGCGAAAAGTAAAAGTTTTGATTTAAGAAAAAAGTGTACATCTAAAATGGAAAAGCACAATGCACAATTTGTAGGGAGAGATAAT
Source organism: Aristolochia californica (assembly GCF_029961685.1). Classification (NCBI taxonomy): domain Eukaryota; kingdom Viridiplantae; phylum Streptophyta; class Magnoliopsida; order Piperales; family Aristolochiaceae; genus Aristolochia; species Aristolochia californica. Next base: position 59,505 of record NW_027182287.1, on the reverse strand, counting down.
TCCAAAGAGTGTCTGTAATTTTTAGGGATTGTAAGCTCTTTTTAGTTTTTATATCTCAGTTTTTGCAATCGTCGGGAAAAACTGGTGGCAGAGGATTTTTAACTGAGTGTTGAATTGCAATCCATAAGTCATTTCATACAAAAATATAGCCCGTTACGCATGATAAATCACTTTACAATCATCAATGATTGTTAGATCACATTTTTGAAAATGGGCAAAATTATGACTTGTTAGACTCGGGTAAATATCCCACCGCACGTTCACTTGAGAATTTAGTGAGCGTTTGTTATTCTCGTTAAAAGCTTTGGATCCATAAGTCATTTGAATCTTTAACATGTTTCAAGCATGCATATCCATTTTTAAAACATGTGTAGAAAAAATCTCCTTCATGTAAAATTCCAAGCTTAATAGGGTTGGACTAATGGAATTTCCCAAACTTGGATAACAAAACTTTTGTGTTCATTTGTGGTGTGTGAATAGATATTTTTTATTTACATTAGTTGTTATTTTAAATATTTTCCACTCATCAACTAAAAAGTTTTTATTTTGTTGTGATCTTTTTTGCCTTTTTTGTTTACGGGATGAAGGGGGAGCGAAAACTCAAAGTTCTGATTTAAGAAAAAAGTGTACATCTAAAATGGAAAAGCACAATGCACAATTGTAGGGAGAGATAATTCCAAACAGTGTCTGTAATTTTTAGGGATTGTAAGCACCTTTTCGTTTTTATATCTCAGGTTTTGCAATCGTCGGGAAAAACGGGTTGCGGAGGATTTTTTAACCGAGTGTTGAATTGCAATCCATAAGTCATTTCGTACAAAAATATAGCCCGTTACGCATGATAAATCACATTACAATCATCTATGATTAGTTATGTCAGCTTTTTGCAAATGGGCAAAATATTGACATGTTTGACTCGGGCAAGTATCCCACCGCAAGTTCACTTGAGAATTTAATGAGCGTTTGTTATTCTCTTTAAAAGCTTTGGATCCATAGGTCATTTGAATGTTTAACATGTTTCTGGCATGCATACCCATTTTTAAGACATGTGTAGAAAAAATCTGCTTCATGTAAAATTCCAAGATATTAGTTTTGGACTAGTGGAATTTCCCAAACTTGGATAACAAAACTTTTGTGTTCATTTGTGGTGTGTGAATAAATTTTCTTCATTTACGTTTTTTATTGTTTTAAACTTTTTCCGCACATCAACTATGAAATTTTCAGTTTGCTGTGATCTATTTGCCTTTTTTGTTTACGGGATGAAGGGAGAGCGAAAAACTCGAAGTTTTGATTTAAGAAAAATGTGTACATCTGAAACGGAAACGCACAATGCACATGTGTAGAGAGAGATAATTCCAAAGAGTGTCTGTAATTTTTAGGGATTGTAAGCACCTTTTCGTTTTTATATCTCAGGTTTTGCAATCGTCGGGAAAAATGGGTTGCGGAGGATTTTTTAACAGAGTGTTGAATTGCAATCCATAAGTCATTTCGTACAAAAATATAGCCCGTTACGCATGATAAATCACATTACAATCATCTATGATGATTATGTCAGCTTTTTGCAAATGGGCAAAATATTGACATGTTTGACTCGGGCAAATATCCCACCGCAAGTTCACTTGAGAATTTAATGAGCGTTTGTTATTCTCTTTAAAAGCTTTGCATCCATAGCTCATTTGCATCTTTAACATGTTTCAAACATGCATATCCATTTTTAAAACATGTGTGGATGAAATCTCTCTCTTGCAAAATTCCAAGCTATTAGGGTTAAACTAGTGGAATTTCCCAAAATTGGATAACAAATCTTTTGTGTTCATTTGTGTTGGGCGAATAAATTTTCATTATTTATATCTGTTATTGTTTTAAATTTTTTCCGTACATCAACTATAAAATTTTCGTTTTTTTGTAAGCTTTTTGCCTTGTTTGTTTTCGGGATGAAGGGAGAGCGAAAAGTAAAAGTTTTGATTTAAGAAAAAAGTGTACATCTAAAATGGAAAAGCACAATGCACAATTTGTAGGGAGAGATAATTCCAAAGAGTGTCTGTAATTTTTAGGGATTGTAAGCTCTTTTTAGTTTTTATATCTCAGTTTTTGCAATCGTCGGGAAAAACTGGTGGCAGAGGATTTTTAACTGAGTGTTGAATTGCAATCCATAAGTCATTTCATACAAAAATATAGCCCGTTACGCATGATAAATCACTTTACAATCATCAATGATTGTTAGATCACATTTTTGAAAATGGGCAAAATTATGACTTGTTAGACTCGGGTAAATATCCCACCGCACGTTCACTTGAGAATTTAGTGAGCGTTTGTTATTCTCGTTAAAAGCTTTGGATCCATAAGTCATTTGAATCTTTAACATGTTTCAAGCATGCATATCCATTTTTAAAACATGTGTAGAAAAAATCTCCTTCATGTAAAATTCCAAGCTTAATAGGGTTGGACTAATGGAATTTCCCAAACTTGGATAACAAAACTTTTGTGTTCATTTGTGGTGTGTGAATAGATATTTTTTATTTACATTAGTTGCTATTTTAAATATTTTCCACTCATCAACTAAAAAATTTTTATTTTGTTGTGATCTTTTTTGCCTTTTTTGTTTACGGGATGAAGGGGGAGCGAAAACTCAAAGTTCTGATTTAAGAAAAAAGTGTACATCTAAAATGGAAAAGCACAATGCACAATTGTAGGGAGAGATAATTCCAAACAGTGTCTGTAATTTTTAGGGATTGTAAGCACCTTTTCGTTTTTATATCTCAGGTTTTGCAATCGTCGGGAAAAACGGGTTGCGGAGGATTTTTTAACCGAGTGTTGAATTGCAATCCATAAGTCATTTCGTACAAAAATATAGCCCGTTACGCATGATAAATCACATTACAATCATCTATGATTAGTTATGTCAGCTTTTTGCAAATGGGCAAAATATTGACATGTTTGACTCGGGCAAATATCCCACCGCAAGTTCACTTGAGAATTTAATGAGCGTTTGTTATTCTCTTTAAAAGCTTTGGATCCATAGGTCATTTGAATGTTTAACATGTTTCTGGCATGCATACCCATTTTTAAGACATGTGTAGAAAAAATCTGCTTCATGTAAAATTCCAAGATATTAGTTTTGGACTAGTGGAATTTCCCAAACTTGGATAACAAAACTTTTGTGTTCATTTGTGGTGTGTGAATAAATTTTCTTCATTTACGTTTTTTATTGTTTTAAACTTTTTCCGCACATCAACTATGAAATTTTCAGTTTGCTGTGATCTATTTGCCTTTTTTGTGTACGGGATGAAGGGAGAGCGAAAAACTCGAAGTTTTGATTTAAGAAAAATGTGTACATCTGAAACGGAAACGCACAATGCACATGTGTAGAGAGAGATAATTCCAAAGAGTGTCTGTAATTTTTAGGGATTGTAAGCACCTTTTCGTTTTTATATCTCAGGTTTTGCAATCGTCGGGAAAAATGGGTTGCGGAGGATTTTTTAACAGAGTGTTGAATTGCAATCCATAAGTCATTTCGTACAAAAATATAGCCCGTTACGCATGATAAATCACATTACAATCATCTATGATGATTATGTCAGCTTTTTGCAAATGGGCAAAATATTGACATGTTTGACTCGGGCAAATATCCCACCGCAAGTTCACTTGAGAATTTAATGAGCGTTTGTTATTCTCTTTAAAAGCTTTGCATCCATAGCTCATTTGCATCTTTAACATGTTTCAAACATGCATATCCATTTTTAAAACATGTGTGGATGAAATCTCTCTCTTGCAAAATTCCAAGCTATTAGGGTTAAACTAGTGGAATTTCCCAAAATTGGATAACAAATCTTTTGTGTTCATTTGTGTTGGGCGAATAAATTTTCATTATTTATATCTGTTATTGTTTTAAATTTTTTCCGTACATCAACTATAAAATTTTCGTTTTTTTGTAAGCTTTTTGCCTTGTTTGTTTTCGGGATGAAGGGAGAGCGAAAAGTAAAAGTTTTGATTTAAGAAAAAAGTGTACATCTAAAATGGAAAAGCACAATGCACAATTTGTAGGGAGAGATAATTCCAAAGAGTGTCTGTAATTTTTAGGGATTGTAAGCTCTTTTTAGTTTTTATATCTCAGTTTTTGCAATCGTCGGGAAAAACTGGTGGCAGAGGATTTTTAACTGAGTGTTGAATTGCAATCCATAAGTCATTTCATACAAAAATATAGCCCGTTACGCATGATAAATCACTTTACAATCATCAATGATTGTTAGATCACATTTTTGAAAATGGGCAAAATTATGACTTGTTAGACTCGGGTAAATATCCCACCGCACGTTCACTTGAGAATTTAGTGAGCGTTTGTTATTCTCGTTAAAAGCTTTGGATCCATAAGTCATTTGAATCTTTAACATGTTTCAAGCATGCATATCCATTTTTAAAACATGTGTAGAAAAAATCTCCTTCATGTAAAATTCCAAGCTTAATAGGGTTGGACTAATGGAATTTCCCAAACTTGGATAACAAAACTTTTGTGTTCATTTGTGGTGTGTGAATAGATATTTTTTATTTACATTAGTTGCTATTTTAAATATTTTCCACTCATCAACTAAAAAATTTTTATTTTGTTGTGATCTTTTTTGCCTTTTTTGTTTACGGGATGAAGGGGGAGCGAAAACTCAAAGTTCTGATTTAAGAAAAAAGTGTACATCTAAAATGGAAAAGCACAATGCACAATTGTAGGGAGAGATAATTCCAAACAGTGTCTGTAATTTTTAGGGATTGTAAGCACCTTTTCGTTTTTATATCTCAGGTTTTGCAATCGTCGGGAAAAACGGGTTGCGGAGGATTTTTTAACCGAGTGTTGAATTGCAATCCATAAGTCATTTCGTACAAAAATATAGCCCGTTACGCATGATAAATCACATTACAATCATCTATGATTAGTTATGTCAGCTTTTTGCAAATGGGCAAAATATTGACATGTTTGACTCGGGCAAATATCCCACCGCAAGTTCACTTGAGAATTTAATGAGCGTTTGTTATTCTCTTTAAAAGCTTTGGATCCATAGGTCATTTGAATGTTTAACATGTTTCTGGCATGCATACCCATTTTTAAGACATGTGTAGAAAAAATCTGCTTCATGTAAAATTCCAAGATATTAGTTTTGGACTAGTGGAATTTCCCAAACTTGGATAACAAAACTTTTGTGTTCATTTGTGGTGTGTGAATAAATTTTCTTCATTTACTTTTTTTATTGTTTTAAACTTTTTCCGCTCATCAACTATGAAATTTTCAGTTTGCTGTGATCTATTTGCCTTTTTTGTTTACGGGATGAAGGGAGAGCGAAAAACTCGAAGTTTTGATTTAAGAAAAATGTGTACATCTGAAACGGAAACGCACAATGCACATGTGTAGAGAGAGATAATTCCAAAGAGTGTCTATAATTTTTAGGGATTGTAAGCACCTTTTCGTTTTTATATCTCAGGTTTTGCAATCGTCGGGAAAAATGGGTTGCGGAGGATTTTTTAACAGAGTGTTGAATTGCAATCCATAAGTCATTTCGTACAAAAATATAGCCCGTTACGCATGATAAATCACATTACAATCATCTATGATGATTATGTCAGCTTTTTGCAAATGGGCAAAATACTGACATGTTTGACTCGGGCAAATATCCCACCGCAAGTTCACTTGAGAATTTAATGAGCGTTTGTTATTCTCTTTAAAAGCTTTGCATCCATAGCTCATTTGCATCTTTAACATGTTTCAAACATGCATATCCATTTTTAAAACATGTGTGGATGAAATCTCTCTCTTGCAAAATTCCAAGCTATTAGGGTTAAACTAGTGGAATTTCCCAAAATTGGATAACAAATCTTTTGTGTTCATTTGTGTTGGGCGAATAAATTTTCATTATTTATATCTGTTATTGTTTTAAATTTTTTCCGTACATCAACTATAAAATTTTCGTTTTTTTGTAAGCTTTTTGCCTTGTTTGTTTTCGGGATGAAGGGAGAGCGAAAAGTAAAAGTTTTGATTTAAGAAAAAAGTGTACATCTAAAATGGAAAAGCACAATGCACAATTTGTAGGGAGAGATAATTCCAAAGAGTGTCTGTAATTTTTAGGGATTGTAAGCTCTTTTTAGTTTTTATATCTCAGTTTTTGCAATCGTCGGGAAAAACTGGTGGCAGAGGATTTTTAACTGAGTGTTGAATTGCAATCCATAAGTCATTTCATACAAAAATATAGCCCGTTACGCATGATAAATCACTTTACAATCATCAATGATTGTTAGATCACATTTTTGAAAATGGGCAAAATTATGACTTGTTAGACTCGGGTAAATATCCCACCGCACGTTCACTTGAGAATTTAGTGAGCGTTTGTTATTCTCGTTAAAAGCTTTGGATCCATAAGTCATTTGAATCTTTAACATGTTTCAAGCATGCATATCCATTTTTAAAACATGTGTAGAAAAAATCTCCTTCATGTAAAATTCCAAGCTTAATAGGGTTGGACTAATGGAATTTCCCAAACTTGGATAACAAAACTTTTGTGTTCATTTGTGGTGTGTGAATAGATATTTTTTATTTACATTAGTTGCTATTTTAAATATTTTCCACTCATCAACTAAAAAATTTTTATTTTGTTGTGATCTTTTTTGCCTTTTTTGTTTACGGGATGAAGGGGGAGCGAAAACTCAAAGTTCTGATTTAAGAAAAAAGTGTACATCTAAAATGGAAAAGCACAATGCACAATTGTAGGGAGAGATAATTCCAAACAGTGTCTGTAATTTTTAGGGATTGTAAGCACCTTTTCGTTTTTATATCTCAGGTTTTGCAATCGTCGGGAAAAACGGGTTGCGGAGGATTTTTTAACCGAGTGTTGAATTGCAATCCATAAGTCATTTCGTACAAAAATATAGCCCGTTACGCATGATAAATCACATTACAATCATCTATGATTAGTTATGTCAGCTTTTTGCAAATGGGCAAAATATTGACATGTTTGACTCGGGCAAATATCCCACCGCAAGTTCACTTGAGAATTTAATGAGCGTTTGTTATTCTCTTTAAAAGCTTTGGATCCATAGGTCATTTGAATGTTTAACATGTTTCTGGCATGCATACCCATTTTTAAGACATGTGTAGAAAAAATCTGCTTCATGTAAAATTCCAAGATATTAGTTTTGGACTAGTGGAATTTCCCAAACTTGGATAACAAAACTTTTGTGTTCATTTGTGGTGTGTGAATAAATTTTCTTCATTTACTTTTTTTATTGTTTTAAACTTTTTCCGCACATCAACTATGAAATTTTCAGTTTGCTGTGATCTATTTGCCTTTTTTGTTTACGGGATGAAGGGAGAGCGAAAAACTCGAAGTTTTGATTTAAGAAAAATGTGTACATCTGAAACGGAAACGCACAATGCACATGTGTAGAGAGAGATAATTCCAAAGAGTGTCTGTAATTTTTAGGGATTGTAAGCACCTTTTCGTTTTTATATCTCAGGTTTTGCAATCGTCGGGAAAAATGGGTTGCGGAGGATTTTTTAACAGAGTGTTGAATTGCAATCCATAAGTCATTTCGTACAAAAATATAGCCCGTTACGCATGATAAATCACATTACAATCATCTATGATGATTATGTCAGCTTTTTGCAAATGGGCAAAATACTGACATGTTTGACTCGGGCAAATATCCCACCGCAAGTTCACTTGAGAATTTAATGAGCGTTTGTTATTCTCTTTAAAAGCTTTGCATCCATAGCTCATTTGCATCTTTAACATGTTTCAAACATGCATATCCATTTTTAAAACATGTGTGGATGAAATCTCTCTCTTGCAAAATTCCAAGCTATTAGGGTTAAACTAGTGGAATTTCCCAAAATTGGATAACAAATCTTTTGTGTTCATTTGTGTTGGGCGAATAAATTTTCATTATTTATATCTGTTATTGTTTTAAATTTTTTCCGTACATCAACTATAAAATTTTCGTTTTTTTGTAAGCTTTTTGCCTTGTTTGTTTTCGGGATGAAGGGAGAGCGAAAAGTAAAAGTTTTGATTTAAGAAAAAAGTGTACATCTAAAATGGAAAAGCACAATGCACAATTTGTAGGGAGAGATAATTCCAAAGAGTGTCTGTAATTTTTAGGGATTGTAAGCTCTTTTTAGTTTTTATATCTCAGTTTTTGCAATCGTCGGGAAAAACTGGTGGCAGAGGATTTTTAACTGAGTGTTGAATTGCAATCCATAAGTCATTTCATACAAAAATATAGCCCGTTACGCATGATAAATCACTTTACAATCATCAATGATTGTTAGATCACATTTTTGAAAATGGGCAAAATTATGACTTGTTAGACTCGGGTAAATATCCCACCGCACGTTCACTTGAGAATTTAGTGAGCGTTTGTTATTCTCGTTAAAAGCTTTGGATCCATAAGTCATTTGAATCTTTAACATGTTTCAAGCATGCATATCCATTTTTAAAACATGTGTAGAAAAAATCTCCTTCATGTAAAATTCCAAGCTTAATAGGGTTGGACTAATGGAATTTCCCAAACTTGGATAACAAAACTTTTGTGTTCATTTGTGGTGTGTGAATAGATATTTTTTATTTACATTAGTTGCTATTTTAAATATTTTCCACTCATCAACTAAAAAATTTTTATTTTGTTGTGATCTTTTTTGCCTTTTTTGTTTACGGGATGAAGGGGGAGCGAAAACTCAAAGTTCTGATTTAAGAAAAAAGTGTACATCTAAAATGGAAAAGCACAATGCACAATTGTAGGGAGAGATAATTCCAAACAGTGTCTGTAATTTTTAGGGATTGTAAGCACCTTTTCGTTTTTATATCTCAGGTTTTGCAATCGTCGGGAAAAACGGGTTGCGGAGGATTTTTTAACCGAGTGTTGAATTGCAATCCATAAGTCATTTCGTACAAAAATATAGCCCGTTACGCATGATAAATCACATTACAATCATCTATGATTAGTTATGTCAGCTTTTTGCAAATGGGCAAAATATTGACATGTTTGACTCGGGCAAATATCCCACCGCAAGTTCACTTGAGAATTTAATGAGCGTTTGTTATTCTCTTTAAAAGCTTTGGATCCATAGGTCATTTGAATGTTTAACATGTTTCTGGCATGCATACCCATTTTTAAGACATGTGTAGAAAAAATCTGCTTCATGTAAAATTCCAAGATATTAGTTTTGGACTAGTGGAATTTCCCAAACTTGGATAACAAAACTTTTGTGTTCATTTGTGGTGTGTGAATAAATTTTCTTCATTTACTTTTTTTATTGTTTTAAACTTTTTCCGCACATCAACTATGAAATTTTCAGTTTGCTGTGATCTATTTGCCTTTTTTGTTTACGGGATGAAGGGAGAGCGAAAAACTCGAAGTTTTGATTTAAGAAAAATGTGTACATCTGAAACGGAAACGCACAATGCACATGTGTAGAGAGAGATAATTCCAAAGAGTGTCTGTAATTTTTAGGGATTGTAAGCACCTTTTCGTTTTTATATCTCAGGTTTTGCAATCGTCGGGAAAAATGGGTTGCGGAGGATTTTTTAACAGAGTGTTGAATTGCAATCCATAAGTCATTTCGTACAAAAATATAGCCCGTTACGCATGATAAATCACATTACAATCATCTATGATGATTATGTCAGCTTTTTGCAAATGGGCAAAATATTGACATGTTTGACTCGGGCAAATATCCCACCGCAAGTTCACTTGAGAATTTAATGAGCGTTTGTTATTCTCTTTAAAAGCTTTGCATCCATAGCTCATTTGCATCTTTAACATGTTTCAAACATGCATATCCATTTTTAAAACATGTGTGGATGAAATCTCTCTCTTGCAAAATTCCAAGCTATTAGGGTTAAACTAGTGGAATTTCCCAAAATTGGATAACAAATCTTTTGTGTTCATTTGTGTTGGGCGAATAAATTTTCATTATTTATATCTGTTATTGTTTTAAATTTTTTCCGTACATCAACTATAAAATTTTCGTTTTTTTGTAAGCTTTTTGCCTTGTTTGTTTTCGGGATGAAGGGAGAGCGAAAAGTAAAAGTTTTGATTTAAGAAAAAAGTGTACATCTAAAATGGAAAAGCACAATGCACAATTTGTAGGGAGAGATAATTCCAAAGAGTGTCTGTAATTTTTAGGGATTGTAAGCTCTTTTTAGTTTTTATATCTCAGTTTTTGCAATCGTCGGGAAAAACTGGTGGCAGAGGATTTTTAACTGAGTGTTGAATTGCAATCCATAAGTCATTTCATACAAAAATATAGCCCGTTACGCATGATAAATCACTTTACAATCATCAATGATTGTTAGATCACATTTTTGAAAATGGGCAAAATTATGACTTGTTAGACTCGGGTAAATATCCCACCGCACGTTCACTTGAGAATTTAGTGAGCGTTTGTTATTCTCGTTAAAAGCTTTGGATCCATAAGTCATTTGAATCTTTAACATGTTTCAAGCATGCATATCCATTTTTAAAACATGTGTAGAAAAAATCTCCTTCATGTAAAATTCCAAGCTTAATAGGGTTGGACTAATGGAATTTCCCAAACTTGGATAACAAAACTTTTGTGTTCATTTGTGGTGTGTGAATAGATATTTTTTATTTACATTAGTTGCTATTTTAAATATTTTCCACTCATCAACTAAAAAATTTTTATTTTGTTGTGATCTTTTTTGCCTTTTTTGTTTACGGGATGAAGGGGGAGCGAAAACTCAAAGTTCTGATTTAAGAAAAAAGTGTACATCTAAAATGGAAAAGCACAATGCACAATTGTAGGGAGAGATAATTCCAAACAGTGTCTGTAATTTTTAGGGATTGTAAGCACCTTTTCGTTTTTATATCTCAGGTTTTGCAATCGTCGGGAAAAACGGGTTGCGGAGGATTTTTTAACCGAGTGTTGAATTGCAATCCATAAGTCATTTCGTACAAAAATATAGCCCGTTACGCATGATAAATCACATTACAATCATCTATGATTAGTTATGTCAGCTTTTTGCAAATGGGCAAAATATTGACATGTTTGACTCGGGCAAATATCCCACCGCAAGTTCACTTGAGAATTTAATGAGCGTTTGTTATTCTCTTTAAAAGCTTTGGATCCATAGGTCATTTGAATGTTTAACATGTTTCTGGCATGCATACCCATTTTTAAGACATGTGTAGAAAAAATCTGCTTCATGTAAAATTCCAAGATATTAGTTTTGGACTAGTGGAATTTCCCAAACTTGGATAACAAAACTTTTGTGTTCATTTGTGGTGTGTGAATAAATTTTCTTCATTTACTTTTTTTATTGTTTTAAACTTTTTCCGCACATCAACTATGAAATTTTCAGTTTGCTGTGATCTATTTGCCTTTTTTGTTTACGGGATGAAGGGAGAGCGAAAAACTCGAAGTTTTGATTTAAGAAAAATGTGTACATCTGAAACGGAAACGCACAATGCACATGTGTAGAGAGAGATAATTCCAAAGAGTGTCTGTAATTTTTAGGGATTGTAAGCACCTTTTCGTTTTTATATCTCAGGTTTTGCAATCGTCGGGAAAAATGGGTTGCGGAGGATTTTTTAACAGAGTGTTGAATTGCAATCCATAAGTCATTTCGTACAAAAATATAGCCCGTTACGCATGATAAATCACATTACAATCATCTATGATGATTATGTCAGCTTTTTGCAAATGGGCAAAATATTGACATGTTTGACTCGGGCAAATATCCCACCGCAAGTTCACTTGAGAATTTAATGAGCGTTTGTTATTCTCTTTAAAAGCTTTGCATCCATAGCTCATTTGCATCTTTAACATGTTTCAAACATGCATATCCATTTTTAAAACATGTGTGGATGAAATCTCTCTCTTGCAAAATTCCAAGCTATTAGGGTTAAACTAGTGGAATTTCCCAAAATTGGATAACAAATCTTTTGTGTTCATTTGTGTTGGGCGAATAAATTTTCATTATTTATATCTGTTATTGTTTTAAATTTTTTCCGTACATCAACTATAAAATTTTCGTTTTTTTGTAAGCTTTTTGCCTTGTTTGTTTTCGGGATGAAGGGAGAGCGAAAAGTAAAAGTTTTGATTTAAGAAAAAAGTGTACATCTAAAATGGAAAAGCACAATGCACAATTTGTAGGGAGAGATAATTCCAAAGAGTGTCTGTAATTTTTAGGGATTGTAAGCTCTTTTTAGTTTTTATATCTCAGTTTTTGCAATCGTCGGGAAAAACTGGTGGCAGAGGATTTTTAACTGAGTGTTGAATTGCAATCCATAAGTCATTTCATACAAAAATATAGCCCGTTACGCATGATAAATCACTTTACAATCATCAATGATTGTTAGATCACATTTTTGAAAATGGGCAAAATTATGACTTGTTAGACTCGGGTAAATATCCCACCGCACGTTCACTTGAGAATTTAGTGAGCGTTTGTTATTCTCGTTAAAAGCTTTGGATCCATAAGTCATTTGAATCTTTAACATGTTTCAAGCATGCATATCCATTTTTAAAACATGTGTAGAAAAAATCTCCTTCATGTAAAATTCCAAGCTTAATAGGGTTGGACTAATGGAATTTCCCAAACTTGGATAACAAAACTTTTGTGTTCATTTGTGGTGTGTGAATAGATATTTTTTATTTACATTAGTTGCTATTTTAAATATTTTCCACTCATCAACTAAAAAATTTTTATTTTGTTGTGATCTTTTTTGCCTTTTTTGTTTACGGGATGAAGGGGGAGCGAAAACTCAAAGTTCTGATTTAAGAAAAAAGTGTACATCTAAAATGGAAAAGCACAATGCACAATTGTAGGGAGAGATAATTCCAAACAGTGTCTGTAATTTTTAGGGATTGTAAGCACCTTTTCGTTTTTATATCTCAGGTTTTGCAATCGTCGGGAAAAACGGGTTGCGGAGGATTTTTTAACCGAGTGTTGAATTGCAATCCATAAGTCATTTCGTACAAAAATATAGCCCGTTACGCATGATAAATCACATTACAATCATCTATGATTAGTTATGTCAGCTTTTTGCAAATGGGCAAAATATTGACATGTTTGACTCGGGCAAATATCCCACCGCAAGTTCACTTGAGAATTTAATGAGCGTTTGTTATTCTCTTTAAAAGCTTTGGATCCATAGGTCATTTGAATGTTTAACATGTTTCTGGCATGCATACCCATTTTTAGGACATGTGTAGAAAAAATCTGCTTCATGTAAAATTCCAAGATATTAGTTTTGGACTAGTGGAATTTCCCAAACTTGGATAACAAAACTTTTGTGTTCATTTGTGGTGTGTGAATAAATTTTCTTCATTTACTTTTTTTATTGTTTTAAACTTTTTCCGCACATCAACTATGAAATTTTCAGTTTGCTGTGATCTATTTGCCTTTTTTGTTTACGGGATGAAGGGAGAGCGAAAAACTCGAAGTTTTGATTTAAGAAAAATGTGTACATCTGAAACGGAAACGCACAATGCACATGTGTAGAGAGAGATAATTCCAAAGAGTGTCTGTAATTTTTAGGGATTGTAAGCACCTTTTCGTTTTTATATCTCAGGTTTTGCAATCGTCGGGAAAAATGGGTTGCGGAGGATTTTTTAACAGAGTGTTGAATTGCAATCCATAAGTCATTTCGTACAAAAATATAGCCCGTTACGCATGATAAATCACATTACAATCATCTATGATGATTATGTCAGCTTTTTGCAAATGGGCAAAATATTGACATGTTTGACTCGGGCAAATATCCCACCGCAAGTTCACTTGAGAATTTAATGAGCGTTTGTTATTCTCTTTAAAAGCTTTGCATCCATAGCTCATTTGCATCTTTAACATGTTTCAAACATGCATATCCATTTTTAAAACATGTGTGGATGAAATCTCTCTCTTGCAAAATTCCAAGCTATTAGGGTTAAACTAGTGGAATTTCCCAAAATTGGATAACAAATCTTTTGTGTTCATTTGTGTTGGGCGAATAAATTTTCATTATTTATATATGTTATTGTTTTAAATTTTTTCCGTACATCAACTATAAAATTTTCGTTTTTTTGTAAGCTTTTTGCCTTGTTTGTTTTCGGGATGAAGGGAGAGCGAAAAGTAAAAGTTTTGATTTAAGAAAAAAGTGTACATCTAAAATGGAAAAGCACAATGCACAATTTGTAGGGAGAGATAATTCCAAAGAGTGTCTGTAATTTTTAGGGATTGTAAGCTCTTTTTAGTTTTTATATCTCAGTTTTTGCAATCGTCGGGAAAAACTGGTGGCAGAGGATTTTTAACTGAGTGTTGAATTGCAATCCATAAGTCATTTCATACAAAAATATAGCCCGTTACGCATGATAAATCACTTTACAATCATCAATGATTGTTAGATCACATTTTTGAAAATGGGCAAAATTATGACTTGTTAGACTCGGGTAAATATCCCACCGCACGTTCACTTGAGAATTTAGTGAGCGTTTGTTAATCTCGTTAAAAGCTTTGGATCCATAAGTCATTTGAATCTTTAACATGTTTCAAGCATGCATATCCATTTTTAAAACATGTGTAGAAAAAATCTCCTTCATGTAAAATTCCAAGCTTAATAGGGTTGGACTAATGGAATTTCCCAAACTTGGATAACAAAACTTTTGTGTTCATTTGTGGTGTGTGAATAGATATTTTTTATTTACATTAGTTGCTATTTTAAATATTTTCCACACATCAACTAAAAAATTTTTATTTTGTTGTGATCTTTTTTGCCTTTTTTGTTTACGGGATGAAGGGGGAGCGAAAACTCAAAGTTCTGATTTAAGAAAAAAGTGTACATCTAAAATGGAAAAGCACAATGCACAATTGTAGGGAGAGATAATTCCAAACAGTGTCTGTAATTTTTAGGGATTGTAAGCACCTTTTCGTTTTTATATCTCAGGTTTTGCAATCGTCGGGAAAAACGGGTTGCGGAGGATTTTTTAACCGAGTGTTGAATTGCAATCCATAAGTCATTTCGTACAAAAATATAGCCCGTTACGCATGATAAATCACATTACAATCATCTATGATTAGTTATGTCAGCTTTTTGCAAATGGGCAAAATATTGACATGTTTGACTCGGGCAAATATCCCACCGCAAGTTCACTTGAGAATTTAATGAGCGTTTGTTATTCTCTTTAAAAGCTTTGGATCCATAGGTCATTTGAATGTTTAACATGTTTCTGGCATGCATACCCATTTTTAGGACATGTGTAGAAAAAATCTGCTTCATGTAAAATTCCAAGATATTAGTTTTGGACTAGTGGAATTTCCCAAACTTGGATAACAAAACTTTTGTGTTCATTTGTGGTGTGTGAATAAATTTTCTTCATTTACTTTTTTTATTGTTTTAAACTTTTTCCGCACATCAACTATGAAATTTTCAGTTTGCTGTGATCTATTTGCCTTTTTTGTTTACGGGATGAAGGGAGAGCGAAAAACTCGAAGTTTTGATTTAAGAAAAATGTGTACATCTGAAACGGAAACGCACAATGCACATGTGTAGAGAGAGATAATTCCAAAGAGTGTCTGTAATTTTTAGGGATTGTAAGCACCTTTTCGTTTTTATATCTCAGGTTTTGCAATCGTCGGGAAAAATGGGTTGCGGAGGATTTTTTAACAGAGTGTTGAATTGCAATCCATAAGTCATTTCGTACAAAAATATAGCCCGTTACGCATGATAAATCACATTACAATCATCTATGATGATTATGTCAGCTTTTTGCAAATGGGCAAAATATTGACATGTTTGACTCGGGCAAATATCCCACCGCAAGTTCACTTGAGAATTTAATGAGCGTTTGTTATTCTCTTTAAAAGCTTTGCATCCATAGCTCATTTGCATCTTTAACATGTTTCAAACATGCATATCCATTTTTAAAACATGTGTGGATGAAATCTCTCTCTTGCAAAATTCCAAGCTATTAGGGTTAAACTAGTGGAATTTCCCAAAATTGGATAACAAATCTTTTGTGTTCATTTGTGTTGGGCGAATAAATTTTCATTATTTATATCTGTTATTGTTTGAAATTTTTTCCGTACATCAACTATAAAATTTTCGTTTTTTAGTAAGCTTTTTGCCTTGTTTGTTTTCGGGATGAAGGGAGAGCGAAAAGTAAAAGTTTTGATTTAAGAAAAAAGTGTACATCTAAAATGGAAAAGCACAATGCACAATTTGTAGGGAGAGATAATTCCAAAGAGTGTCTGTAATTTTTAGGGATTGTAAGCTCTTTTTAGTTTTTATATCTCAGTTTTTGCAATCGTCGGGAAAAACTGGTGGCAGAGGATTTTTAACTGAGTGTTGAATTGCAATCCATAAGTCATTTCATACAAAAATATAGCCCGTTACGCATGATAAATCACTTTACAATCATCAATGATTGTTAGATCACATTTTTGAAAATGGGCAAAATTATGACTTGTTAGACTCGGGTAAATATCCCACCGCACGTTCACTTGAGAATTTAGTGAGCGTTTGTTATTCTCGTTAAAAGCTTTGGATCCATAAGTCATTTGAATCTTTAACATGTTTCAAGCATGCATATCCATTTTTAAAACATGTGTAGAAAAAATCTCCTTCATGTAAAATTCCAAGCTTAATAGGGTTGGACTAATGGAATTTCCCAAACTTGGATAACAAAACTTTTGTGTTCATTTGTGGTGTGTGAATAGATATTTTTTATTTACATTAGTTGCTATTTTAAATATTTTCCACTCATCAACTAAAAAATTTTTATTTTGTTGTGATCTTTTTTGCCTTTTTTGTTTACGGGATGAAGGGGGAGCGAAAACTCAAAGTTCTGATTTAAGAAAAAAGTGTACATCTAAAATGGAAAAGCACAATGCACAATTGTAGGGAGAGATAATTCCAAACAGTGTCTGTAATTTTTAGGGATTGTAAGCACCTTTTCGTTTTTATATCTCAGGTTTTGCAATCGTCGGGAAAAACGGGTTGCGGAGGATTTTTTAACCGAGTGTTGAATTGCAATCCATAAGTCATTTCGTACAAAAATATAGCCCGTTACGCATGATAAATCACATTACAATCATCTATGATTAGTTATGTCAGCTTTTTGCAAATGGGCAAAATATTGACATGTTTGACTCGGGCAAATATCCCACCGCAAGTTCACTTGAGAATTTAATGAGCGTTTGTTATTCTCTTTAAAAGCTTTGGATCCATAGGTCATTTGAATGTTTAACATGTTTCTGGCATGCATACCCATTTTTAGGACATGTGTAGAAAAAATCTGCTTCATGTAAAATTCCAAGATATTAGTTTTGGACTAGTGGAATTTCCCAAACTTGGATAACAAAACTTTTGTGTTCATTTGTGGTGTGTGAATAAATTTTCTTCATTTACTTTTTTTATTGTTTTAAACTTTTTCCGCACATCAACTATGAAATTTTCAGTTTGCTGTGATCTATTTGCCTTTTTTGTTTACGGGATGAAGGGAGAGCGAAAAACTCGAAGTTTTGATTTAAGAAAAATGTGTACATCTGAAACGGAAACGCACAATGCACATGTGTAGAGAGAGATAATTCCAAAGAGTGTCTGTAATTTTTAGGGATTGTAAGCACCTTTTCGTTTTTATATCTCAGGTTTTGCAATCGTCGGGAAAAATGGGTTGCGGAGGATTTTTTAACAGAGTGTTGAATTGCAATCCATAAGTCATTTCGTACAAAAATATAGCCCGTTACGCATGATAAATCACATTACAATCATCTATGATGATTATGTCAGCTTTTTGCAAATGGGCAAAATATTGACATGTTTGACTCGGGCAAATATCCCACCGCAAGTTCACTTGAGAATTTAATGAGCGTTTGTTATTCTCTTTAAAAGCTTTGCATCCATAGCTCATTTGCATCTTTAACATGTTTCAAACATGCATATCCATTTTTAAAACATGTGTGGATGAAATCTCTCTCTTGCAAAATTCCAAGCTATTAGGGTTAAACTAGTGGAATTTCCCAAAATTGGATAACAAATCTTTTGTGTTCATTTGTGTTGGGCGAATAAATTTTCATTATTTATATCTGTTATTGTTTGAAATTTTTTCCGTACATCAACTATAAAATTTTCGTTTTTTAGTAAGCTTTTTGCCTTGTTTGTTTTCGGGATGAAGGGAGAGCGAAAAGTAAAAGTTTTGATTTAAGAAAAAAGTGTACATCTAAAATGGAAAAGCACAATGCACAATTTGTAGGGAGAGATAATTCCAAAGAGTGTCTGTAATTTTTAGGGATTGTAAGCTCTTTTTAGTTTTTATATCTCAGTTTTTGCAATCGTCGGGAAAAACTGGTGGCAGAGGATTTTTAACTGAGTGTTGAATTGCAATCCATAAGTCATTTCATACAAAAATATAGCCCGTTACGCATGATAAATCACTTTACAATCATCAATGATTGTTAGATCACATTTTTGAAAATGGGCAAAATTATGACTTGTTAGACTCGGGTAAATATCCCACCGCACGTTCACTTGAGAATTTAGTGAGCGTTTGTTATTCTCGTTAAAAGCTTTGGATCCATAAGTCATTTGAATCTTTAACATGTTTCAAGCATGCATATCCATTTTTAAAACATGTGTAGAAAAAATCTCCTTCATGTAAAATTCCAAGCTTAATAGGGTTGGACTAATGGAATTTCCCAAACTTGGATAACAAAACTTTTGTGTTCATTTGTGGTGTGTGAATAGATATTTTTTATTTACATTAGTTGCTATTTTAAATATTTTCCACTCATCAACTAAAAAATTTTTATTTTGTTGTGATCTTTTTTGCCTTTTTTGTTTACGGGATGAAGGGGGAGCGAAAACTCAAAGTTCTGATTTAAGAAAAAAGTGTACATCTAAAATGGAAAAGCACAATGCACAATTGTAGGGAGAGATAATTCCAAACAGTGTCTGTAATTTTTAGGGATTGTAAGCACCTTTTCGTTTTTATATCTCAGGTTTTGCAATCGTCGGGAAAAACGGGTTGCGGAGGATTTTTTAACCGAGTGTTGAATTGCAATCCATAAGTCATTTCGTACAAAAATATAGCCCGTTACGCATGATAAATCACATTACAATCATCTATGATTAGTTATGTCAGCTTTTTGCAAATGGGCAAAATATTGACATGTTTGACTCGGGCAAATATCCCACCGCAAGTTCACTTGAGAATTTAATGAGCGTTTGTTATTCTCTTTAAAAGCTTTGGATCCATAGGTCATTTGAATGTTTAACATGTTTCTGGCATGCATACCCATTTTTAGGACATGTGTAGAAAAAATCTGCTTCATGTAAAATTCCAAGATATTAGTTTTGGACTAGTGGAATTTCCCAAACTTGGATAACAAAACTTTTGTGTTCATTTGTGGTGTGTGAATAAATTTTCTTCATTTACTTTTTTTATTGTTTTAAACTTTTTCCGCACATCAACTATGAAATTTTCAGTTTGCTGTGATCTATTTGCCTTTTTTGTTTACGGGATGAAGGGAGAGCGAAAAACTCGAAGTTTTGATTTAAGAAAAATGTGTACATCTGAAACGGAAACGCACAATGCACATGTGTAGAGAGAGATAATTCCAAAGAGTGTCTGTAATTTTTAGGGATTGTAAGCACCTTTTCGTTTTTATATCTCAGGTTTTGCAATCGTCGGGAAAAATGGGTTGCGGAGGATTTTTTAACAGAGTGTTGAATTGCAATCCATAAGTCATTTCGTACAAAAATATAGCCCGTTACGCATGATAAATCACATTACAATCATCTATGATGATTATGTCAGCTTTTTGCAAATGGGCAAAATATTGACATGTTTGACTCGGGCAAATATCCCACCGCAAGTTCACTTGAGAATTTAATGAGCGTTTGTTATTCTCTTTAAAAGCTTTGCATCCATAGCTCATTTGCATCTTTAACATGTTTCAAACATGCATATCCATTTTTAAAACATGTGTGGATGAAATCTCTCTCTTGCAAAATTCCAAGCTATTAGGGTTAAACTAGTGGAATTTCCCAAAATTGGATTACAAATCTTTTGTGTTCATTTGTGTTGGGCGAATAAATTTTCATTATTTATATCTGTTATTGTTTGAAATTTTTTCCGTACATCAACTATAAAATTTTCGTTTTTTTGTAAGCTTTTTGCCTTGTTTGTTTTCGGGATGAAGGGAGAGCGAAAAGTAAAAGTTTTGATTTAAGAAAAAAGTGTACATCTAAAATGGAAAAGCACAATGCACAATTTGTAGGGAGAGATAATTCCAAAGAGTGTCTGTAATTTTTAGGGATTGTAAGCTCTTTTTAGTTTTTATATCTCAGTTTTTGCAATCGTCGGGAAAAACTGGTGGCAGAGGATTTTTAACTGAGTGTTGAATTGCAATCCATAAGTCATTTCATACAAAAATATAGCCCGTTACGCATGATAAATCACTTTACAATCATCAATGATTGTTAGATCACATTTTTGAAAATGGGCAAAATTATGACTTGTTAGACTCGGGTAAATATCCCACCGCACGTTCACTTGAGAATTTAGTGAGCGTTTGTTATTCTCGTTAAAAGCTTTGGATCCATAAGTCATTTGAATCTTTAACATGTTTCAAGCATGCATATCCATTTTTAAAACATGTGTAGAAAAAATCTCCTTCATGTAAAATTCCAAGCTTAATAGGGTTGGACTAATGGAATTTCCCAAACTTGGATAACAAAACTTTTGTGTTCATTTGTGGTGTGTGAATAGATATTTTTTATTTACATTAGTTGCTATTTTAAATATTTTCCACTCATCAACTAAAAAATTTTTATTTTGTTGTGATCTTTTTTGCCTTTTTTGTTTACGGGATGAAGGGGGAGCGAAAACTCAAAGTTCTGATTTAAGAAAAAAGTGTACATCTAAAATGGAAAAGCACAATGCACAATTGTAGGGAGAGATAATTCCAAACAGTGTCTGTAATTTTTAGGGATTGTAAGCACCTTTTCGTTTTTATATCTCAGGTTTTGCAATCGTCGGGAAAAACGGGTTGCGGAGGATTTTTTAACCGAGTGTTGAATTGCAATCCATAAGTCATTTCGTACAAAAATATAGCCCGTTACGCATGATAAATCACATTACAATCATCTATGATTAGTTATGTCAGCTTTTTGCAAATGGGCAAAATATTGACATGTTTGACTCGGGCAAATATCCCACCGCAAGTTCACTTGAGAATTTAATGAGCGTTTGTTATTCTCTTTAAAAGCTTTGGATCCATAGGTCATTTGAATGTTTAACATGTTTCTGGCATGCATACCCATTTTTAAGACATGTGTAGAAAAAATCTGCTTCATGTAAAATTCCAAGATATTAGTTTTGGACTAGTGGAATTTCCCAAACTTGGATAACAAAACTTTTGTGTTCATTTGTGGTGTGTGAATAAATTTTCTTCATTTACTTTTTTTATTGTTTTAAACTTTTTCCGCACATCAACTATGAAATTTTCAGTTTGCTGTGATCTATTTGCCTTTTTTGTTTACGGGATGAAGGGAGAGCGAAAAACTCGAAGTTTTGATTTAAGAAAAATGTGTACATCTGAAACGGAAACGCACAATGCACATGTGTAGAGAGAGATAATTCCAAAGAGTGTCTGTAATTTTTAGGGATTGTAAGCACCTTTTCGTTTTTATATCTCAGGTTTTGCAATCGTCGGGAAAAATGGGTTGCGGAGGATTTTTTAACAGAGTGTTGAATTGCAATCCATAAGTCATTTCGTACAAAAATATAGCCCGTTACGCATGATAAATCACATTACAATCATCTATGATGATTATGTCAGCTTTTTGCAAATGGGCAAAATATTGACATGTTTGACTCGGGCAAATATCCCACCGCAAGTTCACTTGAGAATTTAATGAGCGTTTGTTATTCTCTTTAAAAGCTTTGCATCCATAGCTCATTTGCATCTTTAACATGTTTCAAACATGCATATCCATTTTTAAAACATGTGTGGATGAAATCTCTCTCTTGCAAAATTCCAAGCTATTAGGGTTAAACTAGTGGAATTTCCCAAAATTGGATTACAAATCTTTTGTGTTCATTTGTGTTGGGCGAATAAATTTTCATTATTTATATCTGTTATTGTTTGAAATTTTTTCCGTACATCAACTATAAAATTTTCGTTTTTTTGTAAGCTTTTTGCCTTGTTTGTTTTCGGGATGAAGGGAGAGCGAAAAGTAAAAGTTTTGATTTAAGAAAAAAGTGTACATCTAAAATGGAAAAGCACAATGCACAATTTGTAGGGAGAGATAATTCCAAAGAGTGTCTGTAATTTTTAGGGATTGTAAGCTCTTTTTAGTTTTTATATCTCAGTTTTTGCAATCGTCGGGAAAAACTGGTGGCAGAGGATTTTTAACTGAGTGTTGAATTGCAATCCATAAGTCATTTCATACAAAAATATAGCCCGTTACGCATGATAAATCACTTTACAATCATCAATGATTGTTAGATCACATTTTTGAAAATGGGCAAAATTATGACTTGTTAGACTCGGGTAAATATCCCACCGCACGTTCACTTGAGAATTTAGTGAGCGTTTGTTATTCTCGTTAAAAGCTTTGGATCCATAAGTCATTTGAATCTTTAACATGTTTCAAGCATGCATATCCATTTTTAAAACATGTGTAGAAAAAATCTCCTTCATGTAAAATTCCAAGCTTAATAGGGTTGGACTAATGGAATTTCCCAAACTTGGATAACAAAACTTTTGTGTTCATTTGTGGTGTGTGAATAGATATTTTTTATTTACATTAGTTGCTATTTTAAATATTTTCCACTCATCAACTAAAAAATTTTTATTTTGTTGTGATCTTTTTTGCCTTTTTTGTTTACGGGATGAAGGGGGAGCGAAAACTCAAAGTTCTGATTTAAGAAAAAAGTGTACATCTAAAATGGAAAAGCACAATGCACAATTGTAGGGAGAGATAATTCCAAACAGTGTCTGTAATTTTTAGGGATTGTAAGCACCTTTTCGTTTTTATATCTCAGGTTTTGCAATCGTCGGGAAAAACGGGTTGCGGAGGATTTTTTAACCGAGTGTTGAATTGCAATCCATAAGTCATTTCGTACAAAAATATAGCCCGTTACGCATGATAAATCACATTACAATCATCTATGATTAGTTATGTCAGCTTTTTGCAAATGGGCAAAATATTGACATGTTTGACTCGGGCAAATATCCCACCGCAAGTTCACTTGAGAATTTAATGAGCGTTTGTTATTCTCTTTAAAAGCTTTGGATCCATAGGTCATTTGAATGTTTAACATGTTTCTGGCATGCATACCCATTTTTAAGACATGTGTAGAAAAAATCTGCTTCATGTAAAATTCCAAGATATTAGTTTTGGACTAGTGGAATTTCCCAAACTTGGATAACAAAACTTTTGTGTTCATTTGTGGTGTGTGAATAAATTTTCTTCATTTACTTTTTTTATTGTTTTAAACTTTTTCCGCACATCAACTATGAAATTTTCAGTTTGCTGTGATCTATTTGCCTTTTTTGTTTACGGGATGAAGGGAGAGCGAAAAACTCGAAGTTTTGATTTAAGAAAAATGTGTACATCTGAAACGGAAACGCACAATGCACATGTGTAGAGAGAGATAATTCCAAAGAGTGTCTGTAATTTTTAGGGATTGTAAGCACCTTTTCGTTTTTATATCTCAGGTTTTGCAATCGTCGGGAAAAATGGGTTGCGGAGGATTTTTAAACAGAGTGTTGAATTGCAATCCATAAGTCATTTCGTACAAAAATATAGCCCGTTACGCATGATAAATCACATTACAATCATCTATGATGATTATGTCAGCTTTTTGCAAATGGGCAAAATATTGACATGTTTGACTCGGGCAAATATCCCACCGCAAGTTCACTTGAGAATTTAATGAGCGTTTGTTATTCTCTTTAAAAGCTTTGCATCCATAGCTCATTTGCATCTTTAACATGTTTCAAACATGCATATCCATTTTTAAAACATGTGTGGATGAAATCTCTCTCTTGCAAAATTCCAAGCTATTAGGGTTAAACTAGTGGAATTTCCCAAAATTGGATAACAAATCTTTTGTGTTCATTTGTGTTGGGCGAATAAATTTTCATTATTTATATCTGTTATTGTTTTAAATTTTTTCCGTACATCAACTATAAAATTTTCGTTTTTTTGTAAGCTTTTTGCCTTGTTTGTTTTCGGGATGAAGGGAGAGCGAAAAGTAAAAGTTTTGATTTAAGAAAAAAGTGTACATCTAAAATGGAAAAGCACAATGCACAATTTGTAGGGAGAGATAATTCCAAAGAGTGTCTGTAATTTTTAGGGATTGTAAGCTCTTTTTAGTTTTTATATCTCAGTTTTTGCAATCGTCGGGAAAAACTGGTGGCAGAGGATTTTTAACTGAGTGTTGAATTGCAATCCATAAGTCATTTCATACAAAAATATAGCCCGTTACGCATGATAAATCACTTTACAATCATCAATGATTGTTAGATCACATTTTTGAAAATGGGCAAAATTATGACTTGTTAGACTCGGGTAAATATCCCACCGCACGTTCACTTGAGAATTTAGTGAGCGTTTGTTATTCTCGTTAAAAGCTTTGGATCCATAAGTCATTTGAATCTTTAACATGTTTCAAGCATGCATATCCATTTTTAAAACATGTGTAGAAAAAATCTCCTTCATGTAAAATTCCAAGCTTAATAGGGTTGGACTAATGGAATTTCCCAAACTTGGATAACAAAACTTTTGTGTTCATTTGTGGTGTGTGAATAGATATTTTTTATTTACATTAGTTGCTATTTTAAATATTTTCCACTCATCAACTAAAAAATTTTTATTTTGTTGTGATCTTTTTTGCCTTTTTTGTTTACGGGATGAAGGGGGAGCGAAAACTCAAAGTTCTGATTTAAGAAAAAAGTGTACATCTAAAATGGAAAAGCACAATGCACAATTGTAGGGAGAGATAATTCCAAACAGTGTCTGTAATTTTTAGGGATTGTAAGCACCTTTTCGTTTTTATATCTCAGGTTTTGCAATCGTCGGGAAAAACGGGTTGCGGAGGATTTTTTAACCGAGTGTTGAATTGCAATCCATAAGTCATTTCGTACAAAAATATAGCCCGTTACGCATGATAAATCACATTACAATCATCTATGATTAGTTATGTCAGCTTTTTGCAAATGGGCAAAATATTGACATGTTTGACTCGGGCAAATATCCCACCGCAAGTTCACTTGAGAATTTAATGAGCGTTTGTTATTCTCTTTAAAAGCTTTGCATCCATAGCTCATTTGCATCTTTAACATGTTTCAAACATGCATATCCATTTTTAAAACATGTGTGGATGAAATCTCTCTCTTGCAAAATTCCAAGCTATTAGGGTTAAACTAGTGGAATTTCCCAAAATTGGATAACAAATCTTTTGTGTTCATTTGTGTTGGGCGAATAAATTTTCATTATTTATATCTGTTATTGTTTTAAATTTTTTCCGTACATCAACTATAAAATTTTCGTTTTTTAGTAAGCTTTTTGCCTTGTTTGTTTTCGGGATGAAGGGAGAGCGAAAAGTAAAAGTTTTGATTTAAGAAAAAAGTGTACATCTAAAATGGAAAAGCACAATGCACAATTTGTAGGGAGAGATAATTCCAAAGAGTGTCTGTAATTTTTAGGGATTGTAAGCTCTTTTTAGTTTTTATATCTCAGTT
Organism: Aristolochia californica; assembly: GCF_029961685.1. Lineage (NCBI taxonomy): Eukaryota > Viridiplantae > Streptophyta > Magnoliopsida > Piperales > Aristolochiaceae > Aristolochia > Aristolochia californica. Next base: position 33,781 of record NW_027182287.1, on the reverse strand, counting down.
TTTGCAATCGTCGGGAAAAACTGGTGGCAGAGGATTTTTAACTGAGTGTTGAATTGCAATCCATAAGTCATTTCATACAAAAATATAGCCCGTTACGCATGATAAATCACTTTACAATCATCTATGATTGTTAGATCACATTTTTGAAAATGGGCAAAATTATGACTTGTTAGACTCGGGTAAATATCCCACCGCACGTTCACTTGAGAATTTAGTGAGCGTTTGTTATTCTCGTTAAAAGCTTTGGATCCATAAGTCATTTGAATCTTTAACATGTTTCAAGCATGCATATCCATTTTTAAAACATGTGTAGAAAAAATCTCCTTCATGTAAAATTCCAAGCTTAATAGGGTTGGACTAATGGAATTTCCCAAACTTGGATAACAAAACTTTTGTGTTCATTTGTGGTGTGTGAATAGATATTTTTTATTTACATTAGTTGCTATTTTAAATATTTTCCACTCATCAACTAAAAAATTTTTATTTTGTTGTGATCTTTTTTGCCTTTTTTGTTTACGGGATGAAGGGGGAGCGAAAACTCAAAGTTCTGATTTAAGAAAAAAGTGTACATCTAAAATGGAAAAGCACAATGCACAATTGTAGGGAGAGATAATTCCAAACAGTGTCTGTAATTTTTAGGGATTGTAAGCACCTTTTCGTTTTTATATCTCAGGTTTTGCAATCGTCGGGAAAAACGGGTTGCGGAGGATTTTTTAACCGAGTGTTGAATTGCAATCCATAAGTCATTTCGTACAAAAATATAGCCCGTTACGCATGATAAATCACATTACAATCATCTATGATTAGTTATGTCAGCTTTTTGCAAATGGGCAAAATATTGACATGTTTGACTCGGGCAAATATCCCACCGCAAGTTCACTTGAGAATTTAATGAGCGTTTGTTATTCTCTTTAAAAGCTTTGGATCCATAGGTCATTTGAATGTTTAACATGTTTCTGGCATGCATACCCATTTTTAGGACATGTGTAGAAAAAATCTGCTTCATGTAAAATTCCAAGATATTAGTTTTGGACTAGTGGAATTTCCCAAACTTGGATAACAAAACTTTTGTGTTCATTTGTGGTGTGTGAATAAATTTTCTTCATTTACTTTTTTTATTGTTTTAAACTTTTTCCGCACATCAACTATGAAATTTTCAGTTTGCTGTGATCTATTTGCCTTTTTTGTTTACGGGATGAAGGGAGAGCGAAAAACTCGAAGTTTTGATTTAAGAAAAATGTGTACATCTGAAACGGAAACGCACAATGCACATGTGTAGAGAGAGATAATTCCAAAGAGTGTCTGTAATTTTTAGGGATTGTAAGCACCTTTTCGTTTTTATATCTCAGGTTTTGCAATCGTCGGGAAAAATGGGTTGCGGAGGATTTTTTAACAGAGTGTTGAATTGCAATCCATAAGTCATTTCGTACAAAAATATAGCCCGTTACGCATGATAAATCACATTACAATCATCTATGATGATTATGTCAGCTTTTTGCAAATGGGCAAAATATTGACATGTTTGACTCGGGCAAATATCCCACCGCAAGTTCACTTGAGAATTTAATGAGCGTTTGTTATTCTCTTTAAAAGCTTTGCATCCATAGCTCATTTGCATCTTTAACATGTTTCAAACATGCATATCCATTTTTAAAACATGTGTGGATGAAATCTCTCTCTTGCAAAATTCCAAGCTATTAGGGTTAAACTAGTGGAATTTCCCAAAATTGGATAACAAATCTTTTGTGTTCATTTGTGTTGGGCGAATAAATTTTCATTATTTATATCTGTTATTGTTTTAAATTTTTTCCGTACATCAACTATAAAATTTTCGTTTTTTAGTAAGCTTTTTGCCTTGTTTGTTTTCGGGATGAAGGGAGAGCGAAAAGTAAAAGTTTTGATTTAAGAAAAAAGTGTACATCTAAAATGGAAAAGCACAATGCACAATTTGTAGGGAGAGATAATTCCAAAGAGTGTCTGTAATTTTTAGGGATTGTAAGCTCTTTTTAGTTTTTATATCTCAGTTTTTGCAATCGTCGGGAAAAACTGGTGGCAGAGGATTTTTAACTGAGTGTTGAATTGCAATCCATAAGTCATTTCATACAAAAATATAGCCCGTTACGCATGATAAATCACTTTACAATCATCTATGATTGTTAGATCACATTTTTGAAAATGGGCAAAATTATGACTTGTTAGACTCGGGTAAATATCCCACCGCACGTTCACTTGAGAATTTAGTGAGCGTTTGTTATTCTCGTTAAAAGCTTTGGATCCATAAGTCATTTGAATCTTTAACATGTTTCAAGCATGCATATCCATTTTTAAAACATGTGTAGAAAAAATCTCCTTCATGTAAAATTCCAAGCTTAATAGGGTTGGACTAATGGAATTTCCCAAACTTGGATAACAAAACTTTTGTGTTCATTTGTGGTGTGTGAATAGATATTTTTTATTTACATTAGTTGCTATTTTAAATATTTTCCACACATCAACTAAAAAATTTTTATTTTGTTGTGATCTTTTTTGCCTTTTTTGTTTACGGGATGAAGGGGGAGCGAAAACTCAAAGTTCTGATTTAAGAAAAAAGTGTACATCTAAAATGGAAAAGCACAATGCACAATTGTAGGGAGAGATAATTCCAAACAGTGTCTGTAATTTTTAGGGATTGTAAGCACCTTTTCGTTTTTATATCTCAGGTTTTGCAATCGTCGGGAAAAACGGGTTGCGGAGGATTTTTTAACCGAGTGTTGAATTGCAATCCATAAGTCATTTCGTACAAAAATATAGCCCGTTACGCATGATAAATCACATTACAATCATCTATGATTAGTTATGTCAGCTTTTTGCAAATGGGCAATATATTGACATGTTTGACTCGGGCAAATATCCCACCGCAAGTTCACTTGAGAATTTAATGAGCGTTTGTTATTCTCTTTAAAAGCTTTGGATCCATAGGTCATTTGAATGTTTAACATGTTTCTGGCATGCATACCCATTTTTAGGACATGTGTAGAAAAAATCTGCTTCATGTAAAATTCCAAGATATTAGTTTTGGACTAGTGGAATTTCCCAAACTTGGATAACAAAACTTTTGTGTTCATTTGTGGTGTGTGAATAAATTTTCTTCATTTACTTTTTTTATTGTTTTAAACTTTTTCCGCACATCAACTATGAAATTTTCAGTTTGCTGTGATCTATTTGCCTTTTTTGTTTACGGGATGAAGGGAGAGCGAAAAACTCGAAGTTTTGATTTAAGAAAAATGTGTACATCTGAAACGGAAACGCACAATGCACATGTGTAGAGAGAGATAATTCCAAAGAGTGTCTGTAATTTTTAGGGATTGTAAGCACCTTTTCGTTTTTATATCTCAGGTTTTGCAATCGTCGGGAAAAATGGGTTGCGGAGGATTTTTTAACAGAGTGTTGAATTGCAATCCATAAGTCATTTCGTACAAAAATATAGCCCGTTACGCATGATAAATCACATTACAATCATCTATGATGATTATGTCAGCTTTTTGCAAATGGGCAAAATATTGACATGTTTGACTCGGGCAAATATCCCACCGCAAGTTCACTTGAGAATTTAATGAGCGTTTGTTATTCTCTTTAAAAGCTTTGCATCCATAGCTCATTTGCATCTTTAACATGTTTCAAACATGCATATCCATTTTTAAAACATGTGTGGATGAAATCTCTCTCTTGCAAAATTCCAAGCTATTAGGGTTAAACTAGTGGAATTTCCCAAAATTGGATAACAAATCTTTTGTGTTCATTTGTGTTGGGCGAATAAATTTTCATTATTTATATCTGTTATTGTTTTAAATTTTTTCCGTACATCAACTATAAAATTTTCGTTTTTTAGTAAGCTTTTTGCCTTGTTTGTTTTCGGGATGAAGGGAGAGCGAAAAGTAAAAGTTTTGATTTAAGAAAAAAGTGTACATCTAAAATGGAAAAGCACAATGCACAATTTGTAGGGAGAGATAATTCCAAAGAGTGTCTGTAATTTTTAGGGATTGTAAGCTCTTTTTAGTTTTTATATCTCAGTTTTTGCAATCGTCGGGAAAAACTGGTGGCAGAGGATTTTTAACTGAGTGTTGAATTGCAATCCATAAGTCATTTCATACAAAAATATAGCCCGTTACGCATGATAAATCACTTTACAATCATCTATGATTGTTAGATCACATTTTTGAAAATGGGCAAAATTATGACTTGTTAGACTCGGGTAAATATCCCACCGCACGTTCACTTGAGAATTTAGTGAGCGTTTGTTATTCTCGTTAAAAGCTTTGGATCCATAAGTCATTTGAATCTTTAACATGTTTCAAGCATGCATATCCATTTTTAAAACATGTGTAGAAAAAATCTCCTTCATGTAAAATTCCAAGCTTAATAGGGTTGGACTAATGGAATTTCCCAAACTTGGATAACAAAACTTTTGTGTTCATTTGTGGTGTGTGAATAGATATTTTTTATTTACATTAGTTGCTATTTTAAATATTTTCCACACATCAACTAAAAAATTTTTATTTTGTTGTGATCTTTTTTGCCTTTTTTGTTTACGGGATGAAGGGGGAGCGAAAACTCAAAGTTCTGATTTAAGAAAAAAGTGTACATCTAAAATGGAAAAGCACAATGCACAATTGTAGGGAGAGATAATTCCAAACAGTGTCTGTAATTTTTAGGGATTGTAAGCACCTTTTCGTTTTTATATCTCAGGTTTTGCAATCGTCGGGAAAAACGGGTTGCGGAGGATTTTTTAACCGAGTGTTGAATTGCAATCCATAAGTCATTTCGTACAAAAATATAGCCCGTTACGCATGATAAATCACATTACAATCATCTATGATTAGTTATGTCAGCTTTTTGCAAATGGGCAATATATTGACATGTTTGACTCGGGCAAATATCCCACCGCAAGTTCACTTGAGAATTTAATGAGCGTTTGTTATTCTCTTTAAAAGCTTTGGATCCATAGGTCATTTGAATGTTTAACATGTTTCTGGCATGCATACCCATTTTTAGGACATGTGTAGAAAAAATCTGCTTCATGTAAAATTCCAAGATATTAGTTTTGGACTAGTGGAATTTCCCAAACTTGGATAACAAAACTTTTGTGTTCATTTGTGGTGTGTGAATAAATTTTCTTCATTTACTTTTTTTATTGTTTTAAACTTTTTCCGCACATCAACTATGAAATTTTCAGTTTGCTGTGATCTATTTGCCTTTTTTGTTTACGGGATGAAGGGAGAGCGAAAAACTCGAAGTTTTGATTTAAGAAAAATGTGTACATCTGAAACGGAAACGCACAATGCACATGTGTAGAGAGAGATAATTCCAAAGAGTGTCTGTAATTTTTAGGGATTGTAAGCACCTTTTCGTTTTTATATCTCAGGTTTTGCAATCGTCGGGAAAAATGGGTTGCGGAGGATTTTTTAACAGAGTGTTGAATTGCAATCCATAAGTCATTTCGTACAAAAATATAGCCCGTTACGCATGATAAATCACATTACAATCATCTATGATGATTATGTCAGCTTTTTGCAAATGGGCAAAATATTGACATGTTTGACTCGGGCAAATATCCCACCGCAAGTTCACTTGAGAATTTAATGAGCGTTTGTTATTCTCTTTAAAAGCTTTGCATCCATAGCTCATTTGCATCTTTAACATGTTTCAAACATGCATATCCATTTTTAAAACATGTGTGGATGAAATCTCTCTCTTGCAAAATTCCAAGCTATTAGGGTTAAACTAGTGGAATTTCCCAAAATTGGATAACAAATCTTTTGTGTTCATTTGTGTTGGGCGAATAAATTTTCATTATTTATATCTGTTATTGTTTTAAATTTTTTCCGTACATCAACTATAAAATTTTCGTTTTTTAGTAAGCTTTTTGCCTTGTTTGTTTTCGGGATGAAGGGAGAGCGAAAAGTAAAAGTTTTGATTTAAGAAAAAAGTGTACATCTAAAATGGAAAAGCACAATGCACAATTTGTAGGGAGAGATAATTCCAAAGAGTGTCTGTAATTTTTAGGGATTGTAAGCTCTTTTTAGTTTTTATATCTCAGTTTTTGCAATCGTCGGGAAAAACTGGTGGCAGAGGATTTTTAACTGAGTGTTGAATTGCAATCCATAAGTCATTTCATACAAAAATATAGCCCGTTACGCATGATAAATCACTTTACAATCATCTATGATTGTTAGATCACATTTTTGAAAATGGGCAAAATTATGACTTGTTAGACTCGGGTAAATATCCCACCGCACGTTCACTTGAGAATTTAGTGAGCGTTTGTTATTCTCGTTAAAAGCTTTGGATCCATAAGTCATTTGAATCTTTAACATGTTTCAAGCATGCATATCCATTTTTAAAACATGTGTAGAAAAAATCTCCTTCATGTAAAATTCCAAGCTTAATAGGGTTGGACTAATGGAATTTCCCAAACTTGGATAACAAAACTTTTGTGTTCATTTGTGGTGTGTGAATAGATATTTTTTATTTACATTAGTTGCTATTTTAAATATTTTCCACACATCAACTAAAAAATTTTTATTTTGTTGTGATCTTTTTTGCCTTTTTTGTTTACGGGATGAAGGGGGAGCGAAAACTCAAAGTTCTGATTTAAGAAAAAAGTGTACATCTAAAATGGAAAAGCACAAGGCACAATTGTAGGGAGAGATAATTCCAAACAGTGTCTGTAATTTTTAGGGATTGTAAGCACCTTTTCGTTTTTATATCTCAGGTTTTGCAATCGTCGGGAAAAACGGGTTGCGGAGGATTTTTTAACCGAGTGTTGAATTGCAATCCATAAGTCATTTCGTACAAAAATATAGCCCGTTACGCATGATAAATCACATTACAATCATCTATGATTAGTTATGTCAGCTTTTTGCAAATGGGCAAAATATTGACATGTTTGACTCGGGCAAATATCCCACCGCAAGTTCACTTGAGAATTTAATGAGCGTTTGTTATTCTCTTTAAAAGCTTTGGATCCATAGGTCATTTGAATGTTTAACATGTTTCTGGCATGCATACCCATTTTTAGGACATGTGTAGAAAAAATCTGCTTCATGTAAAATTCCAAGATATTAGTTTTGGACTAGTGGAATTTCCCAAACTTGGATAACAAAACTTTTGTGTTCATTTGTGGTGTGTGAATAAATTTTCTTCATTTACTTTTTTTATTGTTTTAAACTTTTTCCGCACATCAACTATGAAATTTTCAGTTTGCTGTGATCTATTTGCCTTTTTTGTTTACGGGATGAAGGGAGAGCGAAAAACTCGAAGTTTTGATTTAAGAAAAATGTGTACATCTGAAACGGAAACGCACAATGCACATGTGTAGAGAGAGATAATTCCAAAGAGTGTCTGTAATTTTTAGGGATTGTAAGCACCTTTTCGTTTTTATATCTCAGGTTTTGCAATCGTCGGGAAAAATGGGTTGCGGAGGATTTTTTAACAGAGTGTTGAATTGCAATCCATAAGTCATTTCGTACAAAAATATAGCCCGTTACGCATGATAAATCACATTACAATCATCTATGATGATTATGTCAGCTTTTTGCAAATGGGCAAAATATTGACATGTTTGACTCGGGCAAATATCCCACCGCAAGTTCACTTGAGAATTTAATGAGCGTTTGTTATTCTCTTTAAAAGCTTTGCATCCATAGCTCATTTGCATCTTTAACATGTTTCAAACATGCATATCCATTTTTAAAACATGTGTGGATGAAATCTCTCTCTTGCAAAATTCCAAGCTATTAGGGTTAAACTAGTGGAATTTCCCAAAATTGGATAACAAATCTTTTGTGTTCATTTGTGTTGGGCGAATAAATTTTCATTATTTATATCTGTTATTGTTTTAAATTTTTTCCGTACATCAACTATAAAATTTTCGTTTTTTAGTAAGCTTTTTGCCTTGTTTGTTTTCGGGATGAAGGGAGAGCGAAAAGTAAAAGTTTTGATTTAAGAAAAAAGTGTACATCTAAAATGGAAAAGCACAATGCACAATTTGTAGGGAGAGATAATTCCAAAGAGTGTCTGTAATTTTTAGGGATTGTAAGCTCTTTTTAGTTTTTATATCTCAGTTTTTGCAATCGTCGGGAAAAACTGGTGGCAGAGGATTTTTAACTGAGTGTTGAATTGCAATCCATAAGTCATTTCATACAAAAATATAGCCCGTTACGCATGATAAATCACTTTACAATCATCTATGATTGTTAGATCACATTTTTGAAAATGGGCAAAATTATGACTTGTTAGACTCGGGTAAATATCCCACCGCACGTTCACTTGAGAATTTAGTGAGCGTTTGTTATTCTCGTTAAAAGCTTTGGATCCATAAGTCATTTGAATCTTTAACATGTTTCAAGCATGCATATCCATTTTTAAAACATGTGTAGAAAAAATCTCCTTCATGTAAAATTCCAAGCTTAATAGGGTTGGACTAATGGAATTTCCCAAACTTGGATAACAAAACTTTTGTGTTCATTTGTGGTGTGTGAATAGATATTTTTTATTTACATTAGTTGCTATTTTAAATATTTTCCACACATCAACTAAAAAATTTTTATTTTGTTGTGATCTTTTTTGCCTTTTTTGTTTACGGGATGAAGGGGGAGCGAAAACTCAAAGTTCTGATTTAAGAAAAAAGTGTACATCTAAAATGGAAAAGCACAAGGCACAATTGTAGGGAGAGATAATTCCAAACAGTGTCTGTAATTTTTAGGGATTGTAAGCACCTTTTCGTTTTTATATCTCAGGTTTTGCAATCGTCGGGAAAAACGGGTTGCGGAGGATTTTTTAACCGAGTGTTGAATTGCAATCCATAAGTCATTTCGTACAAAAATATAGCCCGTTACGCATGATAAATCACATTACAATCATCTATGATTAGTTATGTCAGCTTTTTGCAAATGGGCAAAATATTGACATGTTTGACTCGGGCAAATATCCCACCGCAAGTTCACTTGAGAATTTAATGAGCGTTTGTTATTCTCTTTAAAAGCTTTGGATCCATAGGTCATTTGAATGTTTAACATGTTTCTGGCATGCATACCCATTTTTAGGACATGTGTAGAAAAAATCTGCTTCATGTAAAATTCCAAGATATTAGTTTTGGACTAGTGGAATTTCCCAAACTTGGATAACAAAACTTTTGTGTTCATTTGTGGTGTGTGAATAAATTTTCTTCATTTACTTTTTTTATTGTTTTAAACTTTTTCCGCACATCAACTATGAAATTTTCAGTTTGCTGTGATCTATTTGCCTTTTTTGTTTACGGGATGAAGGGAGAGCGAAAAACTCGAAGTTTTGATTTAAGAAAAATGTGTACATCTGAAACGGAAACGCACAATGCACATGTGTAGAGAGAGATAATTCCAAAGAGTGTCTGTAATTTTTAGGGATTGTAAGCACCTTTTCGTTTTTATATCTCAGGTTTTGCAATCGTCGGGAAAAATGGGTTGCGGAGGATTTTTTAACAGAGTGTTGAATTGCAATCCATAAGTCATTTCGTACAAAAATATAGCCCGTTACGCATGATAAATCACATTACAATCATCTATGATGATTATGTCAGCTTTTTGCAAATGGGCAAAATATTGACATGTTTGACTCGGGCAAATATCCCACCGCAAGTTCACTTGAGAATTTAATGAGCGTTTGTTATTCTCTTTAAAAGCTTTGCATCCATAGCTCATTTGCATCTTTAACATGTTTCAAACATGCATATCCATTTTTAAAACATGTGTGGATGAAATCTCTCTCTTGCAAAATTCCAAGCTATTAGGGTTAAACTAGTGGAATTTCCCAAAATTGGATAACAAATCTTTTGTGTTCATTTGTGTTGGGCGAATAAATTTTCATTATTTATATCTGTTATTGTTTTAAATTTTTTCCGTACATCAACTATAAAATTTTCGTTTTTTAGTAAGCTTTTTGCCTTGTTTGTTTTCGGGATGAAGGGAGAGCGAAAAGTAAAAGTTTTGATTTAAGAAAAAAGTGTACATCTAAAATGGAAAAGCACAATGCACAATTTGTAGGGAGAGATAATTCCAAAGAGTGTCTGTAATTTTTAGGGATTGTAAGCTCTTTTTAGTTTTTATATCTCAGTTTTTGCAATCGTCGGGAAAAACTGGTGGCAGAGGATTTTTAACTGAGTGTTGAATTGCAATCCATAAGTCATTTCATACAAAAATATAGCCCGTTACGCATGATAAATCACTTTACAATCATCTATGATTGTTAGATCACATTTTTGAAAATGGGCAAAATTATGACTTGTTAGACTCGGGTAAATATCCCACCGCACGTTCACTTGAGAATTTAGTGAGCGTTTGTTATTCTCGTTAAAAGCTTTGGATCCATAAGTCATTTGAATCTTTAACATGTTTCAAGCATGCATATCCATTTTTAAAACATGTGTAGAAAAAATCTCCTTCATGTAAAATTCCAAGCTTAATAGGGTTGGACTAATGGAATTTCCCAAACTTGGATAACAAAACTTTTGTGTTCATTTGTGGTGTGTGAATAGATATTTTTTATTTACATTAGTTGCTATTTTAAATATTTTCCACACATCAACTAAAAAATTTTTATTTTGTTGTGATCTTTTTTGCCTTTTTTGTTTACGGGATGAAGGGGGAGCGAAAACTCAAAGTTCTGATTTAAGAAAAAAGTGTACATCTAAAATGGAAAAGCACAAGGCACAATTGTAGGGAGAGATAATTCCAAACAGTGTCTGTAATTTTTAGGGATTGTAAGCACCTTTTCGTTTTTATATCTCAGGTTTTGCAATCGTCGGGAAAAACGGGTTGCGGAGGATTTTTTAACCGAGTGTTGAATTGCAATCCATAAGTCATTTCGTACAAAAATATAGCCCGTTACGCATGATAAATCACATTACAATCATCTATGATTAGTTATGTCAGCTTTTTGCAAATGGGCAAAATATTGACATGTTTGACTCGGGCAAATATCCCACCGCAAGTTCACTTGAGAATTTAATGAGCGTTTGTTATTCTCTTTAAAAGCTTTGGATCCATAGGTCATTTGAATGTTTAACATGTTTCTGGCATGCATACCCATTTTTAGGACATGTGTAGAAAAAATCTGCTTCATGTAAAATTCCAAGATATTAGTTTTGGACTAGTGGAATTTCCCAAACTTGGATAACAAAACTTTTGTGTTCATTTGTGGTGTGTGAATAAATTTTCTTCATTTACTTTTTTTATTGTTTTAAACTTTTTCCGCACATCAACTATGAAATTTTCAGTTTGCTGTGATCTATTTGCCTTTTTTGTTTACGGGATGAAGGGAGAGCGAAAAACTCGAAGTTTTGATTTAAGAAAAATGTGTACATCTGAAACGGAAACGCACAATGCACATGTGTAGAGAGAGATAATTCCAAAGAGTGTCTGTAATTTTTAGGGATTGTAAGCACCTTTTCGTTTTTATATCTCAGGTTTTGCAATCGTCGGGAAAAATGGGTTGCGGAGGATTTTTTAACAGAGTGTTGAATTGCAATCCATAAGTCATTTCGTACAAAAATATAGCCCGTTACGCATGATAAATCACATTACAATCATCTATGATGATTATGTCAGCTTTTTGCAAATGGGCAAAATATTGACATGTTTGACTCGGGCAAATATCCCACCGCAAGTTCACTTGAGAATTTAATGAGCGTTTGTTATTCTCTTTAAAAGCTTTGCATCCATAGCTCATTTGCATCTTTAACATGTTTCAAACATGCATATCCATTTTTAAAACATGTGTGGATGAAATCTCTCTCTTGCAAAATTCCAAGCTATTAGGGTTAAACTAGTGGAATTTCCCAAAATTGGATAACAAATCTTTTGTGTTCATTTGTGTTGGGCGAATAAATTTTCATTATTTATATCTGTTATTGTTTTAAATTTTTTCCGTACATCAACTATAAAATTTTCGTTTTTTAGTAAGCTTTTTGCCTTGTTTGTTTTCGGGATGAAGGGAGAGCGAAAAGTAAAAGTTTTGATTTAAGAAAAAAGTGTACATCTAAAATGGAAAAGCACAATGCACAATTTGTAGGGAGAGATAATTCCAAAGAGTGTCTGTAATTTTTAGGGATTGTAAGCTCTTTTTAGTTTTTATATCTCAGTTTTTGCAATCGTCGGGAAAAACTGGTGGCAGAGGATTTTTAACTGAGTGTTGAATTGCAATCCATAAGTCATTTCATACAAAAATATAGCCCGTTATGCATGATAAATCACTTTACAATCATCTATGATTGTTAGATCACATTTTTGAAAATGGGCAAAATTATGACTTGTTAGACTCGGGTAAATATCCCACCGCACGTTCACTTGAGAATTTAGTGAGCGTTTGTTATTCTCGTTAAAAGCTTTGGATCCATAAGTCATTTGAATCTTTAACATGTTTCAAGCATGCATATCCATTTTTAAAACATGTGTAGAAAAAATCTCCTTCATGTAAAATTCCAAGCTTAATAGGGTTGGACTAATGGAATTTCCCAAACTTGGATAACAAAACTTTTGTGTTCATTTGTGGTGTGTGAATAGATATTTTTTATTTACATTAGTTGCTATTTTAAATATTTTCCACACATCAACTAAAAAATTTTTATTTTGTTGTGATCTTTTTTGCCTTTTTTGTTTACGGGATGAAGGGGGAGCGAAAACTCAAAGTTCTGATTTAAGAAAAAAGTGTACATCTAAAATGGAAAAGCACAAGGCACAATTGTAGGGAGAGATAATTCCAAACAGTGTCTGTAATTTTTAGGGATTGTAAGCACCTTTTCGTTTTTATATCTCAGGTTTTGCAATCGTCGGGAAAAACGGGTTGCGGAGGATTTTTTAACCGAGTGTTGAATTGCAATCCATAAGTCATTTCGTACAAAAATATAGCCCGTTACGCATGATAAATCACATTACAATCATCTATGATTAGTTATGTCAGCTTTTTGCAAATGGGCAAAATATTGACATGTTTGACTCGGGCAAATATCCCACCGCAAGTTCACTTGAGAATTTAATGAGCGTTTGTTATTCTCTTTAAAAGCTTTGGATCCATAGGTCATTTGAATGTTTAACATGTTTCTGGCATGCATACCCATTTTTAGGACATGTGTAGAAAAAATCTGCTTCATGTAAAATTCCAAGATATTAGTTTTGGACTAGTGGAATTTCCCAAACTTGGATAACAAAACTTTTGTGTTCATTTGTGGTGTGTGAATAAATTTTCTTCATTTACTTTTTTTATTGTTTTAAACTTTTTCCGCACATCAACTATGAAATTTTCAGTTTGCTGTGATCTATTTGCCTTTTTTGTTTACGGGATGAAGGGAGAGCGAAAAACTCGAAGTTTTGATTTAAGAAAAATGTGTACATCTGAAACGGAAACGCACAATGCACATGTGTAGAGAGAGATAATTCCAAAGAGTGTCTGTAATTTTTAGGGATTGTAAGCACCTTTTCGTTTTTATATCTCAGGTTTTGCAATCGTCGGGAAAAATGGGTTGCGGAGGATTTTTTAACAGAGTGTTGAATTGCAATCCATAAGTCATTTCGTACAAAAATATAGCCCGTTACGCATGATAAATCACATTACAATCATCTATGATGATTATGTCAGCTTTTTGCAAATGGGCAAAATATTGACATGTTTGACTCGGGCAAATATCCCACCGCAAGTTCACTTGAGAATTTAATGAGCGTTTGTTATTCTCTTTAAAAGCTTTGCATCCATAGCTCATTTGCATCTTTAACATGTTTCAAACATGCATATCCATTTTTAAAACATGTGTGGATGAAATCTCTCTCTTGCAAAATTCCAAGCTATTAGGGTTAAACTAGTGGAATTTCCCAAAATTGGATAACAAATCTTTTGTGTTCATTTGTGTTGGGCGAATAAATTTTCATTATTTATATCTGTTATTGTTTTAAATTTTTTCCGTACATCAACTATAAAATTTTCGTTTTTTAGTAAGCTTTTTGCCTTGTTTGTTTTCGGGATGAAGGGAGAGCGAAAAGTAAAAGTTTTGATTTAAGAAAAAAGTGTACATCTAAAATGGAAAAGCACAATGCACAATTTGTAGGGAGAGATAATTCCAAAGAGTGTCTGTAATTTTTAGGGATTGTAAGCTCTTTTTAGTTTTTATATCTCAGTTTTTGCAATCGTCGGGAAAAACTGGTGGCAGAGGATTTTTAACTGAGTGTTGAATTGCAATCCATAAGTCATTTCATACAAAAATATAGCCCGTTACGCATGATAAATCACTTTACAATCATCTATGATTGTTAGATCACATTTTTGAAAATGGGCAAAATTATGACTTGTTAGACTCGGGTAAATATCCCACCGCACGTTCACTTGAGAATTTAGTGAGCGTTTGTTATTCTCGTTAAAAGCTTTGGATCCATAAGTCATTTGAATCTTTAACATGTTTCAAGCATGCATATCCATTTTTAAAACATGTGTAGAAAAAATCTCCTTCATGTAAAATTCCAAGCTTAATAGGGTTGGACTAATGGAATTTCCCAAACTTGGATAACAAAACTTTTGTGTTCATTTGTGGTGTGTGAATAGATATTTTTTATTTACATTAGTTGCTATTTTAAATATTTTCCACACATCAACTAAAAAATTTTTATTTTGTTGTGATCTTTTTTGCCTTTTTTGTTTACGGGATGAAGGGGGAGCGAAAACTCAAAGTTCTGATTTAAGAAAAAAGTGTACATCTAAAATGGAAAAGCACAATGCACAATTGTAGGGAGAGATAATTCCAAACAGTGTCTGTAATTTTTAGGGATTGTAAGCACCTTTTCGTTTTTATATCTCAGGTTTTGCAATCGTCGGGAAAAACGGGTTGCGGAGGATTTTTTAACCGAGTGTTGAATTGCAATCCATAAGTCATTTCGTACAAAAATATAGCCCGTTACGCATGATAAATCACATTACAATCATCTATGATTAGTTATGTCAGCTTTTTGCAAATGGGCAAAATATTGACATGTTTGACTCGGGCAAATATCCCACCGCAAGTTCACTTGAGAATTTAATGAGCGTTTGTTATTCTCTTTAAAAGCTTTGGATCCATAGGTCATTTGAATGTTTAACATGTTTCTGGCATGCATACCCATTTTTAGGACATGTGTAGAAAAAATCTGCTTCATGTAAAATTCCAAGATATTAGTTTTGGACTAGTGGAATTTCCCAAACTTGGATAACAAAACTTTTGTGTTCATTTGTGGTGTGTGAATAAATTTTCTTCATTTACTTTTTTTATTGTTTTAAACTTTTTCCGCACATCAACTATGAAATTTTCAGTTTGCTGTGATCTATTTGCCTTTTTTGTTTACGGGATGAAGGGAGAGCGAAAAACTCGAAGTTTTGATTTAAGAAAAATGTGTACATCTGAAACGGAAACGCACAATGCACATGTGTAGAGAGAGATAATTCCAAAGAGTGTCTGTAATTTTTAGGGATTGTAAGCACCTTTTCGTTTTTATATCTCAGGTTTTGCAATCGTCGGGAAAAATGGGTTGCGGAGGATTTTTTAACAGAGTGTTGAATTGCAATCCATAAGTCATTTCGTACAAAAATATAGCCCGTTACGCATGATAAATCACATTACAATCATCTATGATGATTATGTCAGCTTTTTGCAAATGGGCAAAATATTGACATGTTTGACTCGGGCAAATATCCCACCGCAAGTTCACTTGAGAATTTAATGAGCGTTTGTTATTCTCTTTAAAAGCTTTGCATCCATAGCTCATTTGCATCTTTAACATGTTTCAAACATGCATATCCATTTTTAAAACATGTGTGGATGAAATCTCTCTCTTGCAAAATTCCAAGCTATTAGGGTTAAACTAGTGGAATTTCCCAAAATTGGATAACAAATCTTTTGTGTTCATTTGTGTTGGGCGAATAAATTTTCATTATTTATATCTGCTATTGTTTTAAATTTTTTCCGTACATCAACTATAAAATTTTCGTTTTTTTGTAAGCTTTTTGCCTTGTTTGTTTTCGGGATGAAGGGAGAGCGAAAAGTAAAAGTTTTGATTTAAGAAAAAAGTGTACATCTAAAATGGAAAAGCACAATGCACAATTTGTAGGGAGAGATAATTCCAAAGAGTGTCTGTAATTTTTAGGGATTGTAAGCTCTTTTTAGTTTTTATATCTCAGTTTTTGCAATCGTCGGGAAAAACTGGTGGCAGAGGATTTTTAACTGAGTGTTGAATTGCAATCCATAAGTCATTTCATACAAAAATATAGCCCGTTACGCATGATAAATCACTTTACAATCATCAATGATTGTTAGATCACATTTTTGAAAATGGGCAAAATTATGACTTGTTAGACTCGGGTAAATATCCCACCGCACGTTCACTTGAGAATTTAGTGAGCGTTTGTTATTCTCGTTAAAAGCTTTGGATCCATAAGTCATTTGAATCTTTAACATGTTTCAAGCATGCATATCCATTTTTAAAACATGTGTAGAAAAAATCTCCTTCATGTAAAATTCCAAGCTTAATAGGGTTGGACTAATGGAATTTCCCAAACTTGGATAACAAAACTTTTGTGTTCATTTGTGGTGTGTGAATAGATATTTTTTATTTACATTAGTTGTTATTTTAAATATTTTCCACTCATCAACTAAAAAGTTTTTATTTTGTTGTGATCTTTTTTGCCTTTTTTGTTTACGGGATGAAGGGGGAGCGAAAACTCAAAGTTCTGATTTAAGAAAAAAGTGTACATCTAAAATGGAAAAGCACAATGCACAATTGTAGGGAGAGATAATTCCAAACAGTGTCTGTAATTTTTAGGGATTGTAAGCACCTTTTCGTTTTTATATCTCAGGTTTTGCAATCGTCGGGAAAAACGGGTTGCGGAGGATTTTTTAACCGAGTGTTGAATTGCAATCCATAAGTCATTTCGTACAAAAATATAGCCCGTTACGCATGATAAATCACATTACAATCATCTATGATTAGTTATGTCAGCTTTTTGCAAATGGGCAAAATATTGACATGTTTGACTCGGGCAAGTATCCCACCGCAAGTTCACTTGAGAATTTAATGAGCGTTTGTTATTCTCTTTAAAAGCTTTGGATCCATAGGTCATTTGAATGTTTAACATGTTTCTGGCATGCATACCCATTTTTAAGACATGTGTAGAAAAAATCTGCTTCATGTAAAATTCCAAGATATTAGTTTTGGACTAGTGGAATTTCCCAAACTTGGATAACAAAACTTTTGTGTTCATTTGTGGTGTGTGAATAAATTTTCTTCATTTACTTTTTTTATTGTTTTAAACTTTTTCCGCACATCAACTATGAAATTTTCAGTTTGCTGTGATCTATTTGCCTTTTTTGTTTACGGGATGAAGGGAGAGCGAAAAACTCGAAGTTTTGATTTAAGAAAAATGTGTACATCTGAAACGGAAACGCACAATGCACATGTGTAGAGAGAGATAATTCCAAAGAGTGTCTGTAATTTTTAGGGATTGTAAGCACCTTTTCGTTTTTATATCTCAGGTTTTGCGATCGTCGGGAAAAATGGGTTGCGGAGGATTTTTTAACAGAGTGTTGAATTGCAATCCATAAGTCATTTCGTACAAAAATATAGCCCGTTACGCATGATAAATCACATTACAATCATCTATGATGATTATGTCAGCTTTTTGCCAATGGGCAAAATATTGACATGTTTGACTCGGGCAAATATCCCACCGCAAGTTCACTTGAGAATTTAATGAGCGTTTGTTATTCTCTTTAAAAGCTTTGCATCCATAGCTCATTTGCATCTTTAACATGTTTCAAACATGCATATCCATTTTAAAAACATGTGTGGATGAAATCTCTCTCTTGCAAAATTCCAAGCTATTAGGGTTAAACTAGTGGAATTTCCCAAAATTGGATAACAAATCTTTTGTGTTCATTTGTGTTGGGCGAATAAATTTTCATTATTTATATCTGCTATTGTTTTAAATTTTTTCCGTACATCAACTATAAAATTTTCGTTTTTTTGTAAGCTTTTTGCCTTGTTTGTTTTCGGGATGAAGGGAGAGCGAAAAGTAAAAGTTTTGATTTAAGAAAAAAGTGTACATCTAAAATGGAAAAGCACAATGCACAATTTGTAGGGAGAGATAATTCCAAAGAGTGTCTGTAATTTTTAGGGATTGTAAGCTCTTTTTAGTTTTTATATCTCAGTTTTTGCAATCGTCGGGAAAAACTGGTGGCAGAGGATTTTTAACTGAGTGTTGAATTGCAATCCATAAGTCATTTCATACAAAAATATAGCCCGTTACGCATGATAAATCACTTTACAATCATCAATGATTGTTAGATCACATTTTTGAAAATGGGCAAAATTATGACTTGTTAGACTCGGGTAAATATCCCACCGCACGTTCACTTGAGAATTTAGTGAGCGTTTGTTATTCTCGTTAAAAGCTTTGGATCCATAAGTCATTTGAATCTTTAACATGTTTCAAGCATGCATATCCATTTTTAAAACATGTGTAGAAAAAATCTCCTTCATGTAAAATTCCAAGCTTAATAGGGTTGGACTAATGGAATTTCCCAAACTTGGATAACAAAACTTTTGTGTTCATTTGTGGTGTGTGAATAGATATTTTTTATTTACATTAGTTGTTATTTTAAATATTTTCCACTCATCAACTAAAAAGTTTTTATTTTGTTGTGATCTTTTTTGCCTTTTTTGTTTACGGGATGAAGGGGGAGCGAAAACTCAAAGTTCTGATTTAAGAAAAAAGTGTACATCTAAAATGGAAAAGCACAATGCACAATTGTAGGGAGAGATAATTCCAAACAGTGTCTGTAATTTTTAGGGATTGTAAGCACCTTTTCGTTTTTATATCTCAGGTTTTGCAATCGTCGGGAAAAACGGGTTGCGGAGGATTTTTTAACCGAGTGTTGAATTGCAATCCATAAGTCATTTCGTACAAAAATATAGCCCGTTACGCATGATAAATCACATTACAATCATCTATGATTAGTTATGTCAGCTTTTTGCAAATGGGCAAAATATTGACATGTTTGACTCGGGCAAGTATCCCACCGCAAGTTCACTTGAGAATTTAATGAGCGTTTGTTATTCTCTTTAAAAGCTTTGGATCCATAGGTCATTTGAATGTTTAACATGTTTCTGGCATGCATACCCATTTTTAAGACATGTGTAGAAAAAATCTGCTTCATGTAAAATTCCAAGATATTAGTTTTGGACTAGTGGAATTTCCCAAACTTGGATAACAAAACTTTTGTGTTCATTTGTGGTGTGTGAATAAATTTTCTTCATTTACTTTTTTTATTGTTTTAAACTTTTTCCGCACATCAACTATGAAATTTTCAGTTTGCTGTGATCTATTTGCCTTTTTTGTTTACGGGATGAAGGGAGAGCGAAAAACTCGAAGTTTTGATTTAAGAAAAATGTGTACATCTGAAACGGAAACGCACAATGCACATGTGTAGAGAGAGATAATTCCAAAGAGTGTCTGTAATTTTTAGGGATTGTAAGCACCTTTTCGTTTTTATATCTCAGGTTTTGCGATCGTCGGGAAAAATGGGTTGCGGAGGATTTTTTAACAGAGTGTTGAATTGCAATCCATAAGTCATTTCGTACAAAAATATAGCCCGTTACGCATGATAAATCACATTACAATCATCTATGATGATTATGTCAGCTTTTTGCCAATGGGCAAAATATTGACATGTTTGACTCGGGCAAATATCCCACCGCAAGTTCACTTGAGAATTTAATGAGCGTTTGTTATTCTCTTTAAAAGCTTTGCATCCATAGCTCATTTGCATCTTTAACATGTTTCAAACATGCATATCCATTTTAAAAACATGTGTGGATGAAATCTCTCTCTTGCAAAATTCCAAGCTATTAGGGTTAAACTAGTGGAATTTCCCAAAATTGGATAACAAATCTTTTGTGTTCATTTGTGTTGGGCGAATAAATTTTCATTATTTATATCTGCTATTGTTTTAAATTTTTTCCGTACATCAACTATAAAATTTTCGTTTTTTTGTAAGCTTTTTGCCTTGTTTGTTTTCGGGATGAAGGGAGAGCGAAAAGTAAAAGTTTTGATTTAAGAAAAAAGTGTACATCTAAAATGGAAAAGCACAATGCACAATTTGTAGGGAGAGATAATTCCAAAGAGTGTCTGTAATTTTTAGGGATTGTAAGCTCTTTTTAGTTTTTATATCTCAGTTTTTGCAATCGTCGGGAAAAACTGGTGGCAGAGGATTTTTAACTGAGTGTTGAATTGCAATCCATAAGTCATTTCATACAAAAATATAGCCCGTTACGCATGATAAATCACTTTACAATCATCAATGATTGTTAGATCACATTTTTGAAAATGGGCAAAATTATGACTTGTTAGACTCGGGTAAATATCCCACCGCACGTTCACTTGAGAATTTAGTGAGCGTTTGTTATTCTCGTTAAAAGCTTTGGATCCATAAGTCATTTGAATCTTTAACATGTTTCAAGCATGCATATCCATTTTTAAAACATGTGTAGAAAAAATCTCCTTCATGTAAAATTCCAAGCTTAATAGGGTTGGACTAATGGAATTTCCCAAACTTGGATAACAAAACTTTTGTGTTCATTTGTGGTGTGTGAATAGATATTTTTTATTTACATTAGTTGTTATTTTAAATATTTTCCACTCATCAACTAAAAAGTTTTTATTTTGTTGTGATCTTTTTTGCCTTTTTTGTTTACGGGATGAAGGGGGAGCGAAAACTCAAAGTTCTGATTTAAGAAAAAAGTGTACATCTAAAATGGAAAAGCACAATGCACAATTGTAGGGAGAGATAATTCCAAACAGTGTCTGTAATTTTTAGGGATTGTAAGCACCTTTTCGTTTTTATATCTCAGGTTTTGCAATCGTCGGGAAAAACGGGTTGCGGAGGATTTTTTAACCGAGTGTTGAATTGCAATCCATAAGTCATTTCGTACAAAAATATAGCCCGTTACGCATGATAAATCACATTACAATCATCTATGATTAGTTATGTCAGCTTTTTGCAAATGGGCAAAATATTGACATGTTTGACTCGGGCAAGTATCCCACCGCAAGTTCACTTGAGAATTTAATGAGCGTTTGTTATTCTCTTTAAAAGCTTTGGATCCATAGGTCATTTGAATGTTTAACATGTTTCTGGCATGCATACCCATTTTTAAGACATGTGTAGAAAAAATCTGCTTCATGTAAAATTCCAAGATATTAGTTTTGGACTAGTGGAATTTCCCAAACTTGGATAACAAAACTTTTGTGTTCATTTGTGGTGTGTGAATAAATTTTCTTCATTTACTTTTTTTATTGTTTTAAACTTTTTCCGCACATCAACTATGAAATTTTCAGTTTGCTGTGATCTATTTGCCTTTTTTGTTTACGGGATGAAGGGAGAGCGAAAAACTCGAAGTTTTGATTTAAGAAAAATGTGTACATCTGAAACGGAAACGCACAATGCACATGTGTAGAGAGAGATAATTCCAAAGAGTGTCTGTAATTTTTAGGGATTGTAAGCACCTTTTCGTTTTTATATCTCAGGTTTTGCGATCGTCGGGAAAAATGGGTTGCGGAGGATTTTTTAACAGAGTGTTGAATTGCAATCCATAAGTCATTTCGTACAAAAATATAGCCCGTTACGCATGATAAATCACATTACAATCATCTATGATGATTATGTCAGCTTTTTGCCAATGGGCAAAATATTGACATGTTTGACTCGGGCAAATATCCCACCGCAAGTTCACTTGAGAATTTAATGAGCGTTTGTAATTCTCTTTAAAAGCTTTGCATCCATAGCTCATTTGCATCTTTAACATGTTTCAAACATGCATATCCATTTTTAAAACATGTGTGGATGAAATCTCTCTCTTGCAAAATTCCAAGCTATTAGGGTTAAACTAGTGGAATTTCCCAAAATTGGATAACAAATCTTTTGTGTTCATTTGTGTTGGGCGAATAAATTTTCATTATTTATATCTGTTATTGTTTTAAATTTTTTCCGTACATCAACTATAAAATTTTCGTTTTTTTGTAAGCTTTTTGCCTTGTTTGTTTTCGGGATGAAGGGAGAGCGAAAAGTAAAAGTTTTGATTTAAGAAAAAAGTGTACATCTAAAATGGAAAAGCACAATGCACAATTTGTAGGGAGAGATAATTCCAAAGAGTGTCTGTAATTTTTAGGGATTGTAAGCTCTTTTTAGTTTTTATATCTCAGTTTTTGCAATCGTCGGGAAAAACTGGTGGCAGAGGATTTTTAACTGAGTGTTGAATTGCAATCCATAAGTCATTTCATACAAAAATATAGCCCGTTACGCATGATAAATCACTTTACAATCATCAATGATTGTTAGATCACATTTTTGAAAATGGGCAAAATTATGACTTGTTAGACTCGGGTAAATATCCCACCGCACGTTCACTTGAGAATTTAGTGAGCGTTTGTTATTCTCGTTAAAAGCTTTGGATCCATAAGTCATTTGAATCTTTAACATGTTTCAAGCATGCATATCCATTTTTAAAACATGTGTAGAAAAAATCTCCTTCATGTAAAATTCCAAGCTTAATAGGGTTGGACTAATGGAATTTCCCAAACTTGGATAACAAAACTTTTGTGTTCATTTGTGGTGTGTGAATAGATATTTTTTATTTACATTAGTTGTTATTTTAAATATTTTCCACTCATCAACTAAAAAGTTTTTATTTTGTTGTGATCTTTTTTGCCTTTTTTGTTTACGGGATGAAGGGGGAGCGAAAACTCAAAGTTCTGATTTAAGAAAAAAGTGTACATCTAAAATGGAAAAGCACAATGCACAATTGTAGGGAGAGATAATTCCAAACAGTGTCTGTAATTTTTAGGGATTGTAAGCACCTTTTCGTTTTTATATCTCAGGTTTTGCAATCGTCGGGAAAAACGGGTTGCGGAGGATTTTTTAACCGAGTGTTGAATTGCAATCCATAAGTCATTTCGTACAAAAATATAGCCCGTTACGCATGATAAATCACATTACAATCATCTATGATTAGTTATGTCAGCTTTTTGCAAATGGGCAAAATATTGACATGTTTGACTCGGGCAAGTATCCCACCGCAAGTTCACTTGAGAATTTAATGAGCGTTTGTTATTCTCTTTAAAAGCTTTGGATCCATAGGTCATTTGAATGTTTAACATGTTTCTGGCATGCATACCCATTTTTAAGACATGTGTAGAAAAAATCTGCTTCATGTAAAATTCCAAGATATTAGTTTTGGACTAGTGGAATTTCCCAAACTTGGATAACAAAACTTTTGTGTTCATTTGTGGTGTGTGAATAAATTTTCTTCATTTACTTTTTTTATTGTTTTAAACTTTTTCCGCACATCAACTATGAAATTTTCAGTTTGCTGTGATCTATTTGCCTTTTTTGTTTACGGGATGAAGGGAGAGCGAAAAACTCGAAGTTTTGATTTAAGAAAAATGTGTACATCTGAAACGGAAACGCACAATGCACATGTGTAGAGAGAGATAATTCCAAAGAGTGTCTGTAATTTTTAGGGATTGTAAGCACCTTTTCGTTTTTATATCTCAGGTTTTGCAATCGTCGGGAAAAATGGGTTGCGGAGGATTTTTTAACAGAGTGTTGAATTGCAATCCATAAGTCATTTCGTACAAAAATATAGCCCGTTACGCATGATAAATCACATTACAATCATCTATGATGATTATGTCAGCTTTTTGCAAATGGGCAAAATATTGACATGTTTGACTCGGGCAAATATCCCACCGCAAGTTCACTTGAGAATTTAATGAGCGTTTGTTATTCTCTTTAAAAGCTTTGCATCCATAGCTCATTTGCATCTTTAACATGTTTCAAACATGCATATCCATTTTTAAAACATGTGTGGATGAAATCTCTCTCTTGCAAAATTCCAAGCTATTAGGGTTAAACTAGTGGAATTTCCCAAAATTGGATAACAAATCTTTTGTGTTCATTTGTGTTGGGCGAATAAATTTTCATTATTTATATCTGTTATTGTTTTAAATTTTTTCCGTACATCAACTATAAAATTTTCGTTTTTTTGTAAGCTTTTTGCCTTGTTTGTTTTCGGGATGAAGGGAGAGCGAAAAGTAAAAGTTTTGATTTAAGAAAAAAGTGTACATCTAAAATGGAAAAGCACAATGCACAATTTGTAGGGAGAGATAATTCCAAAGAGTGTCTGTAATTTTTAGGGATTGTAAGCTCTTTTTAGTTTTTATATCTCAGTTTTTGCAATCGTCGGGAAAAACTGGTGGCAGAGGATTTTTAACTGAGTGTTGAATTGCAATCCATAAGTCATTTCATACAAAAATATAGCCCGTTACGCATGATAAATCACTTTACAATCATCAATGATTGTTAGATCACATTTTTGAAAATGGGCAAAATTATGACTTGTTAGACTCGGGTAAATATCCCACCGCACGTTCACTTGAGAATTTAGTGAGCGTTTGTTATTCTCGTTAAAAGCTTTGGATCCATAAGTCATTTGAATCTTTAACATGTTTCAAGCATGCATATCCATTTTTAAAACATGTGTAGAAAAAATCTCCTTCATGTAAAATTCCAAGCTTAATAGGGTTGGACTAATGGAATTTCCCAAACTTGGATAACAAAACTTTTGTGTTCATTTGTGGTGTGTGAATAGATATTTTTTATTTACATTAGTTGTTATTTTAAATATTTTCCACTCATCAACTAAAAAGTTTTTATTTTGTTGTGATCTTTTTTGCCTTTTTTGTTTACGGGATGAAGGGGGAGCGAAAACTCAAAGTTCTGATTTAAGAAAAAAGTGTACATCTAAAATGGAAAAGCACAATGCACAATTGTAGGGAGAGATAATTCCAAACAGTGTCTGTAATTTTTAGGGATTGTAAGCACCTTTTCGTTTTTATATCTCAGGTTTTGCAATCGTCGGGAAAAACGGGTTGCGGAGGATTTTTTAACCGAGTGTTGAATTGCAATCCATAAGTCATTTCGTACAAAAATATAGCCCGTTACGCATGATAAATCACATTACAATCATCTATGATTAGTTATGTCAGCTTTTTGCAAATGGGCAAAATATTGACATGTTTGACTCGGGCAAGTATCCCACCGCAAGTTCACTTGAGAATTTAATGAGCGTTTGTTATTCTCTTTAAAAGCTTTGGATCCATAGGTCATTTGAATGTTTAACATGTTTCTGGCATGCATACCCATTTTTAAGACATGTGTAGAAAAAATCTGCTTCATGTAAAATTCCAAGATATTAGTTTTGGACTAGTGGAATTTCCCAAACTTGGATAACAAAACTTTTGTGTTCATTTGTGGTGTGTGAATAAATTTTCTTCATTTACTTTTTTTATTGTTTTAAACTTTTTCCGCACATCAACTATGAAATTTTCAGTTTGCTGTGATCTATTTGCCTTTTTTGTTTACGGGATGAAGGGAGAGCGAAAAACTCGAAGTTTTGATTTAAGAAAAATGTGTACATCTGAAACGGAAACGCACAATGCACATGTGTAGAGAGAGATAATTCCAAAGAGTGTCTGTAATTTTTAGGGATTGTAAGCACCTTTTCGTTTTTATATCTCAGGTTTTGCAATCGTCGGGAAAAATGGGTTGCGGAGGATTTTTTAACAGAGTGTTGAATTGCAATCCATAAGTCATTTCGTACAAAAATATAGCCCGTTACGCATGATAAATCACATTACAATCATCTATGATGATTATGTCAGCTTTTTGCAAATGGGCAAAATATTGACATGTTTGACTCGGGCAAATATCCCACCGCAAGTTCACTTGAGAATTTAATGAGCGTTTGTTATTCTCTTTAAAAGCTTTGCATCCATAGCTCATTTGCATCTTTAACATGTTTCAAACATGCATATCCATTTTTAAAACATGTGTGGATGAAATCTCTCTCTTGCAAAATTCCAAGCTATTAGGGTTAAACTAGTGGAATTTCCCAAAATTGGATAACAAATCTTTTGTGTTCATTTGTGTTGGGCGAATAAATTTTCATTATTTATATCTGTTATTGTTTTAAATTTTTTCCGTACATCAACTATAAAATTTTCGTTTTTTTGTAAGCTTTTTGCCTTGTTTGTTTTCGGGATGAAGGGAGAGCGAAAAGTAAAAGTTTTGATTTAAGAAAAAAGTGTACATCTAAAATGGAAAAGCACAATGCACAATTTGTAGGGAGAGATAATTCCAAAGAGTGTCTGTAATTTTTAGGGATTGTAAGCTCTTTTTAGTTTTTATATCTCAGTTTTTGCAATCGTCGGGAAAAACTGGTGGCAGAGGATTTTTAACTGAGTGTTGAATTGCAATCCATAAGTCATTTCATACAAAAATATAGCCCGTTACGCATGATAAATCACTTTACAATCATCAATGATTGTTAGATCACATTTTTGAAAATGGGCAAAATTATGACTTGTTAGACTCGGGTAAATATCCCACCGCACGTTCACTTGAGAATTTAGTGAGCGTTTGTTATTCTCGTTAAAAGCTTTGGATCCATAAGTCATTTGAATCTTTAACATGTTTCAAGCATGCACATCCATTTTTAAAACATGTGTAGAAAAAATCTCCTTCATGTAAAATTCCAAGCTTAATAGGGTTGGACTAATGGAATTTCCCAAACTTGGATAACAAAACTTTTGTGTTCATTTGTGGTGTGTGAATAGATATTTTTTATTTACATTAGTTGTTATTTTAAATATTTTCCACTCATCAACTAAAAAGTTTTTATTTTGTTGTGATCTTTTTTGCCTTTTTTGTTTACGGGATGAAGGGGGAGCGAAAACTCAAAGTTCTGATTTAAGAAAAAAGTGTACATCTAAAATGGAAAAGCACAATGCACAATTGTAGGGAGAGATAATTCCAAACAGTGTCTGTAATTTTTAGGGATTGTAAGCACCTTTTCGTTTTTATATCTCAGGTTTTGCAATCGTCGGGAAAAACGGGTTGCGGAGGATTTTTTAACCGAGTGTTGAATTGCAATCCATAAGTCATTTCGTACAAAAATATAGCCCGTTACGCATGATAAATCACATTACAATCATCTATGATTAGTTATGTCAGCTTTTTGCAAATGGGCAAAATATTGACATGTTTGACTCGGGCAAGTATCCCACCGCAAGTTCACTTGAGAATTTAATGAGCGTTTGTTATTCTCTTTAAAAGCTTTGGATCCATAGGTCATTTGAATGTTTAACATGTTTCTGGCATGCATACCCATTTTTAAGACATGTGTAGAAAAAATCTGCTTCATGTAAAATTCCAAGATATTAGTTTTGGACTAGTGGAATTTCCCAAACTTGGATAACAAAACTTTTGTGTTCATTTGTGGTGTGTGAATAAATTTTCTTCATTTACTTTTTTTATTGTTTTAAACTTTTTCCGCACATCAACTATGAAATTTTCAGTTTGCTGTGATCTATTTGCCTTTTTTGTTTACGGGATGAAGGGAGAGCGAAAAACTCGAAGTTTTGATTTAAGAAAAATGTGTACATCTGAAACGGAAACGCACAATGCACATGTGTAGAGAGAGATAATTCCAAAGAGTGTCTGTAATTTTTAGGGATTGTAAGCACCTTTTCGTTTTTATATCTCAGGTTTTGCAATCGTCGGGAAAAATGGGTTGCGGAGGATTTTTTAACAGAGTGTTGAATTGCAATCCATAAGTCATTTCGTACAAAAATATAGCCCGTTACGCATGATAAATCACATTACAATCATCTATGATGATTATGTCAGCTTTTTGCAAATGGGCAAAATATTGACATGTTTGACTCGGGCAAATATCCCACCGCAAGTTCACTTGAGAATTTAATGAGCGTTTGTTATTCTCTTTAAAAGCTTTGCATCCATAGCTCATTTGCATCTTTAACATGTTTCAAACATGCATATCCATTTTTAAAACATGTGTGGATGAAATCTCTCTCTTGCAAAATTCCAAGCTATTAGGGTTAAACTAGTGGAATTTCCCAAAATTGGATAACAAATCTTTTGTGTTCATTTGTGTTGGGCGAATAAATTTTCATTATTTATATCTGTTATTGTTTTAAATTTTTTCCGTACATCAACTATAAAATTTTCGTTTTTTTGTAAGCTTTTTGCCTTGTTTGTTTTCGGGATGAAGGGAGAGCGAAAAGTAAAAGTTTTGATTTAAGAAAAAAGTGTACATCTAAAATGGAAAAGCACAATGCACAATTTGTAGGGAGAGATAATTCCAAAGAGTGTCTGTAATTTTTAGGGATTGTAAGCTCTTTTTAGTTTTTATATCTCAGTTTTTGCAATCGTCGGGAAAAACTGGTGGCAGAGGATTTTTAACTGAGTGTTGAATTGCAATCCATAAGTCATTTCATACAAAAATATAGCCCGTTACGCATGATAAATCACTTTACAATCATCAATGATTGTTAGATCACATTTTTGAAAATGGGCAAAATTATGACTTGTTAGACTCGGGTAAATATCCCACCGCACGTTCACTTGAGAATTTAGTGAGCGTTTGTTATTCTCGTTAAAAGCTTTGGATCCATAAGTCATTTGAATCTTTAACATGTTTCAAGCATGCATATCCATTTTTAAAACATGTGTAGAAAAAATCTCCTTCATGTAAAATTCCAAGCTTAATAGGGTTGGACTAATGGAATTTCCCAAACTTGGATAACAAAACTTTTGTGTTCATTTGTGGTGTGTGAATAGATATTTTTTATTTACATTAGTTGTTATTTTAAATATTTTCCACTCATCAACTAAAAAGTTTTTATTTTGTTGTGATCTTTTTTGCCTTTTTTGTTTACGGGATGAAGGGGGAGCGAAAACTCAAAGTTCTGATTTAAGAAAAAAGTGTACATCTAAAATGGAAAAGCACAATGCACAATTGTAGGGAGAGATAATTCCAAACAGTGTCTGTAATTTTTAGGGATTGTAAGCACCTTTTCGTTTTTATATCTCAGGTTTTGCAATCGTCGGGAAAAACGGGTTGCGGAGGATTTTTTAACCGAGTGTTGAATTGCAATCCATAAGTCATTTCGTACAAAAATATAGCCCGTTACGCATGATAAATCACATTACAATCATCTATGATTAGTTATGTCAGCTTTTTGCAAATGGGCAAAATATTGACATGTTTGACTCGGGCAAGTATCCCACCGCAAGTTCACTTGAGAATTTAATGAGCGTTTGTTATTCTCTTTAAAAGCTTTGGATCCATAGGTCATTTGAATGTTTAACATGTTTCTGGCATGCATACCCATTTTTAAGACATGTGTAGAAAAAATCTGCTTCATGTAAAATTCCAAGATATTAGTTTTGGACTAGTGGAATTTCCCAAACTTGGATAACAAAACTTTTGTGTTCATTTGTGGTGTGTGAATAAATTTTCTTCATTTACTTTTTTTATTGTTTTAAACTTTTTCCGCACATCAACTATGAAATTTTCAGTTTGCTGTGATCTATTTGCCTTTTTTGTTTACGGGATGAAGGGAGAGCGAAAAACTCGAAGTTTTGATTTAAGAAAAATGTGTACATCTGAAACGGAAACGCACAATGCACATGTGTAGAGAGAGATAATTCCAAAGAGTGTCTGTAATTTTTAGGGATTGTAAGCACCTTTTCGTTTTTATATCTCAGGTTTTGCAATCGTCGGGAAAAATGGGTTGCGGAGGATTTTTTAACAGAGTGTTGAATTGCAATCCATAAGTCATTTCGTACAAAAATATAGCCCGTTACGCATGATAAATCACATTACAATCATCTATGATGATTATGTCAGCTTTTTGCAAATGGGCAAAATATTGACATGTTTGACTCGGGCAAATATCCCACCGCAAGTTCACTTGAGAATTTAATGAGCGTTTGTTATTCTCTTTAAAAGCTTTGCATCCATAGCTCATTTGCATCTTTAACATGTTTCAAACATGCATATCCATTTTTAAAACATGTGTGGATGAAATCTCTCTCTTGCAAAATTCCAAGCTATTAGGGTTAAACTAGTGGAATTTCCCAAAATTGGATAACAAATCTTTTGTGTTCATTTGTGTTGGGCGAATAAATTTTCATTATTTATATCTGTTATTGTTTTAAATTTTTTCCGTACATCAACTATAAAATTTTCGTTTTTTTGTAAGCTTTTTGCCTTGTTTGTTTTCGGGATGAAGGGAGAGCGAAAAGTAAAAGTTTTGATTTAAGAAAAAAGTGTACATCTAAAATGGAAAAGCACAATGCACAATTTGTAGGGAGAGATAATTCCAAAGAGTGTCTGTAATTTTTAGGGATTGTAAGCTCTTTTTAGTTTTTATATCTCAGTTTTTGCAATCGTCGGGAAAAACTGGTGGCAGAGGATTTTTAACTGAGTGTTGAATTGCAATCCATAAGTCATTTCATACAAAAATATAGCCCGTTACGCATGATAAATCACTTTACAATCATCAATGATTGTTAGATCACATTTTTGAAAATGGGCAAAATTATGACTTGTTAGACTCGGGTAAATATCCCACCGCACGTTCACTTGAGAATTTAGTGAGCGTTTGTTATTCTCGTTAAAAGCTTTGGATCCATAAGTCATTTGAATCTTTAACATGTTTCAAGCATGCATATCCATTTTTAAAACATGTGTAGAAAAAATCTCCTTCATGTAAAATTCCAAGCTTAATAGGGTTGGACTAATGGAATTTCCCAAACTTGGATAACAAAACTTTTGTGTTCATTTGTGGTGTGTGAATAGATATTTTTTATTTACATTAGTTGTTATTTTAAATATTTTCCACTCATCAACTAAAAAGTTTTTATTTTGTTGTGATCTTTTTTGCCTTTTTTGTTTACGGGATGAAGGGGGAGCGAAAACTCAAAGTTCTGATTTAAGAAAAAAGTGTACATCTAAAATGGAAAAGCACAATGCACAATTGTAGGGAGAGATAATTCCAAACAGTGTCTGTAATTTTTAGGGATTGTAAGCACCTTTTCGTTTTTATATCTCAGGTTTTGCAATCGTCGGGAAAAACGGGTTGCGGAGGATTTTTTAACCGAGTGTTGAATTGCAATCCATAAGTCATTTCGTACAAAAATATAGCCCGTTACGCATGATAAATCACATTACAATCATCTATGATTAGTTATGTCAGCTTTTTGCAAATGGGCAAAATATTGACATGTTTGACTCGGGCAAGTATCCCACCGCAAGTTCACTTGAGAATTTAATGAGCGTTTGTTATTCTCTTTAAAAGCTTTGGATCCATAGGTCATTTGAATGTTTAACATGTTTCTGGCATGCATACCCATTTTTAAGACATGTGTAGAAAAAATCTGCTTCATGTAAAATTCCAAGATATTAGTTTTGGACTAGTGGAATTTCCCAAACTTGGATAACAAAACTTTTGTGTTCATTTGTGGTGTGTGAATAAATTTTCTTCATTTACTTTTTTTATTGTTTTAAACTTTTTCCGCACATCAACTATGAAATTTTCAGTTTGCTGTGATCTATTTGCCTTTTTTGTTTACGGGATGAAGGGAGAGCGAAAAACTCGAAGTTTTGATTTAAGAAAAATGTGTACATCTGAAACGGAAACGCACAATGCACATGTGTAGAGAGAGATAATTCCAAAGAGTGTCTGTAATTTTTAGGGATTGTAAGCACCTTTTCGTTTTTATATCTCAGGTTTTGCAATCGTCGGGAAAAATGGGTTGCGGAGGATTTTTTAACAGAGTGTTGAATTGCAATCCATAAGTCATTTCGTACAAAAATATAGCCCGTTACGCATGATAAATCACATTACAATCATCTATGATGATTATGTCAGCTTTTTGCAAATGGGCAAAATATTGACATGTTTGACTCGGGCAAATATCCCACCGCAAGTTCACTTGAGAATTTAATGAGCGTTTGTTATTCTCTTTAAAAGCTTTGCATCCATAGCTCATTTGCATCTTTAACATGTTTCAAACATGCATATCCATTTTTAAAACATGTGTGGATGAAATCTCTCTCTTGCAAAATTCCAAGCTATTAGGGTTAAACTAGTGGAATTTCCCAAAATTGGATAACAAATCTTTTGTGTTCATTTGTGTTGGGCGAATAAATTTTCATTATTTATATCTGTTATTGTTTTAAATTTTTTCCGTACATCAACTATAAAATTTTCGTTTTTTTGTAAGCTTTTTGCCTTGTTTGTTTTCGGGATGAAGGGAGAGCGAAAAGTAAAAGTTTTGATTTAAGAAAAAAGTGTACATCTAAAATGGAAAAGCACAATGCACAATTTGTAGGGAGAGATAATTCCAAAGAGTGTCTGTAATTTTTAGGGATTGTAAGCTCTTTTTAGTTTTTATATCTCAGTTTTTGCAATCGTCGGGAAAAACTGGTGGCAGAGGATTTTTAACTGAGTGTTGAATTGCAATCCATAAGTCATTTCATACAAAAATATAGCCCGTTACGCATGATAAATCACTTTACAATCATCAATGATTGTTAGATCACATTTTTGAAAATGGGCAAAATTATGACTTGTTAGACTCGGGTAAATATCCCACCGCACGTTCACTTGAGAATTTAGTGAGCGTTTGTTATTCTCGTTAAAAGCTTTGGATCCATAAGTCATTTGAATCTTTAACATGTTTCAAGCATGCATATCCATTTTTAAAACATGTGTAGAAAAAATCTCCTTCATGTAAAATTCCAAGCTTAATAGGGTTGGACTAATGGAATTTCCCAAACTTGGATAACAAAACTTTTGTGTTCATTTGTGGTGTGTGAATAGATATTTTTTATTTACATTAGTTGTTATTTTAAATATTTTCCACTCATCAACTAAAAAGTTTTTATTTTGTTGTGATCTTTTTTGCCTTTTTTGTTTACGGGATGAAGGGGGAGCGAAAACTCAAAGTTCTGATTTAAGAAAAAAGTGTACATCTAAAATGGAAAAGCACAATGCACAATTGTAGGGAGAGATAATTCCAAACAGTGTCTGTAATTTTTAGGGATTGTAAGCACCTTTTCGTTTTTATATCTCAGGTTTTGCAATCGTCGGGAAAAACGGGTTGCGGAGGATTTTTTAACCGAGTGTTGAATTGCAATCCATAAGTCATTTCGTACAAAAATATAGCCCGTTACGCATGATAAATCACATTACAATCATCTATGATTAGTTATGTCAGCTTTTTGCAAATGGGCAAAATATTGACATGTTTGACTCGGGCAAGTATCCCACCGCAAGTTCACTTGAGAATTTAATGAGCGTTTGTTATTCTCTTTAAAAGCTTTGGATCCATAGGTCATTTGAATGTTTAACATGTTTCTGGCATGCATACCCATTTTTAAGACATGTGTAGAAAAAATCTGCTTCATGTAAAATTCCAAGATATTAGTTTTGGACTAGTGGAATTTCCCAAACTTGGATAACAAAACTTTTGTGTTCATTTGTGGTGTGTGAATAAATTTTCTTCATTTACGTTTTTTATTGTTTTAAACTTTTTCCGCACATCAACTATGAAATTTTCAGTTTGCTGTGATCTATTTGCCTTTTTTGTTTACGGGATGAAGGGAGAGCGAAAAACTCGAAGTTTTGATTTAAGAAAAATGTGTACATCTGAAACGGAAACGCACAATGCACATGTGTAGAGAGAGATAATTCCAAAGAGTGTCTGTAATTTTTAGGGATTGTAAGCACCTTTTCGTTTTTATATCTCAGGTTTTGCAATCGTCGG
>NW_027182286.1:77500-81272 GCF_029961685.1 Aristolochia californica | reverse complement strand
GCGACGGGGTATTGTAAGTGGCAGAGTGGCCTTGCTGCCACGATCCACTGAGATTCAGCCCCATGTCGCACCGATTCGTCCCTCCCCCACACCCACCAGGGAGCCAGCGATTTTCGCGCACGGGGTTGTCGACGTCCCGAATAACTATACCCAAGTCATTTAATGCCCGAGATCTGGATTCCCAAGTCATTTAATGCCCGAGATCTGGATTCCGCGACGAGTCCCGCCCCCGGCGACGTCTACTCTAGTTCTTGCGGCGAGCTTCCGAAGGAGGACGGCTGCTGCTGCCTTCTATGAGCGGGTCAGGAGGCAAACCCGGAAATGACACGCCCGGACGTCAAAAAGCTCTATTTGCCTAGGCCGTTTTATGAGTCCCTTCCCATTTTTGAGTATGGCATCATCGCCACTCCCTTTGGCAGAGCACCAATTCGGAACTTGATTTGAAATCCATCTTTCGATGCGGAAGTGTTTGGGATGCCCCTAAGTAACCAACGAAAGGCAAGTGCTTTTACCTTGTGTAAATCCCATTTAAATGGGGACTGGATGAGTCGATCCGGCCTTACACGTCTTGCAGCGTGGAGGCCATCGGCATCCCTGCGATGGCGAGGAAGCGGCACCCGACGCACGGCCGCCTCCACAAGAAGCCATCCGCTGCCCCTCCGACCCTACCCGTCCACCTTCGCCTGCCACTGCGACGAGTCGCCTCGCCGACGCCTCCTTCAACGCCTAAAACGGGGGCCAGGCCACGAAGGAACGACGACGCAAACCCATGAAATGTGACGCTTGGTCCCGAGGAAAAACTCGACCCGGGAGCCCCATAACCCGAAGGCCCCTTGCGCCCGAGCAGTGATGCTCCCAGGCAGCCAAAACGCACATGCAAAGAGTCGAACAGGCGCCCAAGCGCACATGCGAACAATCGTACAGGCGCCCGGGCGAAAAGGCGCCAAGACGCCCAGGCGAAAAGGCACCAGGGCGCACAGGCGCCAGGACGCCCAGGCGAAAAGGCGCCAGGGCGCCCAGGCGGAAAAGACGCGCCCAGGCGGAAAAGAGGCGCCCAGGCGAAAAGGCGCCAGGGCGCCCAGGCGGAAAAGAGGCGCCCAGGCGGAAACGAGGCGCCCAGGCGAAAAAGAGGCGCCCAGGCGAAAAAGAGGCGCCCAGCCGGAAAGGCGCCAGGGCGCCCAGGCGGAAAAGAGGCGCCCTGGCGTAGGCGCCCAGGCGCCAAAAGAGGCGCCAGGCGAAAAGGCGCCAGGGCGCCCAGGCGGAAAAGAGGCGCCCAGGCGGAATGGCGCCAGGGCGCCCAGGCGGAAAAGAGGCGCCCAGGCGAAAAAGAGGCGCCCAGGCGGAAAAGAGGCGCCCTGGCGTAGGCGCCCAGGCGCCAAAAGAGGCGCCAGGCGAAAAGGCGCCAGGGCGCCCAGGCGGAAAAGAGGCGCCCAGGCGGAATGGCGCCAGGGCGCCCAGGCGGAAAAGAGGCGCCCAGGCGAAAAAGAGGCGCCCAGGCGGAAAGGCGCCAGGGCGCCCAGGCGGAAAAGAGGCGCCCTGGCGTAGGCGCCCATGCGCCAAAAGAGGCACCCAGGCGAAAAGGCGCCAGGGCGCCCAGGCGGAAAAGAGGCGCCCAGGCGGAATGGCGCCAGGGCACCCAGGCGGAAAAGAGGCGCCCAGGCGGAAAAGAGGCGCCCTGGCGTAGGCGCCCAGGCGCCAAAAGAGGCGCCAGGCGAAAAGGCGCCAGGGCGCCCAGGCGGAAAAGAGGCGCCCAGGCGAAAAAGAGGCGCCCTGGCGGAAAAGAGGCGCCCTGGCGTAGGCGCCCAGGCGCCAAAAGAGGCACCCAGGCGAAAAGGCGCCAGGGCGCCCAGGCGGAAAAGAGGCGCCCAGGCGCCAAAAGAGGCACCCAGGCGAAAAGGCGCCAGGGCGCCCAGGCGGAAAAGAGGCGCCCAGGCGGAATGGCGCCAGGGCACCCAGGCGGAAAAGAGGCGCCCAGGCGAAAAAGAGGCGCCCAGGCGGAAAAGAGGCGCCCTGGCGTAGGCGCCCAGGCGCCAAAAGAGGCGCCCAGGCGAAAAGGCGCCAGGGCGCCCAGGCGAAGAGGCGCCAGGGCGCCCAGGTGGGAAAGAGGCGCCCAGGCGAAAAGGCGCCAGGGCGCCCAGGCAGAAAAGAGGCGCCCAGGCGAAAAAGAGGCGCCCAGGCAGAAAGGCGCCATGGCGCCCAGGCGGAAAAGAGGCGCCCTGGCCAGGCGGAAAAGAGGCGCCCAGGCGGAAAAGAGGTGCCCAGGCGAAAAAGAGTCGCCCAGGCCGAAAGGCGCCATGGCGCCCAGGCGGAAAAGAGGCGCCCACGCGAAAAGGCGCCAGGGCGCCAAGGCGGAAAACAGGCGCCCAGGCGGAAAGGTGCCAGGGCGCCCAGGCGGAAAAGAGGCGCCCAGGCGCGTGGGGGGCAAGGCGCCAGGCGCCAGGCACGCGCGGAGGCAAGGCGCCAGGCGCAAGGCGCCACGCGCGCGCGCGCGTGGGGGGCGAGGCGCCAGGCGCCAGGCGCCGGGCGCGCGTGGGGGGCAAGGCGCCAGGCGCCGGGCGCGCGCGTGGGGGGCGAGGCGCCAGGCGCCAGGCGCCGGGCGCGCGTGGGGGGCAAGGCGCCAGGCGCCGGGCGCGCGCGCGTGGGGCGCCAGGCGCCTGGCGGGCGGGCGCCCCCAGGAAGGGGTGCTGGCGCGCGATGGGGTTGCGCCCGTACGGACCGTGTGACAGTACAGACACTTTGGCGAAACCTCCTGCCCGAAGCGATTTTAGGCGTTCGGCTAGGTAGGTGACCCGGTTTTTTTCGCGTTTCTCGGCCGCTAGCCCCTTTTTTCGCGTTTTCGTGCGCGCGCCCCTCTTGACCTCGCACGCGCGCCGCGCGTCGCGTCCTTGTCCTTGTCCGCGTCCGCGTTCGCGCGTGTCGGCGATCACGGGCCCCGTGCATGGCTCGTCTCTGTGGACCATCGCCCCGCTCTTGTCCCTCTTTCGTGTTTGTGTGGCGCCCCGCCCCGTGCACCATTGCCGGCTGGCAGCAAGGTGCCTAGCCCCCCTTGCCGCCAGGCCTGTCCACCCCAAGGTGCTAAAGCCGCCAGGCACCTGTGCCGCCGAACCGTGCGTCCGTAAGCCGCTGCACGTGCGGCGGCCGGCCATGCCCGTGCTATTGACCCTGTGTGACAGTACAGACACTTTGGCGAAACCTCCTGGCCGACGGGGTTTTTGCGCCCACCTAGGTAGGGCGACCCCTTTTTTTTCGTGTCGCCTGTCCGTGTGTCCCTTTTTCGCCTTTTTCGGGTTCGTGTTTTCGTGTGCCGCCAAAAGCAAGCCCTGCGCTCGTCCCGTCCCGCTTGACCCGTGCATCCGCCGGTGCTGGCCTGCAAAATGCCTGTGAGCGACGCACGTGACCAGCAGCCCAGGCGAGTGTGCACGGGTGGCAGGCGAAACGGGCGTGCGTGTCGCCAGTGTGTATGTCCCTTTTTCGCCTTTTTCGGGTTCGTGTTTTCGTGTGCCGCCAAAAGCAAGCCCTGCGCTCGTCCCGTCCCGCTTGACCCGTGCATCCGCCGGTGCTGGCCTGCAAAATGCCTATGAGCGACGCATGTGACCAGCAGCCCAGGCGAGTGTGCATGGGTGGCAGGCGAAACGGGCGCGCGTGTCGCCAGTGCGTATGTCCCTTTTTCGGGTTCGTGTTTTCGTGTGCCACCAAAAGCAAGCCTTGCGCTCGTCCCGTCCCGCTTGACCCGTGCATCCGCCGGTGCTGGCCTGCAAAATGCCTGTGAGCG
>NW_027182286.1:35000-37500 GCF_029961685.1 Aristolochia californica | reverse complement strand
CCCAGGCGGAAACGAGGCGCCCAGGCGAAAAAGAGGCGCCCAGGCGAAAAAGAGGCGCCCAGGCGGAAAGGCGCCAGGGCGCCCAGGCGGAAAAGAGGCGCCCTGGCGTAGGCGCCCAGGCGCCAAAAGAGGCGCCAGGCGAAAAGGCGCCAGGGCGCCCAGGCGGAAAAGAGGCGCCCAGGCGGAATGGCGCCAGGGCGCCCAGGCGGAAAAGAGGCGCCCAGGCGAAAAAGAGGCGCCCAGGCGGAAAAGAGGCGCCCTGGCGTAGGCGCCCAGGCGCCAAAAGAGGCGCCAGGCGAAAAGGCGCCAGGGCGCCCAGGCGGAAAAGAGGCGCCCAGGCGGAATGGCGCCAGGGCGCCCAGGCGGAAAAGAGGCGCCCAGGCGAAAAAGAGGCGCCCAGGCGGAAAGGCGCCAGGGCGCCCAGGCGGAAAAGAGGCGCCCTGGCGTAGGCGCCCATGCGCCAAAAGAGGCACCCAGGCGAAAAGGCGCCAGGGCGCCCAGGCGGAAAAGAGGCGCCCAGGCGGAATGGCGCCAGGGCACCCAGGCGGAAAAGAGGCGCCCAGGCGGAAAAGAGGCGCCCTGGCGTAGGCGCCCAGGCGCCAAAAGAGGCGCCAGGCGAAAAGGCGCCAGGGCGCCCAGGCGGAAAAGAGGCGCCCAGGCGAAAAAGAGGCGCCCTGGCGGAAAAGAGGCGCCCTGGCGTAGGCGCCCAGGCGCCAAAAGAGGCACCCAGGCGAAAAGGCGCCAGGGCGCCCAGGCGGAAAAGAGGCGCCCAGGCGGAATGGCGCCAGGGCACCCAGGCGGAAAAGAGGCGCCCAGGCGAAAAAGAGGCGCCCAGGCGGAAAAGAGGCGCCCTGGCGTAGGCGCCCAGGCGCCAAAAGAGGCGCCCAGGCGAAAAGGCGCCAGGGCGCCCAGGCGAAGAGGCGCCAGGGCGCCCAGGTGGGAAAGAGGCGCCCAGGCGAAAAGGCGCCAGGGCGCCCAGGCAGAAAAGAGGCGCCCAGGCGAAAAAGAGGCGCCCAGGCAGAAAGCCGCCATGGCGCCCAGGCGGAAAAGAGGCGCCCTGGCCAGGCGGAAAAGAGGCGCCCAGGCGGAAAAGAGGTGCCCAGGCGAAAAAGAGTCGCCCAGGCCGAAAGGCGCCATGGCGCCCAGGCGGAAAAGAGGCGCCCACGCGAAAAGGCGCCAGGGCGCCAAGGCGGAAAACAGGCGCCCAGGCGGAAAGGTGCCAGGGCGCCCAGGCGGAAAAGAGGCGCCCAGGCGCGTGGGGGGCAAGGCGCCAGGCGCCAGGCACGCGCGGAGGCAAGGCGCCAGGCGCAAGGCGCCACGCGCGCGCGCGCGTGGGGGGCGAGGCGCAAGGCGCCAGGCGCCGGGCGCGCGTGGGGGGCGAGGCGCCAGGCGCCGGGCGCGCGCGTGGGGGGCGAGGCGCCAGGCGCCAGGCGCCGGGCGCGCGTGGGGGGCAAGGCGCCAGGCGCCGGGCGCGCGCGCGTGGGGCGCCAGGCGCCTGGCGGGCGGGCGCCCCCAGGAAGGGGTGCTGGCGCGCGATGGGGTTGCGCCCGTACGGACCGTGTGACAGTACAGACACTTTGGCGAAACCTCCTGCCCGAAGCGATTTTAGGCGTTCGGCTAGGTAGGTGACCCGGTTTTTTTCGCGTTTCTCGGCCGCTAGCCCCTTTTTTCGCGTTTTCGTGCGCGCGCCCCTCTTGACCTCGCACGCGCGCCGCGCGTCGCGTCCTTGTCCTTGTCCGCGTCCGCGTTCGCGCGTGTCGGCGATCACGGGCCCCGTGCATGGCTCGTCTCTGTGGACCATCGCCCCGCTCTTGTCCCTCTTTCGTGTTTGTGTGGCGCCCCGCCCCGTGCACCATTGCCGGCTGGCAGCAAGGTGCCTAGCCCCCCTTGCCGCCAGGCCTGTCCACCCCAAGGTGCTAAAGCCGCCAGGCACCTGTGCCGCCGAACCGTGCGTCCGTAAGCCGCTGCACGTGCGGCGGCCGGCCATGCCCGTGCTATTGACCCTGTGTGACAGTACAGACACTTTGGCGAAACCTCCTGGCCGACGGGGTTTTTGCGCCCACCTAGGTAGGGCGACCCCTTTTTTTTCGTGTCGCCTGTCCGTGTGTCCCTTTTTCGCCTTTTTCGGGTTCGTGTTTTCGTGTGCCGCCAAAAGCAAGCCCTGCGCTCGTCCCGTCCCGCTTGACCCGTGCATCCGCCGGTGCTGGCCTGCAAAATGCCTGTGAGCGACGCACGTGACCAGCAGCCCAGGCGAGTGTGCACGGGTGGCAGGCGAAACGGGCGTGCGTGTCGCCAGTGTGTATGTCCCTTTTTCGCCTTTTTCGGGTTCGTGTTTTCGTGTGCCGCCAAAAGCAAGCCCTGCGCTCGTCCCGTCCCGCTTGACCCGTGCATCCGCCGGTGCTGGCCTGCAAAATGCCTATGAGCGACGCATGTGACCAGCAGCCCAGGCGAGTGTGCATGGGTGGCAGGCGAAACGGGCGCGCGTGTCGCCAGTGCGTAT
>NW_027182285.1:60000-84336 GCF_029961685.1 Aristolochia californica | reverse complement strand
CACCCACTGGGGCCCGCCCAGCGAGGCCAGAGTGGGCTCAGCGGTCAGCCCCCATTCGAATTACGTTAGGGGGTCTTTCGCTTTTGCCAGATCTAGAGAGATACTACGAGTCCTCCGTCCCAGATTCCCTCGCCGCGGCCATCTGGTTCACCGGTACTACCAAAAACTCTCATGCTTACGTTACTGTTACTGATGTTAGTATTATCTCGGACCACGAAGACCCCAGTCGTGCTTCTGGTTTCCATTCCCATCATCATATTGAAGTTGGAAACTCCTCGTGCTCTGCCATAAGAACTTGGAGTCCGTATCATGGTGAAGGTAAGGTAACGCTGTGATTCTTGCTCAAAAAACTGACCGAACGCGTTCGAGTTATTGGCTCGTCCGACCCGGCAGCATTCATGAGTCGCTCGTTCAACTGTCCCTCGGAGACACGGTCGAGAAGTGCCATGCATGGTCGCCCCCCCTTTCTTTCTTTCTCTCGGTCCCACCCAGTGAGCGGAGCGCGGATGCGCTCGCTGCTGCATCTAGCGCACAAGCCCAAAGTAGTAATAGGCGCCTACGGCTCTATTGCGTAAAGGGGCGGAGCACCTTTACGTAATAGGGGCTTGTGCGCTAGAAGCGGGCGTGTGCGCTGCAGCAACAGCAGGGGCGTCAAGTGCCCTAAGGCTTGTGCGCCTTTATGGCTTGGGGGCCTGAGCCTTAGGGCTTGTGCGCTTTCTTTGGGGCCTTCTTTTGAAGCTCCCTAAAGAAATGGATCAAAAAAAGGGGGGGACTTCCGCAACGGGCTATGCCACCCATTACTTATGAGGGAAGTCGCATCCGTCCCATCGCAAGCACCTACAATGTCATGATCACATTGGTTTACCCTTTTTTCTTTGGTAGTTCAACGGACGGTCGCCCCTCCAACAAGAAAAGGTAGAAATATGGAAACTTCTCTGCCATTTGGATCGGAGAATTTATGGAGGAGTTTGAAATTTCCAGAAACCGCACGATTATATAGCCAAAGGGAATACGCCGCGCCTAAAATCATCCCAAGCGCTGCTAATGTGGCTACTAAGCTATTTCTTTGGAAAGCTCCTACTAAGATGGGAAATTCCCCGATAAAGCTGCTAGTACCAGGTGAACTCATATTGGCCAAAGTGGAAGAGAAGGAAATGGTAGGGAGATTCGGCATGGTGCTCACTAAACCTCCGTAATATCTAGCAAGTCGAGTCTGATGTCGGTCATATAGAACACCAACACATAGAAAAAGGGCTGAAGGAACCGGTCCATGACTTGACATCGGTGGAATGCTACCTCCAATTCCCTGTATGTTCGATAGAGCCAAATATTCCCCCCCCACTGATCGGAGTACGCCGATTACCCCCCGAACCGTACAAGATAGTTACCACCTATCATACGGCTTTCTAACTCCACTTCTTTTTCTGGTCGTTCCGCTCTGTCGGATCGATGGTTGTATAAGAGATCTGTAACCCCTCGACATTTTTGACAGAATGGTTCCTGCTTCCTACCCATAGTTAGCATGTATCTCCCCGGGTCATACTTGAGTATCACATCGTAGACCCCCACCCCAACTCTATCTTCCTTATCAGTGAACCGGAACATAGTGCATAGGTACTCTTCGATGCAGCGGGGACGAGACGACGTGACATACTACGATCACGTACAGAAGTGCTGCCCTTCGGCTCGGCAATATGGAACCTCTCAACTGCTCCCGTTCCTTTATGGGGGTCCTATCGGGATAGGTAGGCCCACGCTTTCCCCTCCCCCCGACCGATCAGTAGTTCCCCACGGCTGACAAATAGGAGTTTAGGCCGTAAAAGAAAGGCACCGGCCCCCCTTCCCCCCCACTGGGATTTTGCTTTCCTTATCTACGCGCGCACAGCGTCAGCACTGGCGAAAAAGAGGTCGGCTTTACTTAGAGTGCCCGCGGGCTTGTGCGCTAGAAGGGGCGGGCCGGGTGCTTGTGGGCCCCCCTCTGCAGCAAGTGCTTGTTGGACCCCCACCCCCGTTTCCCGAGAGGGGGCCGGGCAGTGTTTCCCCAGCGGCCGGCCAGTGGCGGCAGAAAACGAACTCGGGTGGGCTCCGCGCGGTTCGCGTTTTCTTGTTAAGAGAGCTTATCATTCTCTTATAGAAGCCCGCGTCCACGCCGGGGACGGGTAAAGCCCAGCGAAGCAGCAGGGAGCACTGAGCAATGGGGGGGGGGATGAGGGCGACTCCGCCCATGGGTTGGACCACACCACAGGCTGAAGTCCTTCCACGACAGGAGAAGGGCAGCGTCCTCGTTGTCGGACCGGAACAAGAAAGGGGAGCTAGTCGTTGGAGGGAAGACAAGGCTCGTTCCGTGCGACTCCACAGAAGAGTACGCGCGCTAGCGCTTATAGCAGCCAGTGAGCGAGCGCATCCGCGCTCCGCTTCGCGCACTTCTATCGCACAAGCCCCCAAGCCTACAATAGCAATAGGTGCTTCAGCCCTCTTGGGCCCTATTGTGTAAAGGCGCTTTATAGGCAGGCTTCTCGCTCTATTGCAACTTTGGGCGTGTGCGCTAAAACTACATAACTGCGCGCCTTACTATACTAATAGGACTAGCGCGCGCATCCCAGCTGCTTGCTGCTTTCTGTTCCAGCGGAGCTCGCTGCCTCCCCACCCTTGCTTAGCATTCCACTTGTGATCCTGGATGCAGTGGAGGATTTTGAGAAATGCGCCCGAATGTCCCCCTCCCTCCATAATACCCTACTTCTCTTTCCCCCCTCGAGAAAGAGAAAGAAAAGAAGAAAGGATTGATTCTCTTCTTTCATGTGAACGGCCCTATCTTGTATCGAATGGTTTTTCGTGCTATACACCACGTTGAGAAAGACCAAGCTCCTATGTACCGTACCATTTGGGTACCTCTCGAAAGGGGGGTGCTCCTTATGATGCGGGGCTGGATCAAAGCTGTCCGAAGTGCAATGACGGGGTAAACTCGGACTCGGATAGGATAGGATTGTGCGTGCCGGGCCCTTCGGGTGTCCATATTTTGGCCGAATTCCCCGTACCGTAGGCCCGCGCGGCCGTCATCTTTTTTTTGACGTTCCACCGCTGTTACGCCAGAAATCCAAGGTTCCACACGAGCTCCCGTTCTGCGGCGTGGT
Source organism: Aristolochia californica (assembly GCF_029961685.1). NCBI lineage: Eukaryota > Viridiplantae > Streptophyta > Magnoliopsida > Piperales > Aristolochiaceae > Aristolochia > Aristolochia californica. The sequence continues at coordinate 81,205 of NW_027182285.1, read as the reverse complement.
GGCAGGACCGCTAGGGGATTGGCTCCGGGTGTAGGTAGGGTCAAATCTGCAGGGGTCATGCAAATACATAGGCCCCTTCCCTTCTGCCGAGTAGTTTAGAAGGCGCTTTCCATTCTACGGTCCCTCGGAGCGAAGGCTTAGGCAGGTAGTACGGGCCCTCTGACTTCCAGCTATGTGCTGTGCGGCTCCCGCGAAGCGAATGAAGGGAAGCTCGAAGAGCTTTCTCCGCCAGCGGCTTATGTAGTGGTCGGCTTCGCACAGCCAGCGCTCACGCCAGCGAGCGAAGCGCGGGTGCCACTATTGCTATAAGGTGCCTAAAGGCCCAAAATAGCAAGAGGGGGGCACTTGCAGCACACGCCCGCGGCCTCTGCAGCTCCCCCCCCCTTACTGAACTTCACTTAGTAGTCGGCATTCTATAAGCGACTTGTCGAGTCTACGAAGCTTTGCTTATTGTAGTCGGCCCGTAATGCCTCCCTTCATTTGCTTGCCTCCTTCCAGCCCAGAATGCTTGGCCTCCTGCGCCAAGTCGATCTTTTAGGTTTTAGGCTTGGCTTCGTCCCGGAAGCGAAGCTTCTACGACGAGTCGCTTCTCCCCTTCTCCACTCTCTCCGGCGGAGAAAGCTCTTCGAGCTTCCGGGTGAGCTTACGCTTACTCTCAGCCTCTTTGATTGGTAGGCGGGCGGGATAAGCCCCCTACTTAAGATTCTGAAGGGTAACCTTTTGATTATGTCGTGACGCTTTGGTTAGGCCGACTACTCTACTACTACTATAGGCTACTTCTAGCTTCTATAGTGGCCCTGGGGCTTTGGTGTAGTTGTAGTTTGTATTGGTACTGAATGAACATATCAAACAAAGGCGAGCAGTATAAGCCCTTCGTAGGCCTGGGAAAAGCAGCGAACTCTATAAGCTAGGCTTTGTTCACCTTTGGACACGAACACTATTCCGTTCTCAGCGGAAACCCGCCTTAGAGATTGAACGTCGACTTATCTTATTGCCATTCAATCTAAGACAGCGCTGATAGCTTGTAGTCAACAGCCCCCCTTATGAAACCGAAAGCAGCCTTTGGTACTTAAGTAGTTAAGGCGAACAGCCCCCTTGCAACTATGATAGAGAGCCGTCTGCTTGTTGCCAAACCAACCCTGTTCGCCTTTCTTTTGAATCAAAGTAGGGCGAGCAGAGCGTACCCTATAGGGCAAAGCAAGAAAAAAGGCCTTTTTTCTTGAATCAAAGTAGGTCGCGACTGTTGTATTGTAGTCGGTCGGGGGAAGCTACCGCTTCTACGACAGCTCCGCTTCCTCGTCTTGCTTCTGGCAAAGCTTCTACTTTGCTTGCTTCTCTCGCGCTTGCTTGCGCGAAGGCGCCGAGTCCTTTTCGCTAGGTCCAAAAGCTTCCGTCAAAGCGAAAGATCTGATCCAACAGAAATCCCGCATATTGAGCGCAGCTGATATGCGGCTACGGCTAGGCGATCATATCATGCCATATAAGACTTCATTATGGATAGAGAGATCCCCTTACAGATAGAATAGATGTTCATGGATAGACAGACATTCCATTGATTCACGAAATGGCTCGTCGATCCAAATGATTCATTCTTCTGGTCTCTCTCCGCCCCCCGCCCCGAAACTGACCCACGGCACAGCGCCCATTCGCTTCGCGCGCGGGAAGGCAACGAAGTTCAGTTCAAGAGACCGCAGAGGAGTGGAGCAGCCGCGACACGAAGTTCCTTACCTTAGCTGGATCTCGCTGGTGCCACCTATACGGTAGGTAGGCGGCGGATGTGTGACGTTTGGAGTTGTCGTTCGTGCACCTGTCCCCAATGGAAGAATGAGTGATCCGTTCCCCTGCGGATCATGGCCTTACCACTCGGTCCCCGATGGCCAGCGGGGGATTCGGTATAGCAGCTCACGTTCGTTTGCGCTGCGCGTTCCCGCTGGACTGGACACGTGTTAGCTGTAGGAAGTATGGTTCCGAAAGTGACTTTGGTTCGCCAGTTCAGGCTCAACTCCTCGCTTTACGTTAGCGGACCTACAGGTCGGGCCGGGGCGGAGCACTCTTTCTTTCTGTGTGGGACGATGCCGGGGAGATAAGGGAATGCGTCGAGGCGGCGAACAACAACAACACAACTACATTTTTGCTTTTCCCTCCATGAGATGAGCCCTGTGCATTGGACCGATGGATAAGAGAACGGAGCTGGCCCAAAAAGCGCTTGGGCGCTCTACGTACGATGTAGACTCCATCAGATACATATCTTCTTTCTGATGGATCCATAATAGTGCGATATCCTCTTTCGATCTATTGATCTATTGAGTATCTTTCCCCTTATTATTGATAGATTCCCTCTCTATCCATTCCTACTCTTTCGATCTATCAGAACAGATCAGGCCATCTATCAATCGATTTGAAAATAGCACGTTCATCTCGCTTTTCGTTCATTTCCGCCACGCCATAATAAGAAGCAGGCGAAGCAGCTAGAAGCGCTCGCTTCTAGCCCTTTCTTTCTTATTCACGAATGAATTGGAAAGCCAACAGAAAGATTAGATTCTGACCTCGTCTAGCGCACAAGCCCTAAGTAGTAAGAGGGGCACTTTTTGAAACGCCCTTGTAGCGATAGGCGCTTCAAGCCGCAGACTTCGTTGGCTTAGAGTGCCCGGCGGCTTGTGCGCTAGGCTAGCACACGCCCAAAGTCGCAATAGGCGCTTAGGCGCTTGCCCTATTGGGCCCTATTGTTATAAGGCGCTTTATAGGCAGGCTGCCTCTGCAGCTGCCTGCGCGTAGGACCGTCCCTCACTCCCGTCCCGGGGCGCTAAGGGGGTTTAGTTTTTGGAACAGACGGCTGTGTTTTGCTGACGCCTCGAATCAAGCTTTTGTTGCGACATGCTATGTTTTCTCCCCCATTGCTAGTAGGTTGATGGGTCGCACGCCCGGCACACATGTTTTGGCCTTGTGTGTCCATAACTCAAAATAGGTGACCTAACGGCCGCCGCCCGACTAGACATACCCATAGTCACCAGATTCATATGGGCTACTGGGGAGTGGGCAATGATCTTCTTAAGATCGATCTGTCTTGAAGTGGTCGAGGGAGTATATATTATAGCAATCGCGCTTGGAGTATAAATGAAAGGAGTGGAACGAAGTGTCGCTTCGGGAAACATGGGTATTGAAAATCTTAAAAACCCGTGGGTTCCCAATTTTAAAGGAATTCCTGCCAAGATGACGGATCCTGCCGTAGGTGCCTCTACATGAGCTTCGGGTGACCAAATATGAACTGGTACCATAGGCACTTTGACGGAGAAAGAAGCGAAAGAAGCAATCCATAGAAAGATTTGGCGCCGCTCACTAAATTCTGTGGTTAATAAGATTTGTAAATCGGTGGTTCCTGTTTGGAGAAGAATCAACGGAATAGCTAATAGCATAAAAACAGATCCAAGTGAAGTATATAGGAAAAACTGATATGCTGCCTTGATCTTTCTTTGTCTCGAACCCCATACCCCTATAATAATGGTAGAGTAAGGGGCGGCCCCAAAGCGGAATTGACCGGTGGTGGTTGGTCGAAGCTCCAGTAGGTAGCCACTCCCTTCTCAGGGAACCGTACGTGAGACTTCCGCATCATACGGCTCCGTCCCGAGCTTCCGTCGTCGGCCCTTGTCATTAGACCACTATCTATGCATGTCTTTTCTGCCTTTACTCTCGAATCTTTTGCTTCTCGGGTGGTGGCGAACTATGCAGCTTGCGTTGCGGGAGATGCCCGCCCGTACGGCCCGGCCTCTTTCCCGCCCGAAAGAACCGCTCACTAGCTAGCCGGACTAGTGGGAGGGGGGCCCGACCGTAGAAAACCATGCCTTTCGCAATAAAGTTCCCCTCTTGCGTAAAGGTGCGTAGCCCAAAGTAGCAATAGAGCGAGAAGCACCAATTGCTACTTTGCGCTTCTCGCTCTCTTGTGTAAAGGGGGGCTACTCTTGCTATAAGGGGCGTGTGCGCTTAGCCCGTCTTCAAAATCCAGAAAAATGGGCTCGTTGGGAAGAAAGATGGAGTGCGGCCTGTAGAGCACATGTAACGCACAGTCGGGTTGCTCACGCAGCAGATCTCTCTCTCTCTCTAGATATCTATAGATAGAGAGAGAGAGATGTGAAAGTCATTGCCTTTATGGCCGCCCCCCTACTGACGGCCTTTACGCTACTACTACTGTGATGTGAGCGGTTCAAATTGGTTTGATCTTTCCCAATCAAAAAGGCCGGAACTTGTACGCTGCACTTGTACGGAGGCATAAAGGGACCCGACCCTTTTCTTATCTGAATCTTAAGGACAGGACCAAGCCCTATTCTTTCTATTCTCGAACCCAGCAAGCCCCAGCTCGCTCTCTAGCGCACAAGCCGCCGGGCACTCTAAGCCATACTAGCGCACAAGCCCAAAGTAGTAAGAGGGGCACTTTTTGAAGCCAACAGTCTTTCTTCGGAATTCTACTGAACGGGTCGATCCTCCCCTCCCGTTTGTTTTAGCAACTTATCCTACGGTCTCCTCGCCAAGAGCTCCCCGGCTACGACAGAGGAACCAACCCGCCTGCTGTGGCGGGGCGGCTTTTTTGTTTCACAATAAGACCTGGACGATTATCCCTAGCAAAGGTAGCTTACGAGTTTACGTCCATCCCTGGTCGGGTACAGTTTCCTTTCTCTTTCTCCCTTGTAGCCGTTACCCGAATTCGCGCAAGTGTGTCCACACCCCCCAAACTGACTTGACGAGGAATCAATTCTCGCGAACAAACACACCCCCTACACACACCTAGGAGCACCCCTTCCTGCATATCCATACAAGACCCGAGTAGGCGGGTCGAGGTCCTACGAGGTACCCACTACTCGGAGTACCCTCCCCCCAAAAAGATGTGTCTGTCAGGTTCGGTTCTTCTTAGTTGGGTTGGGCGGGTTCGACCAGAAATGCTATGCTTACGCACAAGACTACCCCTCTTCCCGAAAGCTTCGCGGGGACTACTTTACGACGACGGACGACCGCCCGTAGGGGGTTTACTGCACAAGGCCCCTGCAGAGGAAAAGCTTTATCCTAGCGAATAGAAGATGCTCAGCTCCGCACAACATAGGGATTGGCACGCTTTCGGGAAGAACATAGAATAGTAGAGGATCCAGCATGCAGGACACGGCGATCATTAGAAATTCACGAATTAGAGATGCTGTAATATACTCTTTCCCATAACTTCTCATACCAGACCAACCCACTGAAATGCAAATAGGGATCAGAAATGTGGTCAATATCACGAAGAATAAAGAGAGACCATCTATACCCATATACAAATTGATGTTTTCATAAGGAAGCCATCTAAGGCTTTCCACAAATTGAGATTTGGCCGTAGAAGGATCGAATTGTATCCGAGGAACAGGGGGATACAAAAAAGTAATAAGAGAGGCGCACAGACCAATCAATCGTATCGGTCGTATTCTTGAATTTGGAATGAAAAGAGGAGTAATGCTTCCTAGCACGGGACACGAAATAAGACCACTTAGATCGGAATAGCATTCACAGAAATGTTCTAACATAGAGTAGAATCGAACATTGAAGAGATTAGTTGACAACAGTCAAAAGATGGGGCGCCTAATTCCAATACAATAGGGGTCTATCAGTGCAAGTCAGCTGAACACCGTGATTGATACTAATGAATGTGGAATCGCTAAAAAAATGAGTCTTGTGGAGGATCATTGAGCTCGGAAACCCCCGCCCTTCGACGAACCGACAGTCCGGCCTTCTTCAGTCCGGATTCTTTATAAAACTAACGACTTCTTTATAAAAAGGAGCCTCTTCGCCCTTTTGAAAAAGAGTCGTTAGGATGAAGTAGGCCTCCTCGATATTCTCCTCCACACCAAGGTGGTGAGGATCCTGCAGGGTGGGCCCCCATTCCATAATCTCCATTATACATTCTTTCATCTCCTCCGCTCGATCATATCCCGAGGAGGAGGATAAGAGGTTTAGTATAATTGAAGTTATGTTATCAACTAACGAGGAAAAGTGTTGCTGAGGGTCGCGCTCGGGAACTCCAGCAAAGGCTGGATCCGGCTCACTCTCACTCACATCCATTAAATCAGACGGAGGCGTCCGCTTCTTCCATTATGAAATCTGGCACTTCAGGAAGATGGAATGCATATGCATCAACGATGTATAGCTTCAATAAAGTCAGAAAGATCAAATATGTGATAACATGAATAAGACCCCATAAGACTTTGTTACGTAGCCATGTGAAAGAAGTGAATTTCTCTAGTGGAGACATTATTGAATCCGAGAAAATGAATCTCTCCAGACAGCAAGCACTTGGGCCCCAGCAGTGCGCTAGCGGCAAGTCCTTCCTGTACAATGTACAAGTTGTGCAGAACAGAACTACACGAAAACAAAGGTTGTTTGTTGGTTCTTAACCAGCGGAAAGCTAAAAGGAAAGAAAGATGCACGCACAAACACAAATAAGGGCGAAAAGAGATGCCGCCTCGCTCATGAAGCACTACTTTGGCGGAGCCAATCCTTGTATATATTATATATACGCAAAATCTCTCATTTGGATTGGATGCATCATCTCTCCCTCTTTTTCTCCCTAGCTCCACCTCCCATAGTTGTAGTCCCCTTCCGATGGTTCATGCTATCCCTTCTTTTCTTTCCCCATCCCCAGGGTTGTTCACAAGAGCCATAGGTAAGGGATGAGCCTGATTATGAGGAAGAAAAGCGGCACCTCTAAATATAGATGATTCACACGCAAGCCTTTTGGAATAGTAGGCAGTCAAAACTCAAGAATCCTACGCTAGCAGGCATTAGCCTGACTTCCCTCCTCATCAGATTATTCCAGCACAGCGTAAAGGGGGACGCCTTGGACTGGTACACAGCACTGGAGCCTCAAGAATTCAAGACCTGGGAGCAGTTTTCTCAAGCATTTATGGATCGATTTTCTTACAAGCTGAATACCGCCCCCCGAAGGGCAGATCTCGAAGCGCTGAAGCAGAAGAACGATGAACTATTCTCCGAGTATGTAGCCAGATGGAGAGCCTTGGCAGCTAAGATGAAAGCTCCCCTGCCGCTCGACGAGCAGATCTCGATGATTGTAAGCTCCGCACACCCAAATCGGGCTATTTGATAGCCCAAAATTACATGAATTTTACGCAACTGCTCCAAGCCGGAGAGCGAGTGGAGGCAGGATTGCGGACTGGGGTTATCACTCCGTGGCCCCATGCAGGGGTTGCAGCACGAAGAAGAACTGAAGCACAGAATGGAAACTTCAACTCTTCCACGAACTTCGAAGTAAATGCTATCAGCTCGACAGGCAAAGGGCAAGACGTAGCGCCCCAAACACGAGAATACCGGGTTTTTACGCCATTGGCACAATCCTACAGTGAAGTATTGAATGTTTTAGCTCAGAAAAGCTTGCTGACGCCCCTCCAGCCGAGGCCTCCCCCTAATCCTCTCCCCAAGAACTATCAAGAAAATGAGTTTTGTTCATACCACCAAGGACGAGGCCACTCTACTGAAAGGTGCCTCTCCCTCAAGCACGCCATCCAGAACCTCATCGACGAAGGAAAAATCAATGTCAATAAAGAATATAATGCAACACCCTATCCCCGCACACGAGGCAGGAGGGTCCGAAGGATCAACAAAGTCCGTCAACGTGATCACGGAAGCAGCACACCGTGGGGATCCATCCAAGCTCATCACCAGAGAACCCGCCAATAGCATAAACATGATTACACTTCAAGGAAAGTCGGCCCCAGTGATCACGTTACAAGGAAGACCGACACCGGTAGTCACATTACAAGGGGCACCCCCAAGAAGGAGAAATGAATTGAATCGCAGTGGAAGCTTCGAGCCTACCGCCACCTCTAGAGAAACAACAGCCAAGGTGACGCTGCCGAGAGCCCCACCAGCAAAGACAGAGCCCCTAATCACACTACAGGGGGCCTTGCCGGCGCATACCTCCCCCGTTGTCACACTCCAAGGCGCGCCACCTAAGCCAACCAGCGGGAAAGCAGAAGAGCGGGCCTCTACAGTCAAGCTAGAGCTTGAGAAAACGAGCTCACCCTCGTATGACACGCACAGAATACCGTGGCACTACCCAGAATGCACTGAAATCGGGAACATAAACTCAAATGGGAGTGTCTATTGCAAAGACACTGCTCGGAGTGTAGCCACGACACAGGGAAAAGGATGGTACACTTTACCGATCTGCACAGCCCCGCCGGACAAGAAGCAGCAAGGCCCAAATAACCAGGCACGTCAGAGCCCAAGTCTGGACACCGAAGAACAAACCGAAAGCTCAGGCCCAGCGAAGACTTCTCTCGCACCCTGTAAAGAACGACAGCAAAACCCGGATGACCAAGAGGACTCAAAGCTGCCTATCACAAAGCTCATCAGCATGGATCCCGAAAGGCAGCACAAAAGCTGCAACCAACCCGAGCGAACGCCCGCATCCGCCCCAAAAACTTTCCGGGTCATCGAGATGGACCTCGGAACGCTCAACACAGACCTGGGTCCCAAAAGCACCAACGCCGTTACTTTGCAAAGGCGACCCACAGATGCCGTGATTCTACAAGAAGCACCCAGAATGGCTCACCAGCAGAATCTATCTCACATTGCTCTAGAAGAGAACACCACCTCAACCAGTCACCAGCGGGCCTCGACAAAGTAAGGCCCAAAACCAGAAAACGGACTGGCCCGTAAAGCCGCAAAATGCGCAGGGCGTCCGTACAATGGAAGATCAACATCTTTCCAGCAAATCACTCCTCTAGACAGTGAGACAGCAGCTCTTTTGGCAAAGCCACCCCGCAGTTCAAAGGAAACAACGGCAACTTTGCACGAAAAGATCACATGTAAAGGGGCATCACCCAGGCAATATGAGGTGCCTACAAATCCAAGCGGAAGGGTTTACAGCAGAAAGATAACATGCAATCTCGTCGCCTCTCAGAACAAAAGAAATCAGTCTAAAGACCTGCAGAAAGCAAATGGCATCTCGGCGATACCATCAGCAAGATATGGCGCTCTCCTGATAGAACAACAAGCTATTTGGGGCAAAATCGGCTGTATTAACATGCGGAAATGGTTAAGAAGGCAGGGGCAAGGCTACAAATCAAACAAGGGGGGCAAGAAAAAGGGACGACTCCGAACGCTATCTTGCTTCTTCAGCCTATGGTACATAAGGAAGGAATTCAGAGAGAATGATCATCTGCCTCCAACCAAATTGCGTGTCGGTTTATATGGAGAATGGGACCCTGGAGGAGAATAAAAGACATCGCCGATGAACGCGCATGCACCTCCCCGATAAACTTCAAGATCAACCAGATTCCTTTTTGAAAAAAAAAAAGATAAGAAAGGAAAGACTACAGGATTTCTGCAACAGCATGGTCCATCCCAAGGGTAAATGAACGATCCCAACCACTCAGAAAGTGTGCTCGACTGAGATCAAATCTCACCTTGGAAGATGATGAGATCACCTGCGTATAGGGTTGGTGTGGCAAATAGGGCCGTTGCTTCTTCCATCAAATAGGCTTTCACTCCACCGAAGTTCCTTTCACGAGTAAACCCCGGCGCTCTTTTCTTTACCGATTCTGTTCGGGAACCTGCACCTACCATTATAGGAATGAGCCGCGATAAGGGAACCAGCGTACCGTGTATGTACCCGGAATAAAAGATAGCACTTTCACGAATAACCCAAGGGGAGGCACCAGCGCTCTTTCTCCTCACTGCTAACTTCAGTGAACCGGGCACCGGCACCAGCCTGCCCAAAACTGAAGGGACCTCCCCACTACCCACAACTGAACCAAGGTAGGGACGCGCTCTTTGCTTAACCGATAAGAGCTGTGAACCGCGAGAGGGACACCTGCGTTCTTTTCTTTACCGGTAGAACCGGTAATCTTATTTCTGACTTTACTTAACCCGCCGGGCAGATTCTTTCTTTACTGATGGATCCGCGGTAGGAGCGTATAATTGCTTAGCTTAACCCACAGCTGAACCGCTAGGCGGTAATCTAATATCTCTTGTCTCAATTCCCCTGTAGGGGCATCTGCCTAACCTAAAGGGAAGAAAGAGGGTAGGGGTAGCGAATTTCTTTTCTTAACCGATGAACCCAGGGATACTAATTTCTAATCTGACTCAGATAGCTGTCACTGTCAACTAAAGTACTGTGCAGTACGCGGGCTCTCCCAATAAGAACCTATTTCGTTTCGAGTGCATAAGCGCTATAATATATAATTATATATATTATTTAGGTAGGAGAGTAAATTGATCAAGACAAGACGTACCGCAAGAGCAGATATAGTTCTTTTCTCTGTACCAGGAATCGTCTTTCTTAAAACCCTTTCCCGCTCGGTAAGAAAAGAGGATAGACGGGAGTGGAAGAGAATTCCCTAAGACCCAGAGCCAACAGAAAGAAGCAGGCATCTTACTTGATCGCCCACGTATCAAAGGTAGTGGAATCAAATTCCTTTATCGATAGAACAGAACCGGATTCGTCTTTCCCTTTCTTCTGTCCCAAGGGAGGCGGCGTTCTTTACCGCTAACAGCTGTGTACCACAGGAGGGTAGCCTAATTTGTCAACCCATACCGGGTAAAGGACGAAAACTGGATAGCCAACCCAGGGAATTTGATAGCCGACTGATCTTCGGGAGGGGAATATTCTTTATTTCTCTTGTACCTGTACCTGCTGGAATGGAAATCGCTTAACGCACAACTGGGTAAGGGAATCTCTTTTCTGAGCCTATGGCTGGGGGATACTTTTCTTTTCTCTAACTAAGCTAGCGGGTAAGGTACTGCCTGCGAGGTAGCTCCCTTTTCGAATCGAAAGGTAAGATCCGGGTGTATATAATTCATAATGGATATATTTTACCGGGACTTCTTTTCTTAAGCAAGACACCACAGTAGAACCAACCTCTTACAGGGCATCCGCCTAACCTGAAAGAAAGACGACAGGGGCACCTAATTCCTTAACCGAACCGATAGGCCTGAATAATTTCCTTTCTCAAGGAGAGCGCACGAAAGTTCTTCTTTCTGTATGTACGGTAGCCTAATTTCTTATCTCTGGACTAGCAGTAGCAGTCAGGGAAGAAGCGCGTGAGGGGAATGGGAATCTCATTCCTTTGCCGATAGCCGACAGAAGCAGGCAGATAAGGGGATAGCCTACTGGGGAAGAGAGTTTCTTACTTAACCAGCCGGGCAGATAATGTCTCAAGGCTAGATCCACTTTCAGGTAAGAGAATTTCCATATCCCATAACTGAACCTGTGAATACTCTTTTTTAACTGTGATAGCTGTCACTGTCTACTCATTGCAGTACGCGGGTTCTTGTAGGGTAAGATCCCGTTTTAGGTTCTAGGGGAGGAAAGGAACCTATATCGAGTGCAGAAGCGCGAGAAAAGAACTAATTTAGGGCACTTCTTTCTTTTATGAATACTGGAGTGACTCTAGCTGCTGCCATAAGCTTTGAGTTTAGTGCGCTGGCGCAGTGCGAAATAAGTCGACTAAATGCAGAGTCCGGTGAGATCAAGTTCTTTTCTATTGACTAGGAAAGAAAGAAGTCGAATCTGGTGCTGTTCCCACTCCTGAAAGCAGGTTTTCTTTGAGTGCTTAGCTTATGCCCTTTCCTTAATTCTGGTTTGAGTTTAGTGCTTGCTTTCTCTTACTTTATTATCAGAGATAGGCTTACTTTGAGAGGCGCTTACTGGAAGAGCAGCGCAGACAAAGCTTACTTGAACCACAGTACGCGTAGGAAAGAAGTCTACTCCAGTTCCACAGGAAGGGAACCGATACAACACAGCAGTACGGGCAGGAAAGAAGAAAACAAACCGATAGCCGCGAAGATAAAGTGCTTTTATCAGCGCAGGCAGAGGGAGATACAGTTCTATTAGTAAGGAAGGAATACCCGGATGGATATCTCAAGTTTTGGTAAGGAGGGAATCTGAAATAAGAAAGATAATTACCGTATGGGGGAAAGAACAAGAAAGAGAGAGCAGTGTCCTTTAACAACCAAGATAAGGTTTAAACCCGCTGGAACTAAGAGCTTAGATTATTAGCCCGGGCAGCTTCAATTAAGCCTATAGAGGCTCGCTGCTTTTCCGCCGTTGCTTGCGATAAGTTTAGCAGTGTGTGTTCCTCAAAAGAGCTCTTATCTTAGTGTTGGTATTGGTACTGGTACCGCGCTTTTAGAAGAGCTTCGTGCTTGCGCTTCCAATTGCTTTCAGAGCAGCAAAGGAGAGAAGAAAACAGTCTACTCGTTAGCGTTAATCTAGATCAAGTGAAAGCGTACTTCTAGCGCCCCTATTTAGTTTAGTACTTGAAGGGCTGGGCTGGAAAGCGTTTCAGTGAGCAATCTAATTTCACAACCGCGGGAAAGAATTTCTCTTTTATCTAGTACAGGGAGATCCCCGGGAAGGGAAGACTACTCCATCCATAAGAAAAAATCAGAAGAGAAGTTGACTCTAGCTCTAGTAGCACTAAAAGCGAAGGAATCTGTACTAAAAGTAGAGATAAGAACAATGGAAAGGAATAATACATTAGCTGATAAGCGCTGAAGAGCAGCAAAGGGGAAGAAGTCGAATCTTTTATCTAATAGGGCGAGCGCAAGAAAGAAGGGATAGATCCGGGAAGAGAATTTCTCTTGACTTGACTCTTGACTAGAGCCACTTTACGGGAAGGGAATTTCATAACCGGGAGAGCAAGATAAAGAATAAGACTCATTCTAGCCTAGCAGCTGCCCTTTGTTTTTGTTAAAGAAGCTTTTATGCTGTTAGTGTGGTGCTTGCTGGTGGGAGTTCTAGTACCAATACTAGAGCAGAGCAGAAAGAGTTTAGTGATTCTGACTTTCCGCTAAGACATAGTTTAGTGATGTTACTGTCAGGTCAGGGGAGAGAATTTCAGCACCCATATAGAAGAAGACCCATGCCATTCCTTAATAGAGCTCTTATTTGAGTGCGCGTGCGCTGGTTCTTTCTCTTTCTATCCTTTACTATCTGATGCTGGAAAGTACTGACTTCCGGAAGAGCGGGAAGGGCAGATTACTTGCTAACCGATAGAAGCCCAGAGCTGCAGTGATTTTCTCTTGACTACAGCCTAACACTTTAGCTGAAAAGCGCTGAGGAGCGGCAAAGGAGAGAACAAAGAAGGCGGCGGAGAGAAAGAGAAATAAGAACACAGCTGTAAGGGGCGGAAACCCTGGGCTCAAGTGCTTTTTTCAATACTGAGACGGCTCCTTTTACTTGTTTTATAGGAGTACGCCGGTTGGCAACTATTCTGACTTTATGAGCTGCAAAGGCAGAGTAGAGATCCAGTTCTGTTCTCGTTCTCCTTACTAGAGTGAAGTCGACTCCAGCCCTTCCTTATTAAAGCTTTGATGTTAGCGCTTGTTTGCTTTATTTCTTAATCTATCTTCTCGAACTATAAGAGAAGCCCTTTCTTTCCTTTATCAGCAGGCTTCCAGGTTCGCAACTAGACTCTTATCTGACTTTCACAGCGAAAACCCACCCAGATAGAACTGTTACTAGAGCAGCTAAGATAGAGCATAAATCCAGTTCTTTTAGTGAGTGAGGAGGGAATCTTGAATAACCATTCAATTAGAACACACAAGTACTAGAGCAGCAACCCTCCGCTTTAACTGGAACAGCGGAGCAGAAAGCGCCTACTTGACGAGCAGGAGCAGCGAAGAAAGACAGACTTCCACACGGGGGGAATGGAAGAAGCACAGGAAGGAGAGGAGATAGAAAGAAAGATGTGCGCGTTAATTAAGCTTATATTTAAGTGCGCTGGCGCGTTTAGCTGTGTTATTGAGCTGGAGAGGGGAGACAGACCGTAAAGGAAGGGGACAGTCCTTGAATAACTAATATCGAAACATAAGATGAGTAAAGAGAGAGGAGGCAAACTCGATAACCGAGCCCGCAATCACACTGCTCTTGCATATCTACCGGAGCAAGGCGAGGAAAGCAAGTCTGCTAGTCCGAAAGGGCTAGCTAAGACAAGGCTGCTAGGCTGAAGGCAAGGAAGGCTAGGCCGGCAACTGCTGGCTGTCGACGAGGAGGAGTCAACTAGCGATGCCAGCTTCTGAAAGATTCAGATTTTCATATCTATTTCAAAACAAGGCAAGTTCAAAAAGTCATTTTAGCCAAACAAGCAAAGGAATGAGCGCCTCGCCTTTACTCTAATAAGGGCGTTAGCGCAGTGCGAGTTACGGAACACATTTTTGCTTTGCTATGCTACTAATACGCGTATTTGCTCTGCTATTCTGCCCTCACCTCTCCAGCTGGGCGTAGACTCTTATGGGAAGAACTGCTATCCGTGCGTCAGTTGTAATCTCTCCCTTGGTGTGTGGGTGGGGATTTCACACGACCCTTCTTCTTGCGGATAAAAAAGGGTGGCAGAAAAGGCATTTTTTGTAGCATGGAGGAGTTTGCTGACTTCATTCTGGTGGCCAGTCTGGTTGAGCTTCCTCTGGGTGGATCTGACTATACTTAGACCAAAAGCAAGGTGAAGCAAACATTCAGCGCAGGTTAGATCGCTTTCTTATATCCAATGATTGGGACATCACGTTTCCCCATCCAAAGAGCTAGTTCCCGATCCATCTCTGACCACCCCCAGCAAGCTACGCACACTTCTAGCGCACAAGCCCCTTTACTCTGCAGTAAGCGCACAAGCCCCCCTATGGAGTCAAGCTGGCTCGCTTCGCTTTGAGAAGCAAGTAACTTCACTTCAAGCTGGGTAAGGGAAGGCAAGGAAGTAACTGAGGGAAGGGACCTTTACCATTTCGCTTCTTCAAGCTAGTAGCCTTTGTGCGGCTGACTCCTGCCTTTCTCAATCATTATGATGAGTGCCACATCTCTAAGCCTCGATCTCAATCTGCTATGCTTACGCACAAGACTACCCCTCTTCCCGAAAGCTTCGCGGGCACTAAAGCTGCAAGTAAGCTCACGGGCATACGCGATAGGGCACTAAAGCTGCAAGTAAGCTCTCGGGCTCATGCTTGCTACTGCTCTCGGGCACGCACTGCGCTCCTGCTCCTCGCTCCGTTCAACTCGTGCTTCTTCTTCTCTATCTTATCTTAATTTCGTATATAATAACAGTGTCTTTCTTCATTTAGTAAGCTAGTTGATCGAGAAACCTGCGCCCAAAGTGCTTTCGCGAAAGCCGGTCACCGTTTGGCTAAGATCCTTGATGACTTATGAAGAAAGCCAGACTTCAAACAGTAGGGCAAAGAACATAACATTATAATATGAATGATATCTGAGAATAATAGCTAAGTGTAGCCTGTGACCTTCAAAGCTTGCTCAATTCTCCTTCCCTTTCCCTTCATATTCTGTTGAAACTCATTCCCCTACCCCGGCAACTCACTCTTTGCCAGTGAAGTCCTCCCACATCTTGACCCACTCGCTCGCTATCTACCTTCCCCACCGCCCTTCTTCAATAATTTCCGAGACCTTCGCAACACTAGACAAAGCGGTATCATTGCGTAATCTATCCCCAAAAGAATCAATAAGGCGGCCCACCGGGAGCCACGGGTCGAACCATAAATTAGTGGTGGACCCATCTCCAATGAGATGTCGGATACACCATGTAGCGAAGTCCCTAACACGAAGAATGCCTCGCCAAGCCCAAGAACAATCCCAAGGAATCTCTTTTTTCTTTTTTTATTATAATTAGAATGAATTATGAGAATAATTCTAATAATAGCTAAGCGGGCACTAAAGCTGCAAGTAAGCTCTCGGGCTCGGTTTTTCCTGAACCCATAGTTCTAGTTTCTCTCGAAATAAGATATTTCTTTTCTTCCGAAGTCGCATTTCCCGCAGCAGCATCCAAAGCAGCAGCTAAAGCCTCATTCCGGACTGAGACCGTAGAAGAGTAATCATTTACCTAGGTCACTTGCCGAATCTCAAGGTAGAGACGAAGCTTCCGAAGACCCTGAATCCACGGGTCCAGGTAATGTGAATAGATAGGTATAGGCCCTTTCGGCCTGACCGAACTGAAATCAAAGGGGCGCAACGGCTTTTCATAGGCGGAGGCTTGAGCGCTTTCTGGCTCGCTTCAAGCCTGAAAACGCAAGATGTTTTCTTTCTACTTGGCTAAGATGTCTTCTTTCTTTCATTCTCATTGATGAATGAATTTGCATTTCATTCTTTCATTATCTTTCTAAATTGATGAATGAATTTGCAAGGATGTCTTATTTCTTTCATTAGAATTTCTGAAATTCTTTACATTTCTTTCTTGAATTCTCATTTCTAAATTCCTTTTTGAACGAATTATATGTATAATTCTTCTTCTTTTTAAATCTATTTTACCCCGTTGCTTGTACTTTGATTGTCGAGATTGGGTTGGTGTTCAGTGTACCTATCTGTATCGAAAATCAAAGAATGAAATTACAATGAATGAAATTGAATTTCAAAAGAAAGAAAAAGAATGCCAAACGCGCTACGGCTTTCGCGCTTGAGTTTGATTGCTCCCTGCATTCGGGGTGAATGAGCCAGTTCCGTTCTAATCTGAACGGGACGGGATAGGACCAAGGGTAGGAGACTGATTAATCCGGGCGGAAGTCAGATATAGAATTAGGAATCACTTGACGTTTGACCTTGACAAAAGACAGCGCCTCCTCACTTACTAGCATACGATCAATTCTCTCCAGAATTCTATCTCTTCCTCTCCTTATCTTTGTCCAGGTGAAGAATCCACTTGATGGAGACCAGAAAGAAGAGGCTTTCCTGGAAAGATTAGAATTCCTCTATTAGATTAGCATTCCCCAATCTACCGCCGCTGCTATCTTAGACAACTATTGAAGTGAAGATCCAAAGGCGAACAGCCACCTAAACGAGTTCTGCGGCTACCGACGATCGCAAGTTTGGTTGGTAAGTAGGCTTTCGAGGCTCAACTACTTCACTAGCTGAGGCACTTCTAGCGGACCTACCGATCATGCAGGGGAATCCAGCAAGAATAGGCCAAAAAGCGTAGGCTTGTTTCCTGCGCTCACGCCTGCGAGCGAAGCGCTCAAAGCGATGCGAGCCAGCTTGTAGTAAGAGGGGGGCACTTGCAGCCTTATCTCGCGTTTTCACTGCCCGCCGTACGTGACTTAGCAAGCGTTTGGCATTCTTTTTCTTTCTTTGTTTTATTTCAGAATGAGAATTGAAGAAATGAATTGAATTTCATTCTTTCATAAATAAAACATATTACAATTTAAATTGAATTTTGAGCTTCAATTTTCTAACTTTCTATTGCTCTCCTTGCACCCTTTTGTCTCCTTGTCTGTCTTCCCTCTCTTCCGGTTGTAAGAGTCAAGTTGTGCCTATCTAACGTTATCATTCGAATCCTTTCAATTGAGTGCTTTCCTTCCGTAGGACTCGGCTGTCCAGTTAGTCTTGCTTCCTATTTTGTGCCCTATCCTAAACGAAGAAGGGTTTCCTCCCGCTGTAGGTAATCAAGTGCCTACAGTACGCGAGAAAATAGGAAGAAGCAGTTTCGCAAAATCTAATGATTACCTGTCTTCTTCTTCTCGATAAAAAGGAGGATCAGTCAGAACCCAGAAGCGCTGCTATCAGTTTATGTGTTCATATCCCTTCCAATAAGTAGAATGTAGTATTTTGAGTAAGGATGCATCATAGGAAGGATAAATCTAGCAATTACCTCACCTTTTCGCACCAGATAGTTCGTATACCACTGGGTGATTTTTCCATGTGAAATAGATGGGCCATAGATAGCTAGCGGTAAGAGATCTACCTTGGGATGGTACTCGTGAAAAGCCTAGTCAGTAGTCCCAGTACTGCCGAAACTGGGTTAGAGATGAGATGGATCAGTAGAACATGTAATTGGACCTTAACCTTAGGAGCCTAATCTGTATAAATCTAGTAGTGCTATTCCTGGGCCATATCTACACAGTTCCATTGGTTTTTCCTTCGCGCACGATTAAAAAGTTGTAGTGAGAAACCGTATCATCGTTTTCACACAGCTCACCCAGAAAGAGTTCAATCCTATACTCTCTTTATAACTTCTACACTTCGCTTTCTCGCTTCTCTTTTTTGATTTTTCACTACTGTTAAATCCTGTAGCGCCGGTCCCTACGGACCAGAAACCTGTTCATTTTCTTCGCCAGGTGGCTATAATTCTTAATATTATAGTATGGTTATGGGAGTCAGGGTCGTCTCCTCGGCTGCTACCTTCCCCAAGGCCGGGATTGCGTCTGTTCGGGCTTGGGCGGTTTTTCTCCTTTTTTTCTATTCATTGGGCTTTCTTTCTGATTCCCACTCCTTGCTGCAAGAAAGAACCTTCCTTCGGATCTTTGGGCGGTGTTTGGACTTAGGATAGCCCCTCTCTTGCTCGCGGGGCAATAACAATAGCCGGCAGTGTCTGCTCATCTGAAGGTCCCTCTTTTGCTCGCTGGGTCTCTTCCTTCGTCTCTTCACTTTCCACGATCCTTCTTGGGCACATTCGTGATAGGTGTCCATGTTCGTGGCGGATCATGCACCCGAAGGGAACGGCACCCTTTCATAGTCCAGGATACTAAATGGTATGCCTGGAACTAAGAGGATTATGGATTCTGGCAGGCCTTTGTCCAGCCGTGACACATATCAAGGCACCTTTTTTGACTCCTTGCTTGTCCAGAGGGCTCCCTGCTTTAACAAACTCCCCTGCCTAATAGAAAGGTGCTTTCTGTTCGCCTAACCTAAGAAGTCACTACTAATAGCTGTTCGCCTACTTACTAGACTCTAGTAGGCTACCTGAATCTATTGAACATTTATCTTATTTGATTTGAGAATCTTAGTTAGAGATTTTGAATACACTATAGTGAGGAGATTCTCCTGTTTCGTATTCTTATGATGATTCGGATGCCGATGCTGATGTTGATGTTTCCTCGCGACCAACCTTCCCCTCTTCCGGTTATGGTAAGAGAGTCTGTCCCTCTGCTCCTATTGATTTTGGTTCTAAACCCATAGAGTCGAGGACTGGTGTTGTTGGGTTGGTTACTTAAAAACCACAAACGGATGGCGCAAGAGCAGCTGCGGCTAGGAATGAGAAGGGCGGTGGATTAGCTCGGGTAGTCTCAGTAGCGGAGAATATTCCCATGATATGTGGTTCCGTCAGGCGGGACTCCTACATTAGCGAAGAGAGCTCTCACAGGCCTTGGAGGACCGAACCCATACGCAGAGGAAGAAGCAACGGCCCGCATGGCCACACCAACCCTTTCGCGCTAGGCGAGGCTCTGTAAGACCTCGCGTTAGCGCTTTAGTTTGATTGCTCCTTTGATTCGAAAGAAAGGGGCGTTGTTGATTCGTTAGAAACGGCAGGATCCATTGGCTAAAAAGAAACCTGAGATGTTGGTTCGACGTCTGAAACAACAGCTTAAGATTAGGACTATGAAACCTCTGGGACTGATTCCTCGGGTAGATCAAATTTCTCATTTCAAGGTTGGTGAATGGACAAAAAAGAACCTTCGAACCATGCAGGACAGCCTGTCACGCTTAAGGTGTAAAAAAAGAAAGTAGGCCAGAAACAGAATAATCGGTTGGTTCGATAGAAACTGTTAGATCTGTTTGTGTTTGCTAGGAAGAAAAGAAGAAAGAGGAGGCTATAAATGGTTTGGCCGATGCCGATTCGTATGGCAATGCGGACTCTAGATGTAATGAAAAAAGAATCTTTTGACTTTTTTCGCATCCATGAAATCAGATAAATGGGAAATGAATTATCCAGAAATGGATTGGAAAAAGAAATTCAATTATATTATTCAGGACTCAAAATAAAAGTCAAGTCAGGCACTGCTGTGATGACTTACTTCCACACTATGGATGTACTCAAAAAAGTGAAAGCAGGACATGAGACATCATCTTTCTTTCTCAATCGTATCCGTAGCTCCAGACTCCTTGGATTTTCTTTTATGCTTAACGAAAGTTAACGAAAGGAAAGAGGCCTCGGCCACCAATGCCAATTGGGCCCAGAGATGATTTAATCAGCTTGATTGACAATATCCTCGTTAGCTCCCCACCTTTGCCGGACACAATGCGTTGTTGAGTTGATCGATGCTTCGGAATCATTCATAGGAAGAGAAATCTGGTAGTGAGAACTATCGTTTCGTAATGCTTGCGAAAGAAAATAATCGAAGTAATCAACCCGTCCGAATAAGGACGACATCTTTCCTCTTTCTGGTGGTACCCCGGTGCAGTCACAGCACAGCCAACAAACCATTTTGGATTCGATAGCAGGCTTATAGCTCCCATCTGGAAATGGAAAGAAAAGAAACATGGATGCATCCGCCCGGGTACACAAGCTTCGTAACAACCAGTCAGCTGATGCCGGCAAGCTCATTCGTGTAAGCGAACCAGTGGTTCCCGACTACAAAGGATATCGTTACTCAACAGTACTCGAAGTCGTCCAACCATCCTGCAATTCCTTTAAGGAACATGGTAAAAGCCCGATGAAAATCATTCCCTCCCTTCGGTCGCCTCGCGCGTATTCCCACGTGTGCTCCTATCTGGCGTGCGCTTACACACCGAAGGCTTTGCGCAGCCCCTTTCAGCTTGCATTCTCCGGCGTGGTTTGCCCAATTCTGTGAGTTAAAGGGTGAGTGCAGATCCTTTTGAAATCAATGTGGCGAAGCGAACTAGGTGACCTCAGAGGGGGGATGCACCCTAATTCCCTCAGGTCGAGTTCAGCTGGACGAGTTACTTAGTTTGTAACGTCAGATACAAAGGGAACTGAACTGTCAGATCGAGTGAGGAAAGACTTAGTATGGCTCTCGATGGATGCGAGATAGATGTTAAATGCATCTTGTACCGGGGATCAGATATGAAGTTTCGAATCTTGACTTGACCCAATGCCAGCTATATAAACAAGTCCTGCTAAGCAAGCTCAACTCAAAGATGCTCGGTTGAATGAACGGGAAGCTGCGGAACCAACTCAATAATCATCGAGAAGGGCATTGTAGCGGCGGGTTGAACAAGCTTTTCAAGTCCCAGGCTATGATACCGATCAAGCTTCGGAATTTGCTTTTTCAAATCCCAGGGCTAAAGGTGGGAATAGATTGTAGAAGAAAGGTCCGCTGAAGGATCAACTGAAGCATCAAAAGCAGAATTTGAAGAAAGAGATTCATAAACATAGATAGGATATAGAAGCATCCTCAGCTGCATTTCCCGATACGAATACTGTTGGTGGAGCAAGGGCTGATGCTATAGTTCTTTCAATTCAAAATCCCAAGTGTGAAGCTGGAATTGATGATTCTC
>NW_027182285.1:32500-55000 GCF_029961685.1 Aristolochia californica | reverse complement strand
TTACACACTAGGCTACCCTTCTCCGAAAGCTCATAAGGACCACCTACCACTAGTCTTCGGCCGGAGGGGTTTATTGCACAAAAACGCCGGGACGCAGGCTCCCGCAGAGTCCAGCCCAACGAATGTCAGATGCAAAGCCCCGCACCTCATTAAGATCATATTGGCATACTCTCCCAAAAAAAAAAGAGCAGACCCCATTGAAGACGAGAGTGAGGTACAACAAGGCCATTTCCGTCCACCGCCCTTCTCACGGAGCCGTACGTGGACGTGACCGCTCATACAGCTCCCAGCCAGCAAGCAGTTTGCCTTCCTCTACAAGGAATGGAAGTGTGGATGAATCGACATCAAATAGAGGAATTCTGTGTTGTGTTGATTTTCAGCAATAACATGATAAGAGCATCCAAAAAGAAAAAACACACTAAGGACCGGACACAAAAGAAACAAGAAGAGGGCCGATCCTATGTTCGTTTTCGCCCTGCCCCGATGATGCGCTTCTAGCTCGCGGAGCTACATACCGGAAAAAGAAAAAGACTCTCTCTATGACTTTGAGAAGAGTTGGTTTGACCGACGAACTACGCGGGAAATACGAGATCTGGGCAAGCCGCTACATGTTCTCCCCTTGCCCTTGAACGATAGAAGAACTACTTATCTTAGATACCGGTCGATCGGTTCGCATCTATGGTCAATCAAATCAATGGGTCCGCGGATCTCTTCTTCTATACGAGAAATCGCCATCTCGTAGCACCACCACGACACCGATTCTCGTTTTTCTTCCGAGCCCCCCATGCCGTGACTTCGACTTTTAGTATGATGAATGAGTGGAAAGATCTTTATAGAAGTCCCTCTCCGATCCAACCAAAGAGTTCGTTTCGTTTAGTTTTTTTAAGTATATTTCTTATTATTATTATTAGATAGAATATTATTCATTGCCTTTTTCAGTAGAATCCCCGGTTCCAAACGACTGCGGGTAGCTGCCAAGAAGAATTAATTCCCGAAGGGGTCCAAAAAGACTTCCTTTCGAGTAATACAGGGACGGACTGAGACTCCTAACTCCCGATGCAGGAGCAGGAAGATAAATGAGGAGGAAGAAGCAACGGCCCTATTTGCCACACCAACCCTCGCCTAGCGCGCGTTGCGCTAACGCGCTTGAGTTTGATTGCTCCCTTCCCTTTGCTTTCAATCTGTCTTGTGCCACTCCAGCTTTCACTCAAGCCATTCTTTGCCTGTCGACCTTCACTCTTCCTCTCGCTTCCTAACCAAATAAGCTCACTCCTTTTGGTGTTGCTCCACGATCTTAAAGTGGAACTACGATATAAATAAGCGGCGGGCTGATCTGACCTGCGCGTCTGCCTTCCTTTCGTCACTACGACTTGGTTTCGAAAGAAGGCTTTCACTGGACCAAAGACCTCGAGAACGCCTGCCGCGAGAATTCACAGGTTCGTTCACTTACCAGCACGTTTTCGTACCTTAGCAAGCAAGCTGCCGCGACCTCAGGTCTGCAAGCACCTCTGGTCTCAGCTCTAAAGCCAGAACAACTTCCTGCTGGCCGCAAGCACCTCTGGTCCTAAGCACCCCCGGTCTCCAGGCTTTTAGCAACAGGGAGACAAGCTTGAAAGCCACACTTGCACACGACACTTGCTCCTTTCTTTCCTTTCAGTCCTGTCGAAAGATTTTTATCTCACTTCTTTGGGCCTTCAAGCCAAGTTCAAATGGAGAGCGTTTTTCACTGATTTTTTTGGTGGATCGGTCTGGTTCTTGCTTGAGTTTCTTCCTTGCGCACTCAACCATCCCCTGGTCAAGCTCTGGACGAAGCTCGCGCTCGGCCCCTCGGTGACTTTTTCTGTTTCGTTAAGGAGACTTGTCAACGGTGGTGGTTCGCAAAGCGGATCGTTCCCCTTTTTCTTTATAGACAAGTGTCACTACCCTCCTGGTCCACACTGGGTTTGGCGGAGCGATGTCACGACTGTCAGAAAATCACTAGAAATGGTGAGGCACGAATGTTGGCACGACTCGGAGGAAGAGATAGATCCAGCTTTTAGGGAAGTCAGGGTTTTGAACGGATAGAAAGAGCTCGTTCAGAGAAGGTAGGTGGGGGGAAGCGGAACAGCTGTGTTGGTTCAATCGGGAAATGGCCGATCATGCGGGTTGAATGCATTTGCTTTCTTATTCAAGCAGCTCGTTGCTACACGATCAGTCAAGCTAAGCTAAGAGAGAAAGGCGGCAGTCCTTCCAATCAAGCAAGCGACCAACCAATTCCAACGATTGCAGTGACAGCAAAAAAAGCTAGAAGTATAGGCTTGCAGGATCAAGTGGGAAGAGCGGAACTTGACAGGTCTCGCAGCTACTAAGCTAAAGGGCAGCTCAGCTTTCATAAATTGCTACCGCATCTGCGCTTTGCTACGATTTGGTGCGGAACTGAAAGCGGCAGAAAGAAAGCTTAACGCAAGCGACATAGGTAATCAAGCAGCAATCGAGAGCCGCCACCTAGTGGTGGCGAATTCAACCAACAGAGAAAGCAAGCCGAGCCTCTTCCTTGTTCCTTAGGCTGCCGCTGCCCTTTGAGGGCTCATTAATGAGTCGGCTTTACTTTACGAGAATATCTAGAATTTCATTCCTGTGGATTGATGTAGCTTTCATTCATTCTGAAGTAGCTCTTTCGAGAACTTCTGTCGTCGTGTGTAATCGAATGAAATTGAGGTTCTTATTTGACTATTTCTTTGCTAGAAGCACTACCGGAACGCTTTGAAGTCTCGCAAACTCCATTGCTTTGCTTGAGCGAACCACTATGCTTGGCTGCTTATGGCGCTTCAAAAGTGGCATAATTGACTAGTTTTTTTAGATTCTTAAGACCGGAAGGAAAATGGGCTACGAAGCCTCTGTTCAAAAGTAGCTCGGGTGCACAAGACAAGTTAATTAGATCAAAACCGGTATTTTTTAGCGCTAATACTCTTCCGTTCCGATTCTACGCTTTCCTTTCTTATGGTATGGAGCAGGGAATGTTCTCTTATGTCTATTCCTTTGATACGTCTCCAGACGCGGGCGGATGAAACTCTTCTGAATTCAGATTCGGCGCCTGAAACGGCTTCTGATTTGGCTTACGATTCGGATTCTAATATAAATGCTACTTCGGGATCCCTTGTTTCGAAAGAGACTGGATTGGAAGGAGAGGTGATCACAGCGGTTCGGAACGCCCAGGTACAGGCTTAAAGCAACATATCGGCCTTACCGCTCCGTGGGACTCTCTTCAGGCACAGAACACAGGATCGACCTCCCCCTTGGATTGACTCCTACCTGTGGAATGAGTGAGTTCCGCCCTGCGTTCCCTCTTTATTGACCTGTTGACTCCTCCCTTTTGATTGAGTGAATGACACCTTACAACCACTCTTGAATGAGTTCCCCTCCTGGCCCAATGCAAAATAAATGCATGTTGGGTCTTTGAAACAGTTCGAATCATTTAGATAATACTCAGTTTGATCTGTTTTACCGAGAAGGTCTACGGTTCGAGTCCGTATAGCCCTATATATTTTGACATCCTTGTCATTTTGACATTTTTGTGTAGCTCTCATTTTCTCACATTAGTGCTTGTGGCTGGCCCGCGCGGTGGGTTGGCAAAGCAAGTAGTCTTCTGTTTCTGCACAATACTTCTTTCTTTTTTATTCCAACCTAATCTAATGAAATTGTTCATCATTCCAATTCTACTGGTCCTTCCTTCCGATACAGACTTTATGCAAGCAAGAAGATTGGGGGCCCGTTTGAACTTGCACGGGCTGGGGATCCTTCTGACTCATCGCTTTGTTGTTCCACAATAACTCCAATGCAATGCATTGTTTCAGAGATCAAAAATGGACGCTAACCTATAACCTAAACGTATCAACGTTTGCACCCTCTTCTATTTCTATGAGTCGATTTTAGGATTTGGTCTGTCGAATCGTTCAACAACGCCTGATTCCATTAGAAGTCTCTTATGCGGATCATTTATGATTCAGCCGATTCTACGACTGTGGTACACTCCATTGTGTGGGTTTACTTCAAAGGAAACAAACCTTTTTATTGTCACGAAACCTAACCCCTTGGGTAGTCTTATAAGATGTTATTAACAAGTCTTTCGAGTCATTTCAAAGAATTTCAAATCGCGATTTTGAGTCCTAGAAATTGGTCCGAAATGGAATGACTTCTTCAAGACTTCTATTCTAAGTCTAATTAAATAACTCGATTCTTTATTCTCTCTAGGGGGACCATCGGGGGTAGGGAGTACAAGTCAAAAGTCTATAATTTGGTATAGGAATCCATGAGTTGTTATATATATATTTATATGGAAGGATTCCTCACAATTTAACAGATTGAATCAAATCAATTAAGTATAAATTTGGGACAAAGGGAGAGAATCTAATTGGCCGATGCATTCTATTTCCGTATCTGTATCGAATCAATAGAAAGAATGACGATCCTCTAACCAGACCCTAATGAAAAGAATACATCAACACAAACCAAGTGGAATATACCATAAATCCTAAGATAGAAATCCCTAGGCATTCTACTACATCTGACTATTTGTGATATTATAAATCACAAAGAATAATCAAAAAAGAAAAAACTAGCTATTATTCTCAGAATTAATTAATATTATAATAAAGAAAGAAAAATCATTCTTTATAGCATAATATTGTATAGCGCATTGGATAAGCAAGCAAGAAAGCATTGAAGGCAGCTCGCCCTAGCTCTTGCCTACTTCTCCTAGCCCTCCCGCCCTTGCTATCGAAGGAAGCTCCTGCTCGAAGCGGTTTACCTCCTTCCTATATAGTAGAGGTCTACTCCCTTGCTTACCATTGAATGACAAGACCTGGCATTTCCACCTCTCCCCGCATACTATACTTTTCTTTGATCTTCGTCACGACCTAAGCCTCATTCTTTCTCTTATTATCGCCGGCTCGGGGTTGGTTTAGTCGCTCGCCTCGTGCCTCGCCTTCCCCTTACCGTAAACAGGGAAGGCTCGTCTACTCTCTTCTCTCGGCTCGCTTGCATCCTAATAATTTACATCAATAGATAGGAATTCTTCAATCTTTCTAGTCGGGATAAAACCGTACCTTTACCTCACACCCTCTTTCCTTAACCCGGGATGGTTATCCGCGGGCCAGCTTTTCATCGAAAATTGATTCGGGTTCGGGATAGTCGGGCTGACCGATTGGTCAAATTCGACCTCTCGGTTTTTACGCTCTCACGGATAATCTTAGTGGCGAAAGGCCAGGATTACCAGAAAACGAGCATAGTTAACCCGCCCACTACTGAATCCGAGGAGATCTTCCTCGAGGTATGAAAGCGGGCCCGTTCCCTCAAAGAGCGATATGCCCCGGCGACGTTTACAACGCCGCTGGAATTGGGGCTGCATTGGACACCCTTCAGGTCGTCTTCCCCTGTGAGACGGTTTAGGAACCGGCCCTACACCGCTTCAAAAAATGATCTGGGAGCTTAAAGCTGTGTCCTTATGGGACCGCGCTTCGCAACTGGGTTGTATGAGGGTGGATGACCCTGTCCGGGCCGCCAAACATATATGGGCGTTTGACGAATCGTTCTTGAGCTGGTCTTCCCGGTACATCCTACCACTGTTTTCATATTTCTTCTTTCCGAGAACTCTCTTTGCGGGTGATCCCGCTGGAGCTCCTGACTCCTCCGACGGCCCAATGACTATCGACCTTCCTTTTCACTTGTCGGAAGGTACGGGTCGTGGAGTAGCCACTGTGGACGCCACTTCAGAAATGAAAGCGGCAGCCGCCCTTACAGGCATTCTAACCTTAGCGTTTGACGAGTGCATCCGCAAGGTTGGAATACAGTCATATGAAGAAATATTAACTCAGTTTCCGGTTGGACGACTGGGGTTTTAAGGAAGAGGGGGCAGGTAAGCTTAGGGTGTTTGCCATCCCTAATTCCCTAAAGCAAGCGCTTCTTCGCCTTGCTCACGATTGGTGCATGAAGGTTTGACGGTCCATTCCTATGGATGGTACGTTCAACCAGACAGCGCCTCTCGCGCGCTTGACGAATATCTCAACCTTGTTTTCGTTCGATCTTTCATCGGCGACCGTCCCTTTGGAATTTCAGCGGGCCTTGGTTGAGGCGTTATTCGACGAGCATCTTGCTAGTGCTAGGGTTTGTTCTGGGCTTGGGGTGAATACCTTCATTGCCCCGGCAAACTCTGCTAGGGAACCAAAGAAAGTCCGTTTCTCCACTGGACAACAAAAGAAAAATGCAATCTTTCTAGTCAAAGAAAAGAATGACGCGTCACGTAATTTATACAGAACCTCCAAGCTCCTCCTTATCATCAAAGGATATCTAGAAAGGAGAATGTTTTTGTTAATTGGGGAACACGACCTGGTGCTGTCCTAACCTCTGTCGGTCAGTAGCTGTTATCTTCCATTCTTGGTGATCGGATTTCTCTGTCTACTCCTCTACTCTTGTTCCAATGGAATGACTATATGTAACAAAGACTATGATCCTTTCTATATAAGTTCTTTGGGGCATATTTCGTAGAAAGAAGATGACTCGGCCTTAGACTTTCCCGGTCGTTCTTTTGTGGAGTCAAGTTTGAGCTCTTTCGGTAGACGAGTCTTCTTCTCCTCCATCCAGCTGGGATGCGCGCTTGCCCTATTAGTCAGGCTAGCAACGGCTTTCAGCCAACGAGCGGAGCCCTTACGGCGTCAAGTGCCCTAAGGCTTGTGCGCGTTGTGCCCGCGGGCGTGTGCGCTGTGCGAATGGGCAGCAAGTGCCCGCGGGCTAGGCTAAGCGCACACGCCCAAAGTCGCAATAGTAGCCATGCGGGCCCCTTTACACAATAGGGCGAGAAGCGTGCGCCTATAAAGCGCCTTTACACAATAGGGCCCAATAGGGCAAGCGCCTAAGCGCCTATTGCGACTTTGGGCCCGCTTTGGGCTCCTTTATGGCTTGGGGGCCTTAGGGCTTGTGCGCTTGCGGCGGTCTTTTGAAGCTGGGTCAAACTCTAATAAGCAGAGGGGGAGACACATTCATGAAAAGTGAGAAGCCGTGCCGTGGGGGACTGACTTTATATGAATAGATCTGACTTACGGGTAACAGTAGGAACATCTATTAGTCCGTATCGTGGGTCTACTTGTTACAAAAGGCGAACATCCCCATTCCAAAACATTCACATAGGTCCTCCGGCGGGCATCGAAAAGGGGACGAAAAGAGTCTATTTACCTTTTTCTTAATATTCCTGAATGTATCACGGCCCTATCTATTCATCTTTTTATTAAAAAAGAAAGAGTTCCGCATCTCTCCGGGGCCCGGGGAACAAATAGGCGTGGGGAAGAGGGAGAGGGGGGGCTACGAGCCCTCTCCCGTAGCAGTTCCCGGACCAGCCACCCCTTCCTTCCCCTTCGCCCGGCCTGGTGAGGTCCGAAGAGATAAGATCTCTCTTTCGAAGTGAAGTGATAGGAAGAGAAGACTGCAGGCGGGAGATCTATATTCATTACACCCGGCCCGGCGGGTATAGATCGAAGTCGGAAATTTCTCATCCGCCCGCCAGCTGCAGAGGGGGTTCGATTCCCGTTATACGCGATGTGGCGAAAAAGACTGAATCAACGAGATATGCCTTGCCCGCATTAAGATTTAAAACTTGTCGTCCACTTTCAGGAAATGTTCGGAACAGAGAACTTACAATAATACAACGCCGCATTCTCCGAAGATTGAGGAACAAGAAGAGATCTATTAAGAGAAAGATTTATCCGAGAGAAAATCTTAACAGTTACATCAAATCACAAACTACACGAAAGTTGTCCCTTTTTCATGGGGATTTACCCATCACGGAGATGCACAGAGGAACAGAACGAACTTCATATATACCTTTTCCACTCAATCCAGAAACAAGATCGGACGTTATTCCGGTTCGTCTCCATTTTCGTGAAACTATTCAAAAAGCAAGGCAGCCGATAAGTCATCGAAGGGTTTGTGTAAATAATGGAATGGTAAGCATTACTCATTTGAAAGTGTCCCACGGTGATCTAATATCTTTTCAAGAAAATGACGCGAGAACCCGCGGTGAAGAAATAAGGAGATCTTTCTATATCGACATATCAGTTGAAAAAATCATAGGCAAATTCCTGGATCACCCGGTAATAATGTGGAGAAGAACCAAAACGGAATGGTTCCGCCTACTCAAAACTAAGAGGGGGTGCCGCCTACTACTCAAATCCCGGTTTTTACAACAGTTGCGTTCTTCTATGCAAGAAGAAGACTTAGAAAGAACTAAGAAGTTTGGATCCGAAAAAGTATGCTTAGGCAGTTCCTTCGCTGAGCACAACAGAATGAAGAGGAATTTGTATCATTTCTTTTTAATATTCTTTTCTTTGAGAAGGAACGAGAAAAACCGAAATCTTCCTACTCGAACAATCAGTCCTTTAGTTAAAAACTCTTCTTTATATAGTAATTCGACCTATTGCTCCGGATCTCCCCATCAGTTTACTAGGAAGAGAAGAATAAAAAGGATCGAACTACCTACTCATTATTCGGAGGTTAATCATAGAACACAAAAAGCGGTGGTATCTTATGGACCTAACATAGGTCACATCCCTCACGACATAAGATTGAAAGATCCAAACCTTCCTCTTCGGAGCGGAAACGGACGTGGCCAAAACATATAAGAAAAGATCGGCGTAGTCGCTCATAGGGACATATCTATCCAGATAGAAGATAGTCTAGATCGATTCATAGATAGATCTCTCTCCATATAGATAGGTATCCATCTCCGTGGATAGAGATAAAGAGATAGGGCCAGATCTTTCAAATCAAAAAAGAGAATTATCATAAATATCCTGGATTCAGATTGATTGCCTTTTTGACGACTCGGTCAAGGAAACATCGTTTTTCAATTGTTACTTGCTTGGTCGGAGCTTGGAGTGCCCCAAGGCACTATTGCTACTTTGGCTACGCACCTGATAGCAAGAGGGCTATAAAGCGCGCTACTTTGGGCCCACTTGCTGCCATGCGCACACGCCCCTTGGCTCCTTATAGCAATAGTGGCACCCGCGCTTCGCTCGCTGGCGTGAGCGCAGGGCTTTCTGGCTCGCCTTGTAGCGGGCTAAAGTCAAGCGCTTCGCTCGCTGGCGTGAGCGCTTTGAGCGAGCAGAGCCCCGGAAACAGGGAAGCCCAGAGCAGTCGACTAGAAGTAGAAGACTGCTGGCCTGAGAGAAGGCGGCCTCTCTCGGGAAACATGGGCAAATTTCTCTTCTTTCTTTTTTCTTCAAAAAAGAGGTTTTTTCTGGGGCCCACCCAATGTCTCTGGTAGTTCGAGCTTGCTTCTAGTACCAAACAAGGGAATCTATTCCTCTCCTTACTCGCCTAAACCTTACTGACTTTTGATTGAGTTTTGCTCTGGAACATGAAGACTTGAAGTCCCTCCGCAGCTCTGTCTTCTAGTCTTTTGTTCTGTGGGCTGTGGAGACGCAGGAGATGTTTCAGCAACTATTCCTACTAATGTTTGTTATTTCCATTACCCAGCTTCAAAAGACCGCCGCAAGCGCACAAGCCCCTTAGCCATAGGGGGCACTCTTAGCCCGTGGGCACTGCTGCCCAAAGTAGCAATAGAGCGAGAAGCCTGCCTATAAAGCCCCTGTACGCAATAGGAGCTTCAAGCCGGCCTAAGGTAGTGCGCTTAAAGCACTCTTGCTATCAGGTATCAAGCCCCTGTACGCAATTGGCGCTTTATAGCTTGCCCTATTGTGCTAATATGAACTGGCGATCAGAACGTATATGGATAGAACTTATAACAGGGTTTAGAAAAAGAAGTACTGCTGGGCCTGTATCCTCTTTTGAGGCTCACTAGGAAGATTATTGGTTGGAACTTCCAGTTATCTTGGTCGGAATCTCATATCAAAGTTCCCGTCTCAGCAAATAATTTGATTCCCTCAAGGGATCGTGATGTCTTTCTATGGAATAGCCGGTCTGTTCATTAGTTCCTATTTGTGGTCCACAATTTTGTGGAATGTAGGTAGTGGTAATGATCGATTCGATAGAAAAGAAGTAATAGTGTGTATTTCTCGTTGGGGATTTCCTGGAATAAATCGCCGCGTCTTCCTACGATTCCTTATGAGATAAATCCAGTCAATCAGAATGGAAGTCAAAGGGGGTCTTTATCCTCGCCGTGTCCTTTATATGGAAATTAGAGGCCAGGGAGCCATTCCCTTGACTCGTACTGATGAGAATTTGACTCCATGAGAAATGAAACAAAAAGCTGCTGAATTGGCCTATTTCTTGCGCGTACCAATTGAAGTATTTTGAAATGAACATTTTTTGATTGTTTTGGTTAAAGAGCTAATTTGAAGCCAAAAAGACCAGATTTATAAGCTCGATGTGGAAGTGGAGGTTCTGGAGACAAGCTACCTGAGTCATGTAGCTCCTTCCGGTTTAGAACAATAAGGAATTCATTTTAACAAAAAGAAATAAGATCTATCGAGCGAACGCTCTAGAAGGAGTGAACCCGACCACTTCACTCGAAGTCCTTTACTCTCATTCCTTTTTTGAGGAATCTGCCCAAGGAAAGGAAATCCCAATAAAGAGAATTTCGTGTGACTCCCAATCCTGTGTTGTTCACGTTCTCATCATCCTTGGTAAAATCAAGTCCACCGCGGAGACATTCATAAACCGCTCTACCGTAGTTCTTCGCCGATAACCCCAATTTTTGTTTAATAGTACATCCCAACAGAGGACGACCATACTTGTTCAATTTCTCTCTCTCAACTTGGATACCATGAGGAGGGCCTTGGAAAGTTTTGATATAAGCAGGAGGAATTCGTAGATCCTCCAGACGCAAAGCTCGTAAGGCTTTGAACCCAAATACATTACCTACAATGGAAGTAAACATGTTAGTAACAGAACCCTCTTCAAAAAGGTCTAAAGGGTAAGCTACATAAGCAATATATTGATTTTCCTCCCCAGGAACGGGCTCGATGTGGTAGCATCGTCCTTTGTAACGATCAAGGCTAGTAAGTCCATCAGTCCACACAGTTGTCCATGTACCAGTAGAAGATTCGGCAGCTACTGCAGCCCCTGCTTCCTCAGGCGGAACCCCCGGTTGAGGAGTGACTCGGAATGCTGCCAAGATATCAGTATCTTTGGTTTGATATTAAGGAGTATAATAAGTCAATTTGTAATCTTTAACACCAGCTTTGAATCCAACACTTGCTTTAGTCTCTGTTTTTGGTGACATAAGTCCCTCCCTACCACTCATGAATTCAGAATTCTCACAACGACAAGGTCTACTCGACATGTACATGTATTAGGCGCGAATGAAATCTTTCACAGGACAGGAATCCTTCACAAAATTCTCAACTAAATATTCTCAATTATCAATTAATTAAAATGGTTCATGTTCATTATTAGACCATGGTATTTGATTCGCCAAATACATCATTATTGTATACTCTTTCATATGTATGGCGCAACCCAATCTTTGTTTTGCAAATTCTCTCTTCTTTTTTGAATCTAAATAGAATAAGAAATTCACTCTTGACAGCGATACATGTTGTATATGTAAATAAATCCTAGAAGGGAAAATAGGCGGAAATCCAGAAATATGCTGAAATTCAAATAAGGAACAACGGCCAATAAGATAGAAATGATGAATCATAAACAGAGTTCAGGTTCGAATTCCATAGAGAATTTGTATGGGATTGTCTATAATGATAGATAAATAAAACACTGACTTATGATTCTTATTCATATTCATCTACTTGATATTTTTTCCTTGAAAAAGGGTTGGTTGAACTTCAAAATTCACTCATTGAATAAATAAACGGTTGAATTAGATTTGGCTGTATGGTACCGGCGAAATCGGGCGCTAACTCCCATTTCTATTTCTTATTGAATTAACCGATCAACTTGATATCGGACATTGATTTTCGATTCGGTAATTATTCGCAATTAATTTCGACACATTTTCTTATTATTATATTATGTTATGAGAATCAATCCTACTACTTCTGGCCCGGGTGTTTCCACGCTTGAAGAAAAAAACCTGGGGCGTATTGCTCAAATCATTGGTCCGGTGCTGGATGTAGCTTTTCCTCCGGGCAAGATGCCTAATATTTACAACGCTTTGGTAGTTAAGGGTCGAGATACTGTTGGTCAGCAAGTTAATGTAACTTGTGAGGTACAGCAATTATTAGGAAATAATCGAGTTAGAGCTGTAGCTATGAGTGCTACAGATGGCCTAATGAGAGGGATGGAAGTGATTGACACGGGGGCTCCTCTAAGTGTTCCGGTTGGTGGAGCTACTCTAGGACGAATTTTCAACGTTCTCGGGTAGCCTGTTGATAATTTAGGTCCTGTAGATACTCGCACAACATTTCCTATTCATAGATCCGCGCCTGCTTTTATCCAGTTAGATACCAAATTCTCTATCTTTGAAACAGGGATTAAAGTGGTGGATCTTTTAGCTCCTTATCGCCGTGGAGGAAAAATTGGG
Source organism: Aristolochia californica (assembly GCF_029961685.1). Classification (NCBI taxonomy): domain Eukaryota; kingdom Viridiplantae; phylum Streptophyta; class Magnoliopsida; order Piperales; family Aristolochiaceae; genus Aristolochia; species Aristolochia californica. The sequence continues at coordinate 42,531 of NW_027182285.1, read as the reverse complement.
CTATTCGGTGGAGCTGGAGTGGGTAAAACTGTACTCATCATGGAATTGATCAACAACATTGCCAAAGCTCATGGAGGTGTATCCGTATTTGGTGGAGTGGGCGAACGTACTCGTGAAGGAAATGATCTTTACATGGAAATGAAAGAATCCGGAGTTATTAATGAACAAAATCTTGCAGAATCAAAAGTCGCTCTAGTCTATGGTCAGATGAATGAACCGCCGGGAGCTCGTATGAGAGTTGGTTTGACTGCCCTAACCATGGCGGAATATTTCCGGGATGTTAATGAACAAGACGTACTTCTATTTATCGACAATATCTTTCGTTTCGTTCAAGCAGGAGAAGAAGTATCCGCCCTATTAGGTAGAATGCCTTCTGCTGTGGGTTATCAACCCACTCTTAGTACAGAAATGGGTTCTTTGCAAGAAAGAATGACCTCTACCAAAGAAGGATCCATAACTTCCATTCAAGCAGTTTATGTACCTGCGGACGATTTGACCGACCCTGCCCCTGCTACAACATTTGCACATTTAGATGCTACTACCGTACTATCAAGAGGATTAGCTGCCAAGGGCATCTATCCAGCAGTGGATCCTTTAGATTCAACGTCAACGATGCTCCAACCTAGGATCGTAGGCGAGGAACATTATGAAACTGCGCAAAGAGTTAAGCAAACTTCACAACGTTACAAAGAACTTCAGGATATTATAGCTATCCTTGGGTTGGACGAATTATCTGAAGAGGATCGTTTAACCGTAGCAAGAGCACGCAAAATTGAGCGTTTCTTATCACAACCCTTCTTCGTAGCAGAAGTTTTTACCGGTTCTCCAGGAAAATATGTTGGTCTCGCAGAAACAATTAGGGGGTTTCAACTTCTCCTTTCCGGAGAATTAGATGGTCTTCCCGAGCAGGCCTTTTATTTGGTAGGTAACATCGATGAAGCTACCGCGAAGGCTATGAACTTAGATGTGGAGAGCAAATTGAAGAAATGACCTTAAAGCTTTGTGTACTGACTCCTAATCGAATTATTTGGGATTCAGAAGTGAGAGAAATGATCTATTAATAGTGGGCAAATTGGTGTATTACCAAATCACGCCCCTATTGCCACAGCAGTAGATATAGGTATTTTGAGAATACGCCTTAACGATCAACGGGTAACGATGGCTCTGATGGGTGGTTTCGCTAGAATAGGCAATAATGAGATCACCATTTTAGTAAATGATGGTGAGAGGGGTAGTGACATTGATCCGCAAGAAGCTCAGCGAACTCTTGAAATAGCTGAAGCTAACTTGAGTAAAGCTGAAGGCAAGAGACAGGTAATTGAGGCGAATCTAGCTCTCAGACGAGCTAGGACACGCGTAGAGGCTGTCAATGCTATTTCGTTTTCGTAATCGTCGATGCATCGGAATAATCAAAAGAAGCTCCGTTTATACACCTTATTTGGATTCCACCAATTGGATACAAGAAAGTGTAATCTGATGCAAGGAAAAAAATACAAACATCAAGTATGAATAGTGGGAGGATAATAGGGAAAGGGTAAAAGATTAATTAGAAAATCGGAAGAGGGTGGGTAGAAAAACTTATTAGAGACCATTGACTCCGGTATCTAATAAGTTCTACCTACTATTGGATTTGAACCAATGACTCCTGCCGTATGAAAGCAAGACTCTAACTATCAAGGTTAAGTAGGTCATTTATCATCACAAAGAACAAAAAAAGTCAGACCCCTCGCATGGGCATTATAGATGGAATACTACTTCTAAGCAATACCAATCTTTGTCAGTAAAGGGGTCAGAGAGCTATCATATGGGACCATAGAATATCCATCTTGACAAGATATTATCTAGATGTTAAGATATCTATGACAAGGGCTATAGCTCAGTTAGGTAGAGATGGGACAGACGGTATAGAGGGGTCGGATGGTATGGGGGCTAAGGAAGAAGGCACCGATGGAAAGGATCCACCGGGGGAGTTTTCGAGGCAAAACGCGCCAGATATTGCGCGGAAGGCAATCTATCCAGACATCCTTTACAAGCGGATCGTTTAAGCAAAAAAACACAGAACTATCAAACAAGGTAGAGATGAGTTCGTGTACATAATTACAGGAGACAAGATAGAGGATGCTTCATAGGTGTGAGCTGGAACGCTGGTATTGTCAAAGGATTATTATGAACGTCGGCTATGAGTCACTCTTGGAACGAAAGACGACCTTCACTACGATCTTTGTGCCGGGTTCATAAGTGACCATCTCTCCCGAGAACAATCTCCGTACATGTGGCACAAGACGCTTTCACACAATGAGGTCGGCGGGTGCTATCCCACCTCACAATAGAGCCCGGTCATTTTGGCCGATCCGCTGTCGGGATAAAGCTAGTCAAATCTTGTTACTATTCTTCTCTCTCTCTCATCTTATATTTATGAGGGGCTGGGCAAGATTGCCCCTTTCGGGGGCATCGAGGCTAGCAAAAAACAATAGCTTTGTCGGTTGACGGTACCGTGGCTTAAGCCCTGACCCTGAGAGTTTCCGAGGCCGACTGATCCGGAGAGCGGCGATGGGAGGAGCGCGTTGGCCCATTCGCTTGAGGGGGAATGGATTCCATAGAAGACGGGTCGAGAGACCTAACTGCACGAAGGGGTGGACGTACGTCAGGTACTTGAACCTCTCCACATCAGAATCATCACAATCCGGATTATACTTCTCGTCGGAATGCTTCGGATACTGACTCCCTAGCCTGTGGCTCTGATACGTACGCCTCTGGCTGTGGAAGCTACCGAAAACCATTCATTGACCTTCGGAGCAAGACGGAAGAACGAACGAGTAAATTACATCCGCTTTCGCTGCTGCAGAGCTAGGCCTTCCCCTCGCAGCTACCTTCACTCCGCCTGGGATAAGCTGGTGGGACCGATGCCCCATGCTTAGAGAAAGAGGGCTTATCACAGCCTATGTACGGAATAGAGTACCTCCCTTCCTGAACCCAACAAGCAACGGCTACCGCGAAAGCCGTTGCGCTAACGTCAGGCGCAGTAGTTTTTGTGCGTCAAGCTTGTGCGCTAGAAGCGGGCGTGTGCGCTAGAAGTGTGCGAAAGCTTCGTAATAACTGCGCTCAAAGCGAGACGGCCTCTCCATCTGCCCACGACTTCTTTCGGACGGGTCCGCCGCGTTTTAACTGCTATTGGACGTGATTATATATACCACCAGCTTTCCCCAAAAAAAGGGGGAGAGATCTGCTGCTTACTGCTCACGGAAAGATATTCGACCTAGACTATAGTCAAGTCGCTTCGGAGTCACTTACCGCCGGCTCAAAGCAGGATCGGGAAATCCTTTTGACTTTGGAGGTAGGGCGTTGGTCCTTGATTCGAGTCTCGTCGTGTAATGAAATCAAGTTTCCGGTATTATTCCCAGAGAGGGCCTGGTCGAAGTACTTCTTCTCTCTCGAAATAAGGTTCGTTGGAATCACTTCGGATCCACGCACGGAACTACGAAGGAAGAATTAGGTTATCCCTCCTCTTGAAAAGGAACTATACAACCTCTGCTCGAACGTCAAAGCGCGCTAGCCATATAATTGAATCAATCTAAAACATCATTGGCTTATCTGACAGACTTGCACAGCTGTGTAATTATATATGGTGCATCTCTAAGAGCTTATTATAGATGTAGTACAGATAGATCTTGCAGTATCTGCTCAACCACTATCCCACGGACAAACAGCCCAACCCCAACAAGTGCTGGCTTAGTTCCAGAGAATGCGTGTCCACCATTTTCACCATCATCTTGGTTGTACTCGTCATCGTTATCGTCACGCCATCTAGAATGCATGGCCCATCATGCCATTGCTGGAGGAAGCACTGCATACAGTACAGCCACGCAGTAAGCCCCCTTGTACACAAAAAATTAGCCCTTAATGCCAAATCTGAAGACTAAAGATAATATAACACATAAACCAAGGGCGGTAGGTGGGAGGAATGATTCTTCTCAAAAGAATGAAATGAAGTGAAGCTCGGCTTACACGATTGATGATCGGGCGTGAGAACTCTCCTCAACCGGATTTGGCTATCGCGGTACGCCATGCTTGCTTATTTGTGTGTTTAGCTTGTTTTTTTACTTTTCCTAAAGCAATTCTAGCAGATCAAGGCTAGAATCGAAACTCTTCATATCCCTCCTACGGACCTTCCCCTCTCGGAACACAGCCCGAGCGAGCGAGAACGAGTAACCATTTGATGCCGAGTGGGTGGTGATTCCACTCAAAGAACAGGTTGTTGGCATTTTCCGCAGAGTCTGATTCTGAGGCGGATTGGCTGGAGATAGGGACACTGAGGCTTCGGTAAATGCAGCTTCGGAGGGATCGGGATCGGGTTCAGTTGCTTCGGTATATCTTGTTTCGTTGAGAGAACGCGCAACGGACTGAGCGCGTTAGCGCAACGCGCGCTAGGCGAGGGTTGGTGTGGTGGCCACACCAGCCCGGAGTTGCTTTTTCCTCTTCCTCTTTGTCTTGGATCTTTCTTGGAGGAGTTCTTGTTTGATTTCTTCGACCTTAGTTTGATCTCCTCCTCCTCTTCTTTTTCCTCCCGTGCTGCACTCCAAGCAAAGCAGTCGCGCGCGAAGTCAGCCTTCTTCCGATCGATCCCACACGAGCTTTGGCACCCGGGAGAAATTCTCTTTAAAACTAGTATTGATATAAGGAAAGAGTACTTTGAGTACTAAACTAAAGTACAAGAATAAAACAAAGGAGAGCTACAAAGGGAGCAGGGGTATAAGTAGGGGCATCTTGAATGGGATGGCTTTTCTGGATGTCCCACTTTTGAGGCCTCCAACTCTATGTTATAGCCTTCATGCCTTCGATCCGACGGTCCTCATTCTCCCACTTGGCAAGCTGCTACTGTGAACAACAAAGTAAAGGATGCTTCCAGAAACCGTCTAGGTTCTTCCTAGGGAGAAACCTAGTGCTAGGAGCTCTCCATAATGTGAAAGGGTCTAGGCCCTTCCTGTGTCTACTACAAAATGATAGAGCCTGAAGGCTCTTTTCTCTCTCTCTTTGCTATGTACAATCCCGCGGGCCCACGGGAAAGACCTCTTGTGAGGAGCTCTTGAGCCTTCCATGGCCGGCTATTAATAACTAAGCTCCCCCACCTGAATGTCGCGACGTCCTCGTCACTTTCTTCTTCAAGTCTTCTTTCACTTGTTCTTCAAATTGCCACAACACAAGTTGATGTCGCGTTCCCATGTGGCTTCACACTCTGGCAAGTTCTTCCATCTTACCAAAGACTCGGTATAACAAAAACGAGAATTGATCCTGTCCAAAAGGTCCACCTCGCCTATCTGCACTCATCGACCTCTTTATCATAACAAAAGTAGGATGTTTGGAGGTGCTCGTGTAGGCACATTCCTCCTTTTGTCACTAGGGTCAGCATGATCAGGCTTTAACTAGGCAATGCAACCTGAAAAGTTAGCCTCTCATCATTTGTCCTCAGCCTCATGCCTAGAGTTCCGTTGTGGTGAAGAGGGTCACTGGATGAAGGACCGTTTGAAATGCTAAGGGAGGGCGGACGGTGGGTAAGGTTAAAGGTAGGCGAAATATAGGTTAATTGCCCACCGGGGTCTGACGCACAAAGGGCTTGCCCGCTCATTTGGCTTTCCACTTCCTTTGAAGGCTCCTCGAGATTAAGATAAGCGAGAGCTAGAGCTTGAAGCTAGCTTTGAAATGAAAGATGGTTTGGAAAAGAAAGGCGAAAGTCTTAGGCCTTTGATCTCGCAGGCAAAGTTGGCTTCACTGCCAACCTCGTTGAATCCGATGATGTACGCGCGCTAGCGGGACGCCAAGACAGACTGGTACTGAGCGTTGGGTGGGCTAAGGGCACCTACCTGCTTCTGAAAAGCAGTAGAGACGGTCTTACCGCCCTTTATTAGGTTAGGCAAGGATTCTCACCTCATTAAATTAAATAGCTCGGAATCCGCAGATCTGTGTACTACTCTGTGGGGTCAGGTTCCTACTCATGCGGAAGTCGCCAGTTCAGATATAGGCACTGGAGGGGAAGAAGTTAGCTTTAGGGATCGCTTGGGGTCGGGGGTGTGACTTCCTTATCTGGAAACTCCCGTTGAATTGGTTTATCCCGGGTGGTGTGTCCAATTGTAAGATGTAACATGGTGGAACAATATCAGATTGATTCTTGCTTCACCCGACTAACCGTTGGATCGAATACCTTCTACTCATTCAGGCCAGACATACACTAACTTACAGGCTATCAGGTTTCGGCTTTGCTTTCCCGTGCACTGACCTGCAAAGCAAAGCCGAAACTGACTATCAAACTGCTTTTTTTGTTAGGAACATCTGCTCGTAGCCTGCTAACCGAAAGACAGATTTTCCTAGCAAAGTCACTTGAACTGTGCGCGGAATAAGTCATTTCTTCCTGATCCACTAGTTCTTTCCTTGCTCCCTCTCCCAATCTGCGACTTTCATAGTCAACTGGGCGGCGACATTTTCCCTCGTCTTGGTAAAAGTCGGGTCGTTTTTTATGTCTTCCATAACCTCAACAACTTTGAGGAGCTTTTGGGGAGGAGAAGTCTCCAGCGAAAGCTCTTCCTCAATTCTTTCAAGAAAGCTAGATTTCGGCTTTATCTTCCCGAACGAAGATATAAATTCCCGAAGTTGTGCCTTCACAACTTCTACAGGAATATGAGGTTCGGAAGGCCCCATGCCCGCGGGAGAGGCAGGATCCCCCTGCGGAGGGTTCGAAGGGGGCTCAAGCTGCGCCGGCGGCTGCTCAACCTCAACCGACTGCTCCCTCTCAGTACTGTCTATAGAAGGTAGAGATGGGACAGACGGTATAGAGGGGTCGGATGGTATGGGGGCTAAGGAAGAAGGCACCGATGGAAAGGATCCACCGGGGGAGTTTTCGAGGCGTGCATTAGAAGGGCCCGCACACGAATGATCCGAGCTTGATGCCCTTAGTAGTTCTGGCCCAATCATGTTCATTACGGAGTCCATACCAAAAATGGAAAGAAGGCCCACCACAAGGAGCCACCCTTCCCATCCTAAGCACCTACTCAAAGATAAAGAGAGGGCTCGACCCCCCAGAGAGATGCCCGCCTTTGAAAGCAGGCCATGAAAGAAATCAATGGAACCCAGACACCACACACACACACACAAGGAAAGACCGAGCAAGAGAAAAAGGATTAGGATCAAATAGATCCATCTAATTAAGAACTCCTAGCTTTTATCCCTTTCTTGCCCCGGTTGGGATTGGAAACTCTCTCAAATTGACTGAGCGTCGGACGGACGGGGCCGAGCCCGGAATGCGTAGTGCCTGCAGCTCGGGAGCCGTTTGGCCGAAGCATCAATAAATAAGTAGGCAACAGCCGTAATAACCCGGCTAACCATTCGTGCATGGGACCACAGATCCCCTGCCTTATGGAATCGACCATTGCAAAAACCCTAGTCTTTCCAGCCGGCTCGCTTTTCTGGCCTAAACGTCCAATACTCGGATTTTGCAACTCAATCTGAGAAATTCTGTGAGGACATTTAGATTAGTTGAGTCCCTGCAGGAGGCCCCTCTGCCCAGGGAACAAAAGACCCGAGAAAGACTTACACTCTTTCGAAGATTCGGGTGAACCTTCTTTAAGAATGAGTAAGCATCCCTAGGAAGAGCGGGACTTGATAGGTCTCTCCTTTCCAACAATTCGGACCAGAAGACCAATAGACTCGTTCAGTCGTGTTGCGTAACGAGTCTACAAAATTTCGAGTCTATAGAACCGACTTGAATCAATCGGGGCCCCTTACTACTGAAAAGACACTTGACTGTAGAGGCCCTATGGAGTAAGGGGATTGGGAGAGACCTGCTTCTTGGGACTAGTAGGTAGTTCCTTTCGACAGGTGAGCCGTTAAGCAAGGTTACGTTATGTTATAGGTGCGATAGAGGCAATGGCTTAGGGGGGTCACGGGGTCTATGGGGGTATGAAACTCAATGAAAGTCAATTCAAAGCTGACAAAGCAGGCAAAGCAAATCCAGTCCAAATCCAACGAATCCAAGCACAGACAAAGCTTGGTATGGGGCTTATTTCATAATTCAAAAAAGAAAAAAATCTAATTTAATAATGAAATTTAATTAATAATATAATTAATATCAAAATCAAGATTTTTAATTAGAAAAATGAAAATAAACATATACATATATTATATTATTATAATATCAAAATAATATCAAAATAATATAAAATAAACAAATCAAGTCCTCTTTCGGTCGGATCCGAAATGAATGAAGAAAGAAACTAGGATTTTAGAGATAAGAAATAAACCATGGATAAATCCAAGCGACCCTTTCGTAAATCCAAGCGATCTTTTCGTAGGCGTTTGCCCCCAATTGGATCGGGGGATCGAATTGATTATAGAAACATGAGCTTAATTAGTCAATTTATTAGTGAACAAGGAAAAAGATTATCTAGAAGAGTGAACAGATTGACTTTGAAACAACAAAGATTAATTACTATCGCTATAAAACAAGCTCGCATTTTATCTTCATTACCTTTTCTTAATAATGAGAAACAATTTGAGAGAGCCGAGTAGTTCCCTAGAACTACCGGCCCTAGAAGCAGAAATAAGTAGACCCACCACCCGAATTGAATAAAAACTCTAATTGGAACTCAAACTCCGATTGATGTTTTGTTGGAAAAGCCGAGAGATTAGATTGTCGCGTCATAAGAAAAAAAGCAAAAATAATGGGGGGGGAAATCTTTTTTTTATTATTGAAGCGTGTTTATTCATTCCTACTGTTATCATATGAATTTCGATTCTATCTTCCCGGAGTTCATTCTCCGGGGAACTCCGTTTAAATCATTCCGTCGAATTCCTTAAATCCCCTTATTTGAGGATTTCATTAGAAAGAATGTAAAGACAATTCTGATTTGATATAGCTATTTGTGCAAGTATTTTACGGTTAAGAAGCAACTGTCTCTTGCGCAGATCGTGTATAAATCTACTATAACTATGGGATACCCTATCCTCGCGGGTTACCGCGTTTATCCGAGTGATCCACAAACGACGAAAATCTCTCTTTTGCCGGCCTCTATCCCGATGAGTAGAAACCAAAGCTCTCATTTTCTGTTGCATAATAGTTCGAGTAAGTCTTGAATGAGCCCCTCGAAAGGTTGATGCAAATAAACGCATTTTTGATCGACGTCTCCGAGCTATATATCCTCGTCTAACTCTGGTCATTGAATCAAATCAAACTTTGATGAATAACTAATTTCTTTCTTTTCTTTCAGTCATTCTTTTCCCCTCTTCTAGTTTAATTAATAACAAAACGGATTCTTCCGATGTATAAAATCCAAATTCCAATGGCTTTTGCTACTATGACCTTCCCAACCACGATTTTTGATTTCTTCCAGGCATTTGCATTTCGCCCCAAAATCAAATAAAGAATTTGACCGATATTAAAATAAAAAATTTGACCGATATTAAGTATCAAATAAATAGTAAGAAATACGTAGTAAATGGATAAAGAAAGAAAATAGAAAGAAAATAGAAATAGTGGTTTCCATCGTTTCTATGGTTACTTCTTAAACGGTGAGGTCCTCTCTATACACCGGAGCCCCTTACTCATTTAATCAATGTTTTGGTAACTTGTACAGTTCACACTCTTTGGCTCTACCCATGAATTATACAGTAATAGGTCTTTTCACAACGAGATCTATCCATACAGTGACGGCATTTAGTTGTGAAGGTTGGCTAGGTAGCTGACCCTGTTAGTCCGTTCTTGCAAGAGTAGGAACAGAATTCTTCTGTTTTTAAAAGCAAATTTCCCCGCTTAATGGATACCACTTGCTACCAATGGGGAATTGCTTTTCATCTCAAATTGAGGTGATTGGATTTGCACCAATGGAAACCATAAATTCCATACCATACACAATAACACAATATAGGTATATGATAGATCACTATTTTTAGATAGTGAATGGAGTTCGTCTCCACTCCATCCTATTCGTTGGTACTGGTCATTGATACTGGAAAAATTGTCTCATTTGTTCCAGCCCATGATCTGA
>NW_027182285.1:7500-30000 GCF_029961685.1 Aristolochia californica | reverse complement strand
CAGAGCCAGGCCGACTACTCCAAGAGCGCTCATCCATAAACCAGTTACTGGTACAAATAACATAAAGAAATGTAACCAACGTTTATTGGAAAAAGCAACCCCAAAAATTTGGGACCAAAAGCGGTTAGCAGTGACCATCGAATAAGTCTCTTCAGCTTGAGTTGGATTAAAAGCGCGGAATGTATTTGCACCGTCACCATCTTCGAATAAAGTCTTTTCCACGGTAGCACCATGAATAGCGCATAGCAGAGCAGCCCCCAATACTCCGGCAACTCCCATCATATGAAATGGGTTCAACGTCCAATTATGAAACCCTTGGAAGAAGAGGATGAATCGAAATATAGCTGCTACGCCAAAACTGGGTGCAAAGAACCAACCAACCCGGATCTGCCCTCGCAAGTCTCTCCGCATTTTGGGAGCAGAGCATGCAAAATCGAGCAATGGATCTTAGAAGAATTCCACTGTGAACGGCACGACTCTTTCTATTTCTGCGCTGGCATTTGATAAGTCTCCCCTCCTCTTTCAATCGACACACTCGACGCAGATAGCTCTGGTGGCTCCGGCTTCTGCCTCTATCAGGCGGCGACAGCCCCTTACCCTCCCCTACCACGCTTCCCCAAGAACCCATTTTTCAGGATTCGGCGGGCCTTCCCAAACTTCACCAAGGGAGGTGGCAGCCCCCACCTCCACAGCCACAGCATGGAGGAGCAGCTCCTTAATCCGCACGACAACCAATACATATTTTCTCTATTTCGATATATGATGCTAAACCGAGACCGAGATAGAGAGAGAGGCCACACCAACCCTGCCCCAAAGTTGGCTCTTCGAGACAAAGGCACTCATAGGAATGGTGCTAATTCTAATTTCCCTTCTAGTCTCGTTTGGTTTCGAGAGCCTCCCCCTCCCCGAAAATGCCGGGGAAAGTGCCTCACCTTTCTACATTAATTATTAGACTAATTTCCTCGGGTCTCTATAAAACAGAATGAAAAGCCAGCAAGAACTACAGGTACAGGGCTAAAAGCGTAGGCTTGAAGCCTGCTAGCGCACAAGCCCAAAGTAGCAAGAGGGGAACTTTATAGCCAAAAATCCGATTCGTGCTGATTCTTCCCCCAACTAACGAAGAGATCTTGGCGGAATTGCCACATATGATATTGAGCACAATTTTGCAAAGAAATACCCCCCTTGTTTCTCGAGAAGAGATGGGAAAGATGCTCAATATCATTTGATTGAATAGTTGCCTCAGCTCCTTGTTGTTTGAAGAAACCCTCCACTTCAATTGGTCTTTTTTCACGAAAAGCAGACATGAGATAACAAATCAAGTGTTTCACTAAGATTTCGAAGAGCTGTCCCGAATTCAAGTTGATTATGTTTCGCTTCTTCCTCGGAGAAAGACGATCAAAGAATTCCCAATCATGGTCCTTGCGGATCGGATCATCCGTATAGGATACAAAAAGAAACTCCAGATATTTGATATCTTTCTCTTTGAATGAGATCTCAATTCCAGCTATGGTTTCATTAGCTATCTTACAACTAGAATCCCTCTTTTTTCCGATCCGGTTCCTCCACCACCGCGAACCCCAGTCAGGCATGATACACTTTTTAGTTATTGGGAGAACCCAAGTACTCTCTTTCGAATCCATGAAACAACTCTCAGGGATCTTTTTCCCTTTTGGAAGATACAGGAGCGAAACAATCAACCTATTGATATTGGAAGACCAAAAATCTTCTTCCAACGTATCATTTCTGGGTCCAATGGAATTCATAGGTATAGGAAGAAGCCCCATCAAATAGAGATTTCTTCTTTCGACCATATTTCGATTGTTAATACAATATATAAGGACCGCTACTACAAGCAGTACTACACCTTTGATCGTGAAATATCGATTGCTTGTTGAACCCTGTGAATCACGCGAAAGTGAAAGTAGGATACTCCAAATTCGGGGGTCAAAGAGTTTCCGTTCTTGGTGGAAAAAAATGTGAGTGAAAGATCCCGCTGAATCGAATTGGGTCCATGAATCTAAGAAATAGTGGGAATTCTTGATCTCTCTCAATATCTCTCTCAATTCGAAGATCCAGGATTTGAATTGATGTCCTTTCATTGATTCCTCCTAAAGATTTCATTTCAATTGGAATTTGGTTATTCACGATGTACGATGACGATGATCTCTGTTAAGCATCCATGGCTGAATGGTTAAAGCGCCCAACTCATAATTGGCAAATTCGTAGGTTCAATTCCTTTCGGATTTCTTATAGTGGAGGGGGCGGGAGGGGAGAAGGCGAATTTCTCATTCTATATTTTGGGGGAGCTATTGTGAAGCCTAGAGAGGCGGAAGCGGCAAATCGCTTCTACCGAGTTCCCCAACTGCAGCTTTGCTTAGTAGCTTAACTCTTTCTACTCTACTGGCGTGGCGCTGCTGGATGCTTCTGATCAATAGGAAGAGGAGGAAAAAAAAAGCTGATGATGAGCATCTATTTGAGTCGATCATTTCCAAGATCTAATTCCAGTTTTTTCTTATGTAATGGAAATGCCTCACAATCTCAAGTTTTACGCTTAAGGGAAGACATGTTCTTGGTGGATGCAGGACCTGGGACCCCCAGAATTTGTATGCAAGATGAGCCTACAGGAGTGCCAATCAACCGAGCCACCAGGTTTGAGAATAAGGTTGGATTCCTGGATGTAGTGGCTGGTGAATCACTGATCAAAGAGCAGATTTTGGAGAGATTCTTCATCGATCTAGTGGCCGGTGAATCACTGATCAAAGAGCGAGCAGCCGCCAGGTTTAATGATTTGGTGGGATCCACAGATGTAGTGGCTGGTGAACCGCTTCTTCTTCCACGAAGATTCAGACAAAACCGAGCTTGGATGGAACTGAACAAGATTTGGCGAACGAATACAAAGGTCAAAGGCATTTTTATGGAAAAAGTCAAAGGAGGTTATTCAATAGCAATCGCAGGTTTCATTACTTCTCTTCCATCCCGTCCTCTCAACAACACTCAAAGGATAGCGAATGATCGATTCACCATTGAGAGCATTAACCCCAAAAGGACGAATATTGTGGTGTTCTAACAGCGGCAGATCAAACAAGAACTTGATGAGCGAAATCCGCGTACGAAAAAGAAAAAAGAGAGAGAATTTTGCTTTTCTTAAGCGCCTTCTTCTCCTGATCCTGAGAACACTCTATCACCTTAATCCATTCTTTTGTTGAGGGAACAAGCAACTCCGGGTTGGTGTGGTGCAACCCTCGCCTAGCGCGAAAGGCTCTGTAAGACCTCGCGTTAGCGCAGCCGTTTGATTGCTTGCCCTCTATTTACATAGCGAAGAAAGGCTCTTGCTCGAATGCGTGACTGCGGCGCGCCTATCGCCCCGGCACTCTCAAATGCATGTTGGGTTGGGGCCAGCAATCAGACTGCAACTAGGGAGACGAAGAATGGAATTGAAGGCAGAGTCAAACTTTGATTTGAACACCAACCAACGAGTGGCGGATTTGGATGGACAGAAGAGGAGTAGCGCGCTACTTATAGCAGCCAGTGAGCGGAGCGCGGATGCGCTCGCTCAAAGCCATACGCACACTTCCTGCGCACAAGCCCACTTGCTGCCATGCGCACATGCCCCTCTCGCGCGTCAAGCTCTATTGCTACAGGGCTACGCACAAAGTAGCAAGAGGCGCTTCTCGCCCCCCGCATGGCCACACCAACCCTCGCCTAAGGTAATCGCCTCACGGCACTCTTGCTATCAGGTATCAAGCCCCTGTACGCAATTGGGCCATAGGGGGCACTAGCCCACACGCCCGCGGGCAGCAAGTGCCTTAGGGCTTGTGCGCTAGCGGCCCTATTGCAACAGGGCTTGAGCGCGGCTTGACTTGCCTGACTCCATAGGGGCCCAAGCTCTTGCTGGTAGCCAGTCTTTCACTTCAAAACCGGAACTCCCATGCCTTTCTTGGTCGGACCAACCCAACCGGCGATTTCCGACAAGTCTTTCATCATTTGGAGAGCAAGAAGCGGAACAAAAAGAAAGCTTTCTTTATATTTATGGATAACCAATCCATTTTCCAATATAGTTATGAGACTTTCCCCAAGAAATGGGTACATAAAATGGAAAGATCGGAACATGGGAATAGATCTGATACCAATACGGACTACCTATTTCAATTGTTGTGCTTTCTTAAATTTCATACCTATACACGGGTTCAAGTTTCGATCGATATTTGCGGAGTTGATCATCCCTCTCGAAAACGAAGATTTGAAGTGGTCCATAATTTACTGAGTACTCGGTATAACTCACGCATTCGTGTACAAACCAGTGCAGACGAAGTAACACGAATATCTCCGGTAGTCAGTCTATTTCCATCAGCCGGCTGGTGGGAGCGAGAAGTATGGGATATGTCTGGTGTTTCTTCCATCAATCATCCGGATCTACGCCGTATATCAACAGATCATGGTTTCGAGGGTCATCCATTACGAAAAGACCTTCCTCTGAGTGGATATGTGGAAGTACGCTATGATGATCCAGAGAAACGTGTGGTTTCTGAACCCATTGAGATGACCCAAGAATTTCGCTATTTCGATTCTGCAAGTCCTTGGGAACAGCGTAGCGATAGATAAATTCAGAATCAGAATAGGTCCAGTCCAGGGGACAAATCAATAGGAAATGCTATTTTCTTCGTAAGAATAAGAATGAACTTCTATGAAATGAAAGAGTTTCACGGGAATTGTCTTGATCGTCGGATATCATTGAAAAGAAAAAGAGTTTGAAGTGTTCTCGAACGATTTCCTGCAATTCTTCCCAGCAAGAATAGGCCAAAAATCTTTATAAAGCAAAGGTCGCCCCCCTATTGAGTAAGGCAATAAACGCTCACGCGGGTCTCAAAGCGCCCGGCGGCGCGAGGTTGATGAGCAGGGAGGGTGCATTTGTTCTAGTTGGCCAAACGGCCATCCCCCGTCTTCCCTAGCCAGGGATTAGTCATTCAAGGATCAGTTGATGCGCCGGGATGAAGTTCTTCGGTGCTGCTCCAGGACGAACAGTAGAGGCACATGGAGGTATTGGCTCTCACTATCGATCGGATGGAGGGAACCGCGGCGCCAGCAAGAGCTTGGGCCCCTATGGAGTCAGGCAAGTCAAGCAACGAGCGGAGCAGCGAAGCTGCTAGCGCACAAGCCCTGTTGCAAGAGGCGCCTCACGGCCCCCCTATTGGCCACACCAACCCGGAGTTGCTTGTTCTCTCCAAGCTTTTGCATTCTATAGGGCGAGTACCTTCGCTTTCTAGCTGCCTTTAGCGCGCTATAGCTTTATAGCTTCCAAAACCGATGGTCGAGTAGCTTTGCTTCCTCTCCCTGGATGCTGATCAGCAAGCCTCACCGACGCAGGTCATGGACGCCCCTGTTCACACAGATCTTTAGTTTCAAAATCTGCAAAGAAGAAAGGTGCCGCGATGCCCCTTCCCCAACGGGCCCCCTCTCGTAACAAGAAGCATCAACCGGTTCTTGGAACCTTAGAGGGCCGTTGGCGCCATGTTCAAAGGGCGCTATCCGACTTCATCAAATCCAACAGAATCTATATCATGCTTGCTTAGGAAACGAAAGTCCGTTCGGAGCACTTGGTGGCCACTGTTAACTCTGTGTGGAGTGGATGTGGTTGCCTTTGCTCCCCCTCTTGAGGTGCTTATGGTGGCATATCATATGGATTCTTTGGGATAGATCAAAGGCAGATGGCAGACAAATGCACATAGGTAAGCATTCCATCACTATAAAGCTCTATCATGCGGCAACAAATTTGAGAAAGATCAAAATTTCTTCCCCAGAATCGAAAGTTCAAAAAGAAAAGAAAGAATGAATTTCTTCAATGAGAATGAAAGAAAGAAGACATCCTTGCAAATTCATGTTATCATTCATGCTTGAATGAAAGAAAGAAAGAATGAAATTCAATGAATGTTCAATGATCAAATTCAATTACAATTCATGTTTCTAAATAGAATGAAGAAATTCCAAGTAGAAATTAAAACATCTGACAAAGAATGAAATTACAATTCATGTTTCATTTTCTTTTCATTTCAAATTGAATTTCAAAAGAAAGAAAAAGACTGACGCCGCTACATGCAGAACCACCTTTGTCACCCACCTCCCACCTATCCTACACACAGATCTACGATCTTGAAGATAGGCTGAGTGAGGAAAGAACCAGACGAGCATCCACAATTGGAGCTTTAAAATTCAAAATCGTCTGATGAATGGCATACTTCCCTAACTGGGAGTCAGTTTGACGAGCTGACCGGTAAGGGATAGCCGAAGAGAGGGAAGTAAGGGCTTTCAGGGTTGGAGTCTCAAACCTCACTCTCCACCAGCTAAAAACATTGGTACGATCGTGGTGAGCACCCCGGACACTCGTTCGTTGCTTTCTCCTCTGTTCAGGGGATGGGCTTACATATACTCTTGGATACCTCCGGAGCCACTCGCTGTCACTTGATTTTTGATCTCTTTTTGGCTGAGACGATCCGTGATATGCTTAGACAATACTACTAAAAAGAAGAGAGGTGCTGAGGTTTGGAACAAACTAGTAAGCCGATAGACGAAAGAGCGCATCGCGTCTTCGTCTGATTCACTTGACAGAAGCACGAGTTGGACGGAGCGAGGAGCAAGCATGAGCGCATGCCCGAGAGCTTACTTGCAGCTTTAGTGCCCTATCGCGTATGCCCGCTCCTACCTTTAAGGCTAGTATATCTTCTTCTTTATTGGTAATCTTTCGAAGAAGCAGACTCCAGCAATGAAATGAATATTGTCCCATTCCTCCATTGAAGGAGGGGGAAAGAAAGGAAGCAGAGTCCGGAATGGACTATAGGAAACTGAACAAGAAAGTTCAGTGTACATTAACTGTAAGCGGCCGAAGCTTTATTCCAAAGATCTGCTCGCTGGATCTTCTTCTTCCTTATGTCTAGCCCAGTGCTCCGTAGAAAGAGAAAGGCTCACTACAATATTCCTAATGAAACTAAAAGAAGCACGGAAATGAGACCAAGGTTGGGGTGCTCTATGACGAAAAGGAAAGACCCAGAGGTAGACTCCAGGAATGAAAAAAGAATTAGGATTTAGTATTGAATTGGGACCAAAAAGCATCTAAGGAATTGAGAGGGATATAAACACACTACTAGTTGGCACACTAATAATCGCACTCAACCTTAGATGAAGGGCCCATTGGGTCTCAACCGATACCGAAATCTTGTGAGATCGCTTACTTACAGATTCCTACTTAGCGAAAGAGTACTCCACCTTAAGAGATCGCCGATGCCCAGATTTTTGAGCACGGAGGTCCCAATCCCATGTGGCGTCGGGACAATAATAAGATAGACCGGCAAAGTGAAAGCCAGAATCAAGGAAGTTAAGTCACGTCGCCATGTCATTTCCAGTGTTACAAAGATGAAGATGATGGAATGGTTTGGCTTTTGACCATCTGATCAATAACCTTTTCCAATATTTCGACTTTTAAGTAAAGTGAATTGCCTGAGATAATCCGATCTTCTTGATTTTTGTCCCAATAGATCTCTCCCGAACGACCAGATTAGGTACCATCGTACAATTCTAAGCTAGTTTTGAAAGCTCAAGAATTTCATTGCTTTAAGTTTTCAAAATTTGACCAAAGGTTGAACTGCTTACGAGGCCAGTCCGGTTCTACTAGTGGTTCAAACCAAAGCGAATGGGAACTTCCAATTAAACTAAACATTCAAAAATGAGAAAATCAAATACCTATTGTAAAAACCGTAGGGTAGGGTTCACATTGAACTTTTAGACCAAGGGTCGAATCGAACCGTTGAGGGGCCGGGGTCTTGAGCTAGAGTATAATTTCTTCTTCGTTCACCCGTCAAAATGAAAAGTTTCCCGAAGGGGAAGGCTTTTTTCTTAGTCTTAGTAAGAGAGAAAGAAGAATTATTGTGTTCTCGAAGAAAAAACTTATAGCAGTGGAAGCTAGTCTCTAACAAGAAGCAAAACGACCTTATTTACTAGCGAAGATAGCTAGAATACCTTTTTGCTTTAGACACATGGCCTCTGAAGAGGCACCCTAATATGGGACGAGCGAGACACGGGCCATGTAGCTAAGCGGGCTAGGCAACGGCATACGAGTTAGCGTCTACGGTTAGCTACTGGAAATCCTTTAACAAGCAAGTAGTTTACTACCTTAGTTTTGGCTATCTTTAGGTGGATGACAGGTTCTAAGCAAGCAAGGAGAAACTTGAGCTACGGTATGGGAACTTGAGCTAGGTAGATTAGTTTCAGTAGTTGTTCAGTAGGGAACTGGAATTCAAGATAGGGGGCTTTAGCCGAAGCTGGTCTGTAAACTGGTAGTTGTTGTTCGCAAGCAAGCGGGCAGGTTTTGAGTTGGATGTTCGAGCAAGCTCCGCCTTCAGTGCTCTACGATTAGAGTTCTATTCTACGGCTAATTGTGCTACTTTCAATCGTTAGTATCATCTTGTTATATAACTCTCTGCGCTTTAACGACACCGTAGTGGCAGTTTTAAAGATAGGATAACGAGGCATTCCAGCTTTCTGCTATGCTATTAGAGGAGAGTTACTGTAAACATACAACTTCCACCCTGTTGGCTGTAGTTTTAGCTTGTATATGTGAGAAATTAACAAGAAAAAACCAGATTGAACAAATAATGAAAATATTCAATTCTTCTGCACAGGGAAAGAGAATGAACTAGAACAGAGCAGATTTTTCTTATTCCAGCACTACAAGCAAGTTTTTATACATGGGAGTACATCCAATAGGAAGCTTACACACACATGGACCAGCCACACACCACACAACATTAACAAACAACATATTAAGTGAACAAAAGACATAGAACTTAATTAAACATAACACAGCATACGCCAGCACAAACAAAACAAAGCAAACATACATAGTAACTACTTTTTCATTCTCCCCAGTGGATCGGTCACCGAGGGTGACAGCCCGCACAACGAGCTCTTGCTGTTCTTCGAGCAGCGCCCTCTTCCTGTTTTCGAGAGAGCGTATTTCGTTCTGGAGAAAAAGCATACGATCTCGTATGACAATGGGATCGATAGCTGGCATATGTTCCCAGAAGGCTGCCAGCATTCGCTCCAGTCTACGCTTATAGTTTTCTACCTGACCTATTTCTTGCTCAATTCTCTCAAGTCTGCTCGCGAGATCCATGGCGACTCACTTTCTTGCCGACTTCTAAGTTCCCTTTGCCAAATAGAGACTGACTGAAGCTTCTCTTTATAGGCGTTGGAGGCAAGCAGTGTCTTGGTTCCGATCATTTCAAACCAGTACCCCACTGGCTTCTTTGTACCCTGCCTACTCGTCTTTAACTGGCTTATTTGTACCCAGCTACATGATGGAACTCCCCTCGGCCAATCGTCACTCGCCAGCGTAGTCCTTGCTTAGGAAAAAGATGTTTGGCCGCTCTTGATTGATCTGATCAGACGCTTGCTTTTGCTTTAGCCCAGTCAAGTAAGTACCCTTGAAAGCTCTGTAAGTACAGTAACCAGTACTGCACTAGCTCTGTAAGAAAACAGCAATAGCTACCTTTACAGCTCGCTCTGTAAGTCCACTAGCTATTACAGTCCACTAGCAATACAGTAAAGTCAGTCAGTACAGCACTTGCACTAGCAATAGCAGTAAAGTAACCAGTACAGTTTTACAGTAGCCCTTTACGCCTTTCTTTGTTGTTAGCCCTTTCTTTTTCATAGGCAAGTCCCGTTAGTCAAGCAAGAAGTACTTTCGCCAACTGGCTAGGCCAATGCACCTGTATTTAGTGTACAAATTCTCACATGGTAGTGACAGCCTTTAAGGGTTTGTCTTCTTTCAGCATCAATAGTTGCTGAAGCGCTAGTCCCACAATGGGATCAGAAAAGGAAAGGTGCGTTGAGAGATCCCCAGCTGCACGAGTAATTAATGAGAACTAGACAGGCATATCATAGCCATACGAGGCATACCAGCAAAAGCTTCACGCAGCAATTACCCTAAAGAGGCCGTAGGCTGGAAGCTTGCAGCTAGCCTTGAAAGGGGGAAGGAGCCTATATCGCGCGGCATTGGCTTTCTATAATCTAATTCTTTCTTGGAACCATATCCTTCGAATGCGGCTTACGTGATAGCTTTGAGCCTATTTGATAAACGAAATAGGAGGAATTTCTGTCCCTGCGCACCCTTCCCCTCACCCCTCCCCTCCTTATCTAGCTCCTTACTTCATACATTGTAGCGTGAGGTCCGTCGCGATAAACCGACGGACGCTATCGTCTTTATTTATGAATTTTCGCTCCGGTAGGCGGCCAAGCGAAGATTCCTGTGTGATTGGGTTGTGTGTTCCTCCATCCCTCCCTGACCCGAAGAAAAAGAAGGGGACCCGCATGCCAAACCAAGCCAGCTGGGGCCATTCCCTTGTGGCCACATCGCTGCAGTTCCATTAGGTGGGCCATCTGCGCTCCAAGCCAAGAGATTTCCAAAGGCGCTCTCAGTTTTGATCTACGAAGATGGGCCACTTCCGTGTGTGGTCGTCTCGTGGGGTCTCAATGCCACATGCCTCGCCAGCACGAGCTTCAATCAAATCCCCATTATCTGGACCATCTCTGCCATATGCTCATCCCAGGTTTGGACATCTTCTCACGCCCCTGAAAATCAGCCACTCCTCCCAACTCTTCGCTCTCAGGTGCGACAAGGCAAGGCAATGGGTCATCTACAATTGTCGTTGGCAAGACAGAGCACTCCTTTTCCATATAATTTGTGAGATGGGCCATCCTTTGCGGAATCCACGCATTGCTGGCAGGTTGCACGTCCATCCCAGATGTTATAGGCCACATGGGCCATTTGCATGGAAGCCAGCTATGTCCGGATAACACTTCTTTATTGTGAACCCAAGCATGGCATCCAGGTGGGTCGTCTGCACCTTTTTTTTTTGAATCTCTGATGACAAGGTCTCGCTGCACTTCACGTTGAAGCCTTGCCACGTTGCATTTTGCATTGCCATGTGCCCAAGCCCCTTCTCTAATGTCCACGTTGCCAGAGCCATGTGATGTTGGAATGCAAGGTGTGCTGCGCATACCGTCACACTCTCCCGTGCACAAGCTGAAAAGTGGGCCATCTACACGTGGCCACCTACCCAAGAGAGACTGCTTCAAGAGCTCTACTCAAACGGCCCAAGCATAATTGGCCGCACAGTTGGCCTCCCTGGATCCAATTTGAAGTGGACCGCAGGCAATGCCAAGGCATTCTTTCCTTTTGCACAGTAGGCCATCTGCACGTCCAACCAAAAGAAAGAAGGGAGAAAAACAAGTGGGCCATGTCGCCCAAGGAGGTCAGTAGGCGTCTCGCACATGCTGCTGCCGTCGCTGTCACAGTGTGCAAATACTAGATGACTTTTTATCTACGCATTCGTGGAGGCGACATCAAGTGGGCCGTCTGCATCCATTCCATATCCACGTCAACAAAGCTCTTATTGGTTTTCTGTTTTAAAACTCCATGCTGAAGCTCAAGTCCACATTGTCAAGGCCACGTCATCGTGCATCCATCCATGTGGTGTTAGAATGCAAAGCGGGGAAAGGAGGCCAGCCACGTGGCATGAAGTCAAGACTCCCATCAAGATGAATTTCCGCCAAAACTGTCAAATAGGCCATGGTTAGCCATGGTCTTTGCCAACCATACAAGGCTGGGATCTGGCATCTGAAGTGGGCCATTTGTACTTGAGATTATGAAACGACCAGATGGTATTTCCTCTCCAAACCTGGTGGGCTGTCTGCAACAAGCCAAGATACTTCAAGGGCCCAACAACGGCATGACGTTGCACAATCCAGATGGGCCGAGGTCGAGGCCCTTGATGGAAAGAACAGTCGTGTGCACCATCTCGTGTGACAATGAGGTGGGCCCACACAGCAGTATGTTAAGGTTACCCAGTCTATTGCCTCCACAGAGGTCACAACCATTTCAAAGGCACGCCCCATCAGCGTGTCCTTTCTCCGTTCTATTTTCCAGCAGATTGGAGGGCGATCTACATTCTTTCTATCTTGGCCATCCATTTGGACAACAGTCCGAGAAACCACTCAATCCAGCAATCACCATCCACTCCTTCAATGCCGATCATCACCGTCAATCGAGACCGTGCATTACGGGCAGAAGTGCAATGATTATCTTCATCAGCCTTCTGTAACCGAGAACGAGCTACAGACTCTCTGATCCAGACCAGTTCCAGCCAAGCGCATTGGAGTCACAAGTTATAGGGATCGGGACTCCCTTCAATTTCTTTTCGGCTAGTGGCGACTCCCTTTCTTTTATTGTACAGTTCAGATTCATTATGAAAGAGCAAATAAAACAACTCTCATTCTTTTTCGAGGTCGCTAAACGACAAAAAGTCACTTTACACATCATCACGCTGACTGGTCATCGACCCACATTTTGACTCGTTGACTGGCCAGAAGGCGCATCGTGGCGCATTCGCAATCGAGGCGCTACACACTCTAAGTGCTTGCATGAAATTCCCCTCATCTTTCAAGTCAAGTGCACAAGTGAAGTGCTTTTTATTGCTTCTCAAGTGAGAGATTGGATCTGAGGCCACACGTTGACCGGCCGCGCAGGCACTTTGGGGCGGTGCTTTCTCGATCCTTTCTCAGACTTTCTCGCACGGAGATCAATGAGGAGTCGAACAAAAATAGCTAATCGCTCTTGAGCTAGCTAGATCCGCCCAATCTCTATACCGACCCTCTGCCCTTCCTGATGGAATTGATGCCACCGAAACGATAACAGGATCTTTCTTTTCCCCTATACCCAGTTTATATACGGTTTATATACGCGATGCGCAAAAAAGCGGCTCAGTCGGCGAACTCTACCAAGACCAAGACGGATGTAACACAGCCGCGGCACGCACAAAGACAAGACTCGTGGGTGCTATCTAAATCTAAGAAATCTAAGGTGTAGCCTTTTTTATAGCATGGAAAGGCGCTTCTTCGATTAGGTGTCTCGTGGCAAGGGCTGTGCACAATCAAAGAGGAGCGGCTATTTTTGACTATGACCTTCCCCACCGTTCTGACTCCACCGCCCAGGTTCAACCCAGGCAATAGAAATGCCATTTTATAGGATATGTGAGTTGGAACTTCTCGTTCAACCTTTCCCAGATCAGAAAGAGGAGCTTCGGTTCGGGCACATCGGTCGCATAACAGCCTTCCCAATCATCAGGCTCAAACCTTTTCCCGACGGTCGCTTTTACGCAACAAGAAAGCAAAGCGTACTTCGCGACATCCGAATAGGTTTCACAGCAGCAGTACGGCGCAACAGAACAGAGGAGCTCGTTCCGTCTTTGTGAATACCAATGCGTCCTGTCTTCATGTTGTATTCTTCCCACTGACTGTGACCAAACTGCGCTCCGAGTGTCTTTGTTTGAAAGAGAGAAATCCTTCCCTAAGGTAGATAGCCAGGGAGAAACCGCTCTACAGAGGTAAGGAAAGACCCTCCTAGCAGTACCTCATAGCTATGCCTGCAACTATGGAAGTGGGAATCCTCCTTCTCAAGGGAGGTCACAATGGCGAACCATTCGGGGAAGGATTCCTCTATGAACGGGATGAGAGATCCGGCATAACCACTCACGAAAGCTTCAATCATCTTTGCAGACTTGCGCCAGTTGTCCTTTATAAATCCTTAATAGTAGATCAAATTCCAGCATCATGTAGAACTAAGATCCCAAGTACTGACTACCGGAGAAAACCTCTTTGCCAAAGAGACACCATAGGGAGGAAGGGAAGCCCATTGAGAGAGAATCTATCAGTTACTTAGCGTGACACAGCTACCTACGCCGACATGTGTATGTGTACAGGAATGGGTGCGGGAGCTACCCCCTGGTGCTTTGCCGGAAGCCCTTCATCCATCTCAATATATGGAAATTCTACGCGCAAAGGCTTCGGTCCAATGTCCGAACATCAAAACACTTCTGGATGTCGGGCCGGATTGTTCCCTACCGAGAAAGGGGAGAACCGGCCGCTTCGTTCCATTCATTTACAAGGATGAATTTCTACGTTTTCTTTCTTTCTAAGAAAAGTGAAATATTCATTATTTATGAATTATCATTTAGAAATTGAATGAATTTACATTTCATTCTTTCATTCATTGTAACATGAATTTGCAAGGATGTCTTCTTTCTTTATCTTTCTCTTTCTTTCATTCTCATTGAAGAAATGAATTGCATTTCTTTCATTCATTGTCATTTCATTCTTTCATTTCATTCTTTCATAAATTCATTATATTTCATTCATTTGCATTCATTTACATTTCATTCTTTGTCTTCTTTCTTTCATTCTCATTTATTCAATTCATTGCAAGTGAAAATAGTCTTCTTTCTTTCATTCGTCTTTATTCAATTCATTCGTCTTTATTCAATTCATTCATTTGCAAGGATGTCTTCTTTCTTGAATTAGAATTTCATTCATTTGCATTTCATTCTTTCATTCGTCTTTATTCAATTCAATTCATTTCTTCAATTCTCATTCTGAAATAAAACAAAGAAAGAAAAAGAATGCCAAACGCTTGCTAAGTCACGTACGGCGGGCAGTGAAAACGCGAGATAAGGCTGCAAGTGCCCCCCTCTTACTACAAGCTGGCTCGCATCGCTTTGAGCGCTTCGCTCGCAGGCGTGAGCGCAGGAAACAAGCCTACGCTTTTTGGCCTATTCTTGCTGGATTCCCCTGCATGATCGGTAGGTCCGCTAGAAGTGCCTCAGCTAGTGAAGTAGTTGAGCCTCGAAAGCCTACTTACCAACCAAACTTGCGATCGTCGGTAGCCGCAGAACTCGTTTAGGTGGCTGTTCGCCTTTGGATCTTCACTTCAATAGTTGTCTAAGATAGCAGCGGCGGTAGATTGGGGAATGCTAATCTAATAGAGGAATTCTAATCTTTCCAGGAAAGCCTCTTCTTTCTGGTCTCCATCAAGTGGATTCTTCACCTGGACAAAGATAAGGAGAGGAAGAGATAGAATTCTGGAGAGAATTGATCGTATGCTAGTAAGTGAGGAGGCGCTGTCTTTTGTCAAGGTCAAACGTCAAGTGATTCCTAATTCTATATCTGACTTCCGCCCGGATTAATCAGTCTCCTACCCTTGGTCCTATCCCGTCCCGTTCAGATTAGAACGGAACTGGCTCATTCACCCCGAATGCAGGGAGCAATCAAACTCAAGCGCGAAAGCCGTAGCGCGTTTGGCATTCTTTTTCTTTCTTTTGAAATTCAATTTCATTCATTGTAATTTCATTCTTTGATTTTCGATACAGATAGGTACACTGAACACCAACCCAATCTCGACAATCAAAGTACAAGCAACGGGGTAAAATAGATTTAAAAAGAAGAAGAATTATACATATAATTCGTTCAAAAAGGAATTTAGAAATGAGAATTCAAGAAAGAAATGTAAAGAATTTCAGAAATTCTAATGAAAGAAATAAGACATCCTTGCAAATTCATTCATCAATTTAGAAAGATAATGAAAGAATGAAATGCAAATTCATTCATCAATGAGAATGAAAGAAAGAAGACATCTTAGCCAAGTAGAAAGAAAACATCTTGCGTTTTCAGGCTTGAAGCGAGCCAGAAAGCGCTCAAGCCTCCGCCTATGAAAAGCCGTTGCGCCCCTTTGATTTCAGTTCGGTCAGGCCGAAAGGGCCTATACCTATCTATTCACATTACCTGGACCCGTGGATTCAGGGTCTTCGGAAGCTTCGTCTCTACCTTGAGATTCGGCAAGTGACCTAGGTAAATGATTACTCTTCTACGGTCTCAGTCCGGAATGAGGCTTTAGCTGCTGCTTTGGATGCTGCTGCGGGAAATGCGACTTCGGAAGAAAAGAAATATCTTATTTCGAGAGAAACTAGAACTATGGGTTCAGGAAAAACCGAGCCCGAGAGCTTACTTGCAGCTTTAGTGCCCGCTTAGCTATTATTAGAATTATTCTCATAATTCATTCTAATTATAATAAAAAAAGAAAAAAGAGATTCCTTGGGATTGTTCTTGGGCTTGGCGAGGCATTCTTCGTGTTAGGGACTTCGCTACATGGTGTATCCGACATCTCATTGGAGATGGGTCCACCACTAATTTATGGTTCGACCCGTGGCTCCCGGTGGGCCGCCTTATTGATTCTTTTGGGGATAGATTACGCAATGATACCGCTTTGTCTAGTGTTGCGAAGGTCTCGGAAATTATTGAAGAAGGGCGGTGGGGAAGGTAGATAGCGAGCGAGTGGGTCAAGATGTGGGAGGACTTCACTGGCAAAGAGTGAGTTGCCGGGGTAGGGGAATGAGTTTCAACAGAATATGAAGGGAAAGGGAAGGAGAATTGAGCAAGCTTTGAAGGTCACAGGCTACACTTAGCTATTATTCTCAGATATCATTCATATTATAATGTTATGTTCTTTGCCCTACTGTTTGAAGTCTGGCTTTCTTCATAAGTCATCAAGGATCTTAGCCAAACGGTGACCGGCTTTCGCGAAAGCACTTTGGGCGCAGGTTTCTCGATCAACTAGCTTACTAAATGAAGAAAGACACTGTTATTATATACGAAATTAAGATAAGATAGAGAAGAAGAAGCACGAGTTGAACGGAGCGAGGAGCAGGAGCGCAGTGCGTGCCCGAGAGCAGTAGCAAGCATGAGCCCGAGAGCTTACTTGCAGCTTTAGTGCCCTATCGCGTATGCCCGTGAGCTTACTTGCAGCTTTAGTGCCCGCGAAGCTTTCGGGAAGAGGGGTAGTCTTGTGCGTAAGCATAGCAGATTGAGATCGAGGCTTAGAGATGTGGCACTCATCATAATGATTGAGAAAGGCAGGAGTCAGCCGCACAAAGGCTACTAGCTTGAAGAAGCGAAATGGTAAAGGTCCCTTCCCTCAGTTACTTCCTTGCCTTCCCTTACCCAGCTTGAAGTGAAGTTACTTGCTTCTCAAAGCGAAGCGAGCCAGCTTGACTCCATAGGGGGGCTTGTGCGCTTACTGCAGAGTAAAGGGGCTTGTGCGCTAGAAGTGTGCGTAGCTTGCTGGGGGTGGTCAGAGATGGATCGGGAACTAGCTCTTTGGATGGGGAAACGTGATGTCCCAATCATTGGATATAAGAAAGCGATCTAACCTGCGCTGAATGTTTGCTTCACCTTGCTTTTGGTCTAAGTATAGTCAGATCCACCCAGAGGAAGCTCAACCAGACTGGCCACCAGAATGAAGTCAGCAAACTCCTCCATGCTACAAAAAATGCCTTTTCTGCCACCCTTTTTTATCCGCAAGAAGAAGGGTCGTGTGAAATCCCCACCCACACACCAAGGGAGAGATTACAACTGACGCACGGATAGCAGTTCTTCCCATAAGAGTCTACGCCCAGCTGGAGAGGTGAGGGCAGAATAGCAGAGCAAATACGCGTATTAGTAGCATAGCAAAGCAAAAATGTGTTCCGTAACTCGCACTGCGCTAACGCCCTTATTAGAGTAAAGGCGAGGCGCTCATTCCTTTGCTTGTTTGGCTAAAATGACTTTTTGAACTTGAGATTCTCACTCTGCAAGAACTCCGAATCATTCTCTTGAAGCGCATCCTCTTTATGATAAATGATCCGCTTGCCCCGAAATGACCTGGCCCACCAATAGGGAAATCCCAATTCATTGGGCCTTTCGATACAATCAAATATATTTCCACAAGGGCGCCATATTCTAGGAGCCCAAACTATGTGATTGAATAAATCCTCCTCTATCTGTTGTGGGTCGAGGGCTCCTTCTCCTTCCCCTTCTTCAAACTCCGATTCGTATTTTTCATATATCAATCTCTGATCAACGATAGAACAAGATCCATTTTGCATCATATCTAACTGATTCCTCGGTTCGGACCGAAGAAGCAATGTCACTCGATCATTATCAAACTGACTGCAATCTTTTTCTGTCCGTGAGGATCCCACCAGAGCGCCTTCTACTTCTAATAGGCCATGAACTAGATCAGAATCATTCTCAACGAATCCATAAGAAGTGATCCAATTTGATTCATCGGGTCCAGGTGCAGACCAAAGATCTTGAGCGACCGATCCGGCAGAACAACTCAAAAGAGAAAGAAGTCTCGTTAATTTCTTTATGCTCGTTCCAAGTTCGAAGTACCATTTGTACAAATAAGAACCCCCTTCCTTACATTCTTTCTTCTTCATATAGATAGATATAGGATCTATGGGGCAATTACTTAGAAGTACATTTTGTGCAACAGCCCTTCCTATCTGATAGAAAAGGATCCCATGATCCTGAACCGATCTTACCTGGGATCGCAAATCCCAAGTTTGTCTATGAAGAGCTGATCTAATTGTATTAGTGTCTAGAATGGATTTCTTCTGTGTCATACTAATCGATAGGGCCTCATTGGTAAGTGCTACAAGATCTCGTGCATTGGAACCCATGGTTATGGACCCGAATCCGTTAGTATGGAACATTTTCTTTTCCAAGTGAAATCCCCTAGTATATGAAAGAATGAAAAAGTGTTTTCGTTGTTGTGGAATAAGAAGCCTTCGTATCTTAATGCATGTATTTAATTTCTTCGGAGCTATTAAAGCGGGATCCACTTTTTGGGGAATATGAGTCGAAGCAAAAACTAGAATCTTTCTAGTGGGACATCTTTCACAATCTCTGGAGAGATAGTTCACTAATAGACCGAGGGATAAGTAATTCGACTCATTCACATACAGATCATGAATGTTTGGAATCCACATTATGCAAGGGGACATTGCTTTTGCTAATTCTAATTGAAGGGTGATATCAAATCGGTCCATTTCCTTTTTCGGCGTCATATACATAGTTAGCGCATTCGTCATAGTTAGCAGCTCCGTATCAAGGTCATCATCAATATCGTCACTATCATCAATATCGATATCGTCACTATCATCAATATCGATATCATCAATAAGATAACCTTTAGGCTTGTCATCCAGGAACTTATTCGGAAATACCGTAATGAAAGGAACATAGGAGTTTGTCGCTAGGTATTTGACCAAATATGATCGTCCAGTTCCTATAGAACCTATCACTAAAATACCCCTAGAAGGGGATAGAGCTAAGCGGAGCGAAAAGGGTTTTCCATGAGATGGGAAATTCAAACTATTAGCCCCACACGAGGTTTGTGAATAAGTGATTGTCTGATAATGAGCAAGGAATATCCGTCTTTCTGCTAAACAGGATCTATTGAACTCATAATTCATTAGACACTTTTGATGAATGTCAACTAAGTCTCGTAAGTAAATTGATCCCGGTTGTTCAATCATTTCATAACCAGAGTCATTCTTTGATAAATGATCACTATGAGTCAGACTCAATAGAATTTGATCAATCCTTTTTTCTGTCGTTAAGGTGGAGAACTGAACCAAGAATTCTCTTTCTTCATCATCAATCGAATCACTGTTCGCGACCCAGGATTCTATTTTATCATCAATCCAATCACCGTTCACGTTTTTTCTTTTTCTTATCAATGAATAGATCTCTTTACTTGTACGACTTAGATGTCTCGTATTTCTCGAAAAAGTTATTCGATTGATGGGATTTGGTATGATACTTATGAGATCGATGATATCAATGAGATTAATATGAAAATCCTTCTTCTTAGAACGTATTGATTTGACCCCATAAGCGGGACCACCACCCAATAGCATGTTGCCGCCAGAAGCAGAACCCCGTATTTCTCCCAGAGAATCTCCTAATTGTTCCAGAGCAACTAGAAAGAGATTCTTTAACCAGAAAGAATTCTGTTCAGATGTAGGATACCTATCCAGAAGTTTTCGCAACTCAATCGTGTATGATTCCATCATCAAAGATTTGATCTTTTCTAACTCTGTCTGTAACTCACTAGAGGCTCGGGAAACAAAGAGAAGATGTGTACGAACGAGATATCCAGCAACAAGAAGAAGGAAAAGGATTGAGTAGAGGAACTCCCGAGCATTTGGTGATCTCAGATGTCTCCATATCAATAGAACGGGTGACTCATTATTTCGATGAATCATTTCTTCGGACAGAAGAAGATTCTGTAAACACTTACTCGGCATCTCACTTATCAGATTCCATTGTGGAAGAATCGCCAACCATTTTCTCTGAGGAATTGGCCATGATATATCTGATCCATGCATAATATCAGATAGAAATTTGTGACTGCTACTTAGTATCGGCAATGGGTCTGAAAAAGTCTCTAAAAGGGTGAAATTTAGATATTTGCACCCTGTCGAAGTAAGGAACCATGGCATATAGGTTTGGAACAGATTCCATTTTGAGAGATTTGAAAAAGCACTATCTCGTTGAAAGGTTCTATACATCTGCCGTTTCTCAACGCATTTCTTTAGACAAAGACTCAGTTTTTTCCTCTTTCCGGGTGGTAAATATTTCTCAGAACATGGAGTGTGAATCAAACCCATGTTTGAATTGAAACTGAGATACTGATGCAAGTTCTTCCCTTCTGAATCAGATAGATTCATATCTGAAAGAGGCTGACAATAAGTTCTTTCAAAATTGACTATTTGTTCCTCTGTTAGAGGTGTTCCAGAAATGTCTGCGATCGAGTAAATAGCTCTACGAACGAATGGATCGGATCGAATTGGAAAATGGAAAGATTTGTACAAGTTATACGTTTCGTCACCACTTTGTGGAAAAGAGTTAGGTATTCATATGTCAGATACCTGTGACTCGATTGGTGAAATAGTATCTCTCTCCAAAAAAAACATGTTTTTTTTACTGACGCACGAAGAAAATCTTTTGTTGCGAATGAACAAGATATTGAGGAATTGTCCATATGTAAGATCATAATTATTGGTACGGGTCTTTTCCACATCAAAAGGGAATCTTTTGTTACAATAGAACCAGAGGTGATGTGGATTATTCAAGAATCGAAGTCGATTTGCTTTATAAAAAGAAGATATCAATGAACTTCTATGAAATGGTTTCACGGGATTCAGCCAATTGTCTCGATCGTGGGATATCATTGAGAAATAGGAATCCGTGTTATCAAAGGATTTCCTGCGATTCTTTCTAGTATGGAATGAGTCAATCATCCACTTTGGTATCTTATTGAACAAAAAGGGTGATATTGTTCCTCCATTGATCAAGAATTTCGATCTTTGGGAAGTATCATGATCATCCAATAAGAAGGGTTTCAATTTATTCAAATGAACGATTTGAACACCTATTGATTCTAACAACTGATTGCAGAGTTGATCATTCGGACCTTTCAATTCATAGATGTGGATCTCGGACCTATGAATGGGGGTATTCCCGATACTCACAAAGAAAAAAGGAAGTGACTTAGACAAAAAGAGAAGTGACTTGGACAAAAGGAGAAGTGACTTGGACAAAAAGAAACTCCAGATATTTGATATCTTTCTCTTTGAATGAGATCTCAATTCCAGCTATGGTTTCATTAGCTATCTTACAACTAGAATCCCTCTTTTTCGTCTTTGTTTTGGTCAGCAAGTTCGGTCCCTACATAGATATGGTTTTTATTCGAGAGTCATACCTATATATGGACGTCGGTCTAGTTGGAGCAAGAAAACCGGGTACTATGTAGGCTTTTCTTTCATTTTTGATGTTGGAAATATCTCAAAGTAGTCTGCCTCGCCTTACCCACCTGGACCACCTTATGTACCATACCCTTCTCAATCCACTTGAAGAGCTGAAAAGAAGACAATTAGACTATCTATTAGACTATGCTATTATTGCTACTTGATAGCCATGGATCATAGATCTAGCCGATGGAATTCCTTCTGAACCTGCCCGATTTTGAAGCCTCGACTTTTGAATCCATAGCTTGGCGACCTCGCGTACTCTTTCTGAGAAGAAGATAGCTTGCTTCAACTTTATACCGAAATTGATTCGTGAAGTGAGAGGGGTCAACAAACTGCCCAAGCATCCTCATGCGAAAAAAGCATCTCAATCGGCCTACTGCTCAACCTTGAAAACCTGAGCAATGGCCTTCGAGCCTAAAACGAAGGTTTGGATACGGGGTCAAGGTCGGACCATGTTAGGCCGTTCATTCATACATTTGAGATTTCTCTTTTTTGATATTATGGAAGGATCGAAATAGCAGCCCTCGGCAACCCACTGCCCATCAGCAAGCAATCTTCCCTTTCCATCCACAGGGCTCGAAAATGACATCTTTCACACATTGGTCTTGTTGATCAAAGCCCGGAACTGTAATCAAGTCAAGCAAGCAATCGCCTTTCCACACGTAAAGACACATTGACATAGAAAATGGATAATAGATCTCAGTGATCACGGTTGGACTGACTCTTTGGGCTAGCTGCCAAGTAAGATCACTGACACTAAGTACGGCCACCACCAGGAGAGTGCAAGGCTTCACTAGCAAACGAATAATCACGCAGCGAGTGCAAGGCGGAGAATGGGAAGACCCAATATGGTTAAGCTGGAGAGTCAGATGGCTATGCTTCAGAGTACGGGCATAGATGCAAGATCACTGTTCACTCAACAGGATACAGTTTCACCATACAGGATAGCGATACCGATTTTTCTGCTATGGATTGCACTATA